>NC_043972.1:55602279-55974779 GCF_902148855.1 Sphaeramia orbicularis
CTTTTCTTTCCATTATAAACAGTCTTTATGGACACTCCAACTATTTTTGAAATCTCCTTTGGTGTGACGAGGGCATTCAGCAAATCACACACTCTTTGACGTTTGCTTTCCTGATTACTCATATGGGCAAAAGTTTCTGAAAAGGTATGGATAATAGTGTTAGGTATGATTATGACATCAATATATGTTTGGTTTCAAAACAATTGACGTAGTGCCTGCTGAGAAAAAACCACGAAATGTTCATTGTAAATTTTGCTTCCCCACCCTGTATACACACACACACACACACACACACACACACACACACACACATATATATATATATATATATATATATATATATATATATATATATGTGCTCGGCTGCTGTGGGGCCTCTGGCGGGGGGCTCCCTTACTGTCACCCCACCCCAGGCTGGATCCCCCCTCTCTGTGGTGTCTGCTGGTTGGTCAGGCCTTGGGGCCCTCTTTGTTGGCTCCTGGTCCTTGGAGGGGGTGTGGTTGCATGTCTGTGTTCTTCACCTCAGTCTGTTTGCCTTGTGTGGATTTGTTACTGGTATTATTTGGGTGGACATGGTATATGATATTTTGTTCATGCTCTCTTTTCTGATATTTGTCATTTAATAGGTCTTATGTATTTTATTGAATTTTTTTGTAGTTTTGTTTGTTTGCTTTGGTTTTTTTTCTCTCTCTTCTGCCCAGTTTACGGTTGTAGTTATTGTTTCCATTAATTATCACCATGGTTGTTACTGTTTGTATGGTTGATACTTTCTTGTGAGGGTCTTCACCATCTTCTTCTTCTCTCTTGCCCCCCCCCATGTCAAGTCCAGCATTGAAATGTGGTTCAACAAAACTCATAATAAACACAGGAGAACATCAAGGGGAGCTTCATATACTTTATGAAGTTACCCTTGGCAAAGCAAATTAGTTCAGTGGATTAGTTCGAGCGCTGGCTCCTCTCGGGCTTGCACACCAGTGCACTTGGAGGGTTTAATACGTGCACGAAGCTGGGCTTGGAGGTCGGAGCACAGCTTGGTTCTGAGTTCTGTAAACGAAACTAGTTCCATGATCCGTAGTCGGAACCGGTTACGAGAATGGAAACAACTACACGCTCCCCCGAGGGGTTTTCAGCAGCACAGGTAGAAGGAGCTCCTGTTGGATGAGGGACCACTGTCCCACTGACACAGATAAACAGAGCCTAATTTATTTTTTTTCAGAAAACAGTATCTCGTAAACTCAGAAAAACAGAGCAAATTTAATTTTTTTTTTTCAGAAAACAGTATCTCGTAAACTAAGAAAAACAGAGCAAAAAATGTTGTTTTTCAGAGAACAGTATCTCGTAAATTCAGAAAAACAGAGCCAAATTAATTTTTTTGTGTGAATGCAATACGCTTCCGTAGAAAAGTGACTTTTTCCAGTCAAATCTGTCATTAACTGAACATTAAACAAGCATTTCCATCCACTGCCATTGATCCAACTCCATGGGTTTTACTCGTGAATCTATGTTATAAAAGATGAAGGTGTTTCAATGTTCACTACGGAGCCTCTGAACATCCAAATGGGTCATATCTGATGACCATGAAAAGATGAACAACTAGAAGCACTCGGAGAGCGCAGACCTCCGCCAAGGCTGATCAGTGCCCCCCCCCGTGGGCCCCCCCACCCCCGATCATCACCAAAATTTAATCATTTCTTCCTTATCCCATTTCCAACAAACCCTGAAAATTTCAGCCAAATCTGTCCATAACTTTTTGAGTTATGTTGCACACTAACGATCAGTGGCCCCCCCCGTGGGTCCCCCCACCCCCGATCACCACCAAAATTTAATCATTTCTTCCTTATCCCATTTCCAACAAACCCTGAAAATTTCAGCCAAATCTGTCCATAACTTTTTGAGTTATGTTGCAGACTAACGATCAGTGCCCCCCCCCCGGTGGGCCCCCCCACCCCCAATCACCACCAAAATTTAATCATTTCTTCCTTATCCCATTTCCAACAAACCCTGAAAATTTCATCCAAATCTGTCCATAACTTTTTGAGTTATGTTGCACACTAACGGACAGACAAACAAACAAACGAACAGACAAACAAACAAACAAACAAACAAACCCTGGCAAAAACATAACCTCCTTGGCGGAGGTAACTATATTTTACACCAATTATTGAGATGTATTAATAGGATTAGTGGATCAACAGGTATTAAACAGTTAATATCAGTAGATGGTTGAGGTTGGTGATGGATGTTTGGGTCTTTAAGGGTTAATTGACAATATCATAAAGTCATGATAAGATAAGATAAGATAAGATAAGATAAGATAAGATAAGATAAGATAAGATAAGATAAGTATTTATCCCAAAGGGAAAGTCGCTGAAGTCAGTGAGCTCATCTATTTATCAGAGTTATTCAGTCTGATGGAGTTACATTTACAGTTTCACTGACAGTTTCAACTGATTCCTAATCAGAGTACAACTACGTTTTCAGAGATGTTAATTCCTACTTGGGTTGTAATTGCGATGGTTTCAGTGGAACAGTGAGTGTGTATTTGTGCACTACTTGCTCATTCAGGTGGTCTGCAGGTCTTTACCGTTGTCTCTGGTTGTTTTTGTAACTGTGGTGGTGTTGTCTTTCTTTTTGATTCAGTCCTTTACCTCCTCTAAGCTAAAATGAGGAGTTCTGCGTCCAACAGGGAAAAGTACACTGCTGTAGTTGCCATGGTGAATCCGCAAATCTGTGATCAATGTCAGCGTCTAACTAGGAAACCGCGTGCACGCACTTATCCAGGGTGAGTTATACCTGGTTTGGTGTGTCTGTGTCCGTTCATCCTGGCTGGGTCTTTGTGAAACCGATTAAGCCTGGACACCCTTGTTTTGGATTTGTTAAACGCAGCTTAGTCAGTTATCCTGGATGACGGAATCCTAGTTTTGTGCAGTAGGCCCCAGATCATTGTAATAAACAGACTTGACATGTTTACATGCACTTAAATGTGAAAATCATAAACCCTTTTTTAGATGCTCCAGTCCATTATCAGTTTTCCTTCAGAGTTTGTACATAACAATGATAGAATAAAACTTCCTGTTATTGTCTTCAACTCCAGTTTGACTAGGTAACTTCTGTTTTGTATGACTGTAATAGTTTGTGCGCATGTGCAGATGTAACAGAACTAAATCCATCCCATGAACCTGTAAACATGCATGAAGACGTGAGGGTTGGAGACAAATCCAGGTGTGTTCATCTGATTGATTCTAATCAGATTACTGCTGTGATCTGATCAAACACATCAGATTAGACTGTTTACATGGACACTGTAAGAATCGGACAACTCCACAAATCAACTCATTATTGGGCGTCTCCATGGTTGCTGACCACTCTGCATTCTGATTGGCTGACAGGTGTCCCTTTGTTTAGTCTTCTAGTGACTGTTCAGTAAATCTTCTTCAGTGTCTGAAATGACATTTCTATGGGACTAAACTCAGTTCAGTCCTGCTGCCATGATGTGACTGATGAGGATCCTGAGAAACTAAACTCAACTAAACCTGTTGATCACCTCAAACAGTGAGTGTGAAGCTCCAAACAGACTCACATGTTGATTCTCAGTGGGATCAGCAGGACCAGGACACCTGTCCCACTACAGGGGGTCATGTTACTCATGTTGACGTCCAGGTGTGTCCACCTGTTGGTGTCAGTGTGGACAGACATACTGTGAGCTCATTGTTGATGATTGGTCCACAGAGTGGAGCAGCAGAGCTCAGAGGTTCCCACTGGTCTACAGGATCAGACTCAGCTGGACTCCATATTTGAGGTGTGTACATGTCCAACATCTACTGGTCCATCTGTTCTGTCCAGTCATCTCCTGCTGCTGGTTTCAGACCAGTGGATGTCACTATGTCCAACATGGGCCTGAGCTTTGGACCATGGATGGACTTTGTGCCTTTCATCATGTTTTCTGTTCCAGCTGCTGGAGGAGAACATCTGCACTTTTGTCAAGAACAAACTGAAGAAGTTCCACCAGGTTCTGAGTCCAGATTACCCAGAATGCTTAGAGAGTCTGAGTGATGAGGATGAAGAACAGAGGAGGAGCTCAGAGGCTTTTCTGAAGATCACACTGAACTTCCTGAGGAGGCTGAAGCAGGAGGAGCTGGCTGAGCGTCTGCACCGCAGTAAGACCATTCTGTACAGATTGAACAGATGAAAATACTTGGATTTACTGTGAGGCTGATGGTTTTATCTGGGTCTGCATTCAGGAAGTCGGTCTGGAGTTCAGCAGCGGAAACTGAAACGTAACCTGAAGCAGAAGTTTGAGTGTGTGTTTGAGGGCATCGCTAAAGCAGGAAACCCCAAAACCCTCCTGAACCAGATCTACACAGAGCTCTACATCACAGAGGGAGGGGCTACAGAGGTCAACCAGGAACATGAGGTCAGACAGATTGAAACAGCATCCAGGAACCCACACAGACCACCAACAACCATCACATGTAAAGACATCTTTAAAACACCACCTGACAGAGATCAACCAATCAGAACAGTGCTGACAAAGGGTGTGGCCGGCATCGGGAAAACAGTCTTAACACAGAAGTTCAGTCTGGACTGGGCTGAAGACAAAGCCAACCAGGACATCCACTTCATATTTCCATTCACCTTCAGAGAGCTGAATGTGCTGAAACAGAAGAAGTTCAGCTTGGTGAAACTGGTTCATCACTTCTTCACGGAAACCAAAAAAGCAGGAATCTGTATCTTTGAAGACCTCCAGGTGGTGTTCATCTTAGACGGTCTGGATGAGTGTCGACCTCCTCTGGACTTCAACAACACTCAGATCCTGACTGATGTTACAGAGTCCACCTCAGTGGATGTGCTGCTGATGAACCTCATCAGGGGGAACCTGCTTCCCTCTGCTCGCCTCTGGATAACCACACGACCTGCAGCAGCCAATCAGATCCCTGCTCAGTGTGTTGACATGGTGACAGAGGTCAGAGGGTTCACTGACCCACAGAAAGAGGAGTACTTCAGGAAGAGGTTCAGAAAAAAGAAACAGACCAACACAATCATCTCCCACATCAAGACGTCACGAAGCGTCCACATCATGTGTCACATCCCAGTCTTCTGCTGGATCACTGCTACAGTTCTGAAGGACGTGTTGAAGACCACAGACAGAAGACAACTGCCCAAGACCCTGACTGAGATGTACATCCACTTCCTGGTGGTTCAGGCCAAACTGAAGAACGTCAAGTATGATGGAAGATCTGAGACAGATCCACCCTGGAGTCCAGAGACCAGGAAGATGATTGAGTCTCTGGGAAAACTGGCCTTTGAGCAGCTGAAGAAAGGAAACCTGATCTTCTATGAATCAGACCTGACAGAGTGTGGCATCGATATCAGCTCAGCCTCAGTGTACTCAGGAGTGTTCACTGAGGTCTTCAAAGAGGAGAGCGGACTGTACCAGGACAAGAGGTTCTGCTTCATCCATCTGAGTGTCCAGGAGTTTCTGGCTGCTCTTCATGTCCATCAGACCTTCATCAACACTGGAGTCAATCTGCTGTCAGGACAAACATCTGTTTGGTCTAAACTATCAAAGGACAAATCTGTCCAGTTCTACCAGACCGCTGTGGACCAGGCCTTACAGAGTCCAAATGGACACCTGGACCTGTTCCTCCGCTTCCTCCTGGGTCTATCACTGCAGACCAATGACAGGCTTCTACAAAGTCTGGTGAAACCAACAGGAAGCAGCTCAAAGACCAACCAGAAAACTGTTGAGTACATCAAGAAGAAGATCAGTGAGAATGTGTCTGCAGAGAGAAGCATCAACCTGTTCCACTGTCTGAACGAACTGGAGGATCGATCTCTGGTGGATCAGATCCAACAGTACCTGAGATCAGGACGTCTGTCCACAGAACAACTGTCTCCTGCTCAGTGGTCAGCTCTGGCCTTCATCTTACTGTCATCAGAAAAAGACCTGGATGTGTTTGACCTGAAGGAATACTCTGGTTCAGAGGAGGTTCTTCTGAGGCTGCTGCCAGTGGTCAAAGCCTCCAACAAAGCTCTGTGAGAACAAACAGTTGGATCAAACATCTCAAATATGGATCTATCATTTCAACCAGATCAATAACTTTATACTCATCCCTTTTGTTTTGTCCAGACTCAGCGGCTGTAAACTGTCAGAGAGAAGCTGTGAAGCTCTGTCCTCGGTTCTCAGATCCCAGTCCTGTAGTCTGACACAACTGGATCTGAGTAAGAATGACCTGAAGGATTCAGGAGTGAAGATCCTGTCAGATGGACTGAAGAGTCCAGGATGCAGACTGGACACTCTCAGGTCAGGGTTCAACAAAGAACACAACACATCATTTCAATGTTTGTCTCCAGTTGTTGGATGGATTGAACTTGTCAGTGGTTGTTTGTGTTGAACTCCAGACCAGTTCTACTGATCTTCAACTGTGTTCAGAGTCTGGAACTCATAGACTTTACACATTGAAGTCATGTTGGTGAAGTCCCCTGCATTCACAGACTCTGTTCAATGACTCCAACTCCACTGATCTCCATCCTCAGTTGATGGATGTGATGTTTTGTGTTGCAGATTGTCAGGATGTCTGATCACAGAGGAAGGATGTTCTTCTCTGGTCTCAGCCCTTAAGTCCAATCCGTCCTATCTCAGAGAGCTAGACCTACGCTACAACCATCCAGGAGCCTCAGGACAGGAGCTGTGTTCTCTAGTGGAGGATCCACACTGGAGACTGGACACTGTCAGGTATGGACTGAGCTGATGCATCCACAGATAATGGCAGATAGAACAGGTAGAGCTGACAGGAACCATCTGTCAGAGCTGGGATCCATCCTGTATGAAGGTCCAGCCCATGTTCAAAGACAAACAGACTCAGTCAGTGATTCAGAAGGAACCATTTAGTGGATGTGAACAGAAAAGCTTCAGTGGATCAGAGTGATGGAATGTCCATGTTTCCAGCTGCTCTGACCCTCCTCCTCCTTTCAGGTTGGATCCTGCTGGAGTCCGATGGTTGACACCGAGGAGACGTAAGTATGATTTGATTTGATTGATTAAAACCAACCTGAACCCAAACAGGGACCTGGTTCCACATTCTAAACATCTAAAGTGTTCATGAAGACAGTCAGTTTAGTGCTGGGGTGTCAAACTCATTTTAGTTCTGGGGCCACATTTAGCCCAAATTGAACTCAAGTGGGCCGGACCAATAAAATAATAACAGTGAAAAAAGTAAAATTAGATTATGATCAGGTTTACATCTACAAAGTTTCCTTAAAAATCTAAATAACATGAACAACTTGAATTGTTTGAAGAAAAACTAGTGCAATTTTAACAATATGCCTCGGTTTCTCAGTTTATCGTTTACACATGTGCATTACAATTTGCATTACAATCGCACAAAACATTTAGTAACAGGCAGAATATTGGTCAATTGCATTTACTTTTCTTAAGACATTTCCGTTTGTTCATATTTGTTCAGGTTGTTAACATTTTTTTTTTTATAAAAGTATAGTTTGGTAATGTAAACATTTTCATGTAATTTTACTTTTTTGCACCAAAAAAAAAAAAAAGAAAATTTGGGGTTGTCATTATTTATAGGTTATTATGATCATATTTTACTGGTCTGATCCACTTGAAATCTAATTGGTCTGTATGTGGATTGATTGTTGACATCTTCAGTGTAATTTTTGTATTTCACAAATTCATCCCGTGGGCCGGATTGGACCCTTTGGCGGGCCAGATTTGGCCCCCAGGCCGCATGTTTGACACCTGTGGTTTAGTGGAAGGATGAGCTGATAGCTGATTGGTCAGGACTGGTACCACATGGACCCACATACCCTGAGCAGTGAGTCCTCAGGTCCAGTCCCAGACTATTTAATGCATATCAGAGCTCTAGTGTCTTTATGCACATTTACAGTCTGTACTGTCACTATGTGACAAAGAACACGAATACAGCCAATAAGAAACAAAACACAATAGAGTTCATCAGGATGAGAAGTTTGTCTGAGGAACAAACTCAGATGAAACCACCAAAACATTTCTATAAACTATTATTATCCATCAGATGAAGAATCTGATTCAATGAGCAAAAGTACTGAGTTTAGATCCAATTAGTAAACAGTCAAAGTCACTGTGGAGAAGATTGGAATCTACAAATCCAACATTAGATTCATTAGCACCAACTAAACATCAACCTGAACAAACAGCAAAAACACTAAGGGTCTGATTTACTAAAGGTTTGCGCATGTAAAAACGTGCAAACTTGACTGCGCAAGAAAAACACGTTGAAGCTTATCTACTAAAAAGACGCACTGAAGTTTGCGTCTCTCAAATGGGCACAATAGCTTGCACAAGCCATTTAGTGTCTTTGCCTTGATGAAGGTCAAGGTCAAGGTTACTTTATTTATACCTGTAGGTAGATTTGTTTTGCAGTCTAGGTGATTGCCTTGGCATTACAACAACACATACATTAAACATGCAAGACAGGTACTTGATCACGCTTACAGACAGAACAAAAAGACAGGACAAAAAGTGCTCAGTGTTCCACCATTCATCGGTATAGCAGCATGGATAGGTAAAAGAATAAAATGGATAAGATCAAATAAATAAAAACAAGATGCAATAAAACACAATAAAAACCAGAAAAGATAAAAACAATCCAGGATAAAAACCAGGATAAGAACATAAAATTTAAAAATTTGAAGTCACAATAATAATAAATAGAGCAAAGAAATGGAATAAATAACTAAATAAGTTAGTAAAGTGCAATGTCACTATTTCTTATTGAGCTCAGTGATGGCGACAGGAACAAAGCTGTTTTTATAAACGCTGTGTCCTGCACCTTGGGACTAAGAACCTCCGTCCAGAGGAAAGGAGCTGAAATTCACCTCGTAAAGGATGGGAGTCATTGTTAAGAACTGATGCATCCATCCTCTGCACCTGTTTAGTGTACAGGGAGGCAGGACAAGACTGGGACTCACCAATCAGGCGACTGGACCATCTCACTATTTGATTCAGTGAGTTTCTCTCTGCAACTGATGTCTGACCGAACCACACCACCAGACAAAAAGATAAAACAGACTCAATAAAGGAACGATAAAACAAAGTTAAAATGGTTTGGTCAATGTGGAAGTGTGCCAGTTTCCTAAGGCAGTGGAGGCGCTGATGGCCCTTTTTACACACAGATCTACAGTTTTCATTAAAACTTGCTCTATAGTCTGACTTTTAATTAAAGTGACTCCGTGCCTGTCCTGTTTTTTTCTAAAATCAATAATCATATCTTTTGTTTTAGATATGTTCACATGAAGGTAGGACTCCTCACACCACTGGACAAAGTCATCAATAATAGGGCCGTGACTGGTCTCCCCCTCTTTGAGCAGGCTGACAATGACTGAGTCATAAGCATACTTAATGATGGTCCTGTTTTCATATTCACTCTGGCACATATTTGTGTAGAGAATGTATAATAGTGGAGACAGGACACAGCCTTGAGGAGAACCAGTGGAGGAGAGAACTGGGTTGGACAGAACCCCATTCATCCTCACTCTTCGGGACCTGTCTGTTAAAAAATCTAAAATCCAGCCCATCAGGTTTTTACTAATCTTAAACTGTTCTAAAAGCCTTTTAATTAAAATGTGGGGCTGGATTGTATTAAAAGCGGAGGAGAAGTCTATAAATAGAAGCCTTGCAAATGCCCTTTTACCCTCCACATGTTTAAAAATCAATTTTAAAAAAGTCAGTGTGGCGTCTTCCACTCCTCTGTTGGGCCTGTATGCAAACTGCATAGGATCCAGCTCATGTTCAGTCTCCTTTAAAATCACAGTCTTAACCAGTTTCTCAAAGAATTTCATAACAACTGAGGTGAGAGCGACAGGCCCAAAGTCATTCAAAGTCTTTGGATGGCTGGATTTAGGGACAGGGACCACGACAGCATCCTTCCAGAGAGTGGGCACATGCTGTGTCTGCAAGGATTTATTAAAAATAAACTGAAATACAGGACTGAGTTCATCAGCACAGGATTTAATAAGACGACCACTGATGTTGTCAGGACCCTGGCTCTTGTTCATCTTCACAGAACTGAAAGCCTTTCTGACATCGTTCAGTTCAATGGTAAAGTGCTGACTGTCCTTCAGGTCCTGTTTCAGCTCTAAAATGTCTTTACTAAAATCAAAACAATTAAAACGAACATAAAAACTGTTAAGAGCATTCGCAAAATCTCTGTCTGAATTAAAACTGTCTAAAATGGTCTGCCTGCTGCTCTGGGGGTTTTGAAGGCCTGCGGATGGCTTTCATACATGTCCAGGCAGAGCCAAGATTGTTTGCAGTCATCTTATTTTCAAGAGTGGTTTTTTATGTTGTTTTGCTTTCAAAATCTCAATTTTCAAATCTTTGGTGGCTGACTGAAGGTCAGAGACAGCCCCTTCTTTGAAAGCCAATTTCTTGTTCTTCAGACAGGTTTTAACATTTTTTGTGACCCATGGCTTGTTGTTAGGGTACACTTTAACACACTTACGGGGTATAATCATATCTTTACAGAAAACAGCATAAGACATCCACCAGAGCATCCAGATCATCCCCACAAGACTGAATAAAAACAAATATGAAATATGGCCGTTTCTGCCAGAACACGCAAAATTATTGGGAGGTTTAGATGCAAATGTTTATTTAGCATGTGCAATGTGAGTTACCAAACCTGAAATGGATTGTGGTGGCTGATTTTGCGTCTATATTTAGCACATCTGAAAGGCAGGTTTGAACTGGAACAGCTTCACGCAAAACTGGCTGCAGATGTTATAGTGAGGAGGCGCATAGGCACAACCAAAGGGAACAGAGAGAATGAATCTGATTTGCTCACATCAACGTTTTTGTCATGACAAAAGAAAAAAAAATAATAATTTAAGACATATGGCCCCCCACTTTATGGGCCTGCCCCCCATGACCGCTTCCACCAGTGGCACATCACATTAGGCCAGGACCAACTACTGAGAGACAACAAGGGAGACCGAACGGGATGGGTTCTAGTGCTGCACAACACACACACACACACGCACGCACAGACACACACACACACACACAGACATATACATGCGCGCGCACACACACACACACACACACACACACAGACAGAGTGTTGTCCACGGTGTTGTGACTGGACTCCTGAACCTTCTATATAAGTGGATGTTTTTTTTTTTTGTTTGTTTTTTTTTTATCATGCCCACGGACTTAAAAGTTTTCATTCATCATACATTCACCATACAGAGCGACATAAAGAGAGAAGGTATTTATTTGACTAATAACACACTTCACCACTGAGAAACAACAACAGAGAAATGCCCATTCACCCCTCTGTGTGGAAAAAGAACAACTTCATATTTATGAGTGCTGGAATATCCCAGAGCAGTTTTTACAGCATACTGTCTCCATGACGACAACCAGTAGCGTGCGCAAAATCCTCATTTAATTAGGGCGGTCTCCAAGACTTTGCGCCTGTTCTCATTTGCGCAGGCAATCTTAGTTGATCACCCTTTACATGCAAATCAATAGGATGCACATTTTTTAGCACAAGCAAGCACATTTGCGCCCGTTATTTGCAATCTTAGTAAATCAGGCCCTAAGAGTCTAGAAGAACTGAGAAATGACTGATTGGATTGGATTGTGTTTTTAGGTTTGAATCAGTTTGGATCGAAAATGAAACATACTTTTAATGTTTGAATGTTAAGGATCAATATATGATCATAAAAGTGAACTGATTCTAAAGATTAGATCTCAGTCAAGGAATCAGAGTTGATCTGTTTCACACTTGTACTCTCTGTTGGTGAAAATGTGCTCAGAAACAACAGATCCATCTATAAAACACTGGATTGATCTGTTATTGATCAGAGTCAGACTCACACATGATCCATCCATCAATAACAGTTGAATTGAACCCAGTGATGTGATCAGACTGTCAGTCAATCAGCTGATCACTGATCAATAACTGCAGCTGTTTTGTGTTTTCTTCTGTCCATCAGATTTCTGTGAACTCACCCTGGATCCAAACACAGCGCACAGACACCTCAAACTGTCTGAAAACAACAAGAAGGTGAAACTAGTGAGGGAGGTTCAGTCATATCGTTATCATCAGGACAGATTTGAGTATGAGCCTCAGCTGATGTGTTCTACTGGTCTGACTGGTCGCTGTTACTGGGAGGTCCAGTGGAGTGGAAGCGTTCATATATCAGTGACTTACAGAGGAATCAGAAGGAAAGGACGCAGCCAAGACTGTGGGTTTGGATTAAATGGTCAGTCCTGGAGTCTGAGGTGTTTTAGAGATGGATACAGTGTCTGGCATAAAAAGAAATGTATAGGCCTCCCTCAGTCCTCCTCCCCCTCCACCTCCTCTGGTACAGTATCAGTGTATGTGGACTGTCCTGCTGGATCTGTGTCCTTCTACACAGTCTCCTCTGACAAACTGATCCACCTCCACACCTTCAAAACCACATTCACTGAACCACTGTTTGGAGGATTTACACTGTGGACACCAGGATCCACAGTGTGTTTGTGTGGTGTGTAGTTGTGTGTTTGTGTAGCTTTTGATGCTTTCGACACTGTACACCATCACATCCTTCTGCAACGTTTGGAACAATCAATTGGTATCAAAGGATCGGCATTAATGTGGTTCAAATTTGATCTAAAAGATCATTCTCACTTTGTTCACATTAATAATGATTCCTCTCAGTGCACTACAGTTAGTTATGGAGTACCTTAAGGCTCGGTTCTTGGACCAGTACTGTTTATCCTATACGTGCTTCCTTTAGGTAACTGAATAAGAAAACATTCCATCAACTTTCATTGCTACGCTGATGATACCCAATTATATTTATCCATTAAATCTGATGAAGCCAATCAGCTAGCCAAAATACAAGAGTGCGTTAAAGATATTAGACTGGATGACCAACAACTGTCTGCTGTTAAACTCAGATAAAACTGAAGTCATTGTGTTTGGACCAAAAACTGTTAGGAGTTAAACACGTGTCAAAAAGCAGCTGGACCGATTTAGAAAAAAAAGAGCCCAAACTAAAACTACTGGGACCAAATTCAAATTCTTGTTGTTCATTGTGCTCCAGTTCAGTTTATGTTCAACATCCAAAAATCTCTTATTGATGTCCATTCTAGTGCCTTATTTAGTCCAAACCTGTCAAACTTCAGTTCCTCTCTTTGTCTTTTTCTGTTCTTCCACATGTTTTGACCCTAAAACACACAGTAAAACAAAACCACTGAAGAAAAGGAACACAAGCACATAGTCACAGCAGCTTTAATGAACCTGAAACAGACACAGATTCACAGCAGAACCTTTATCTGCAGTCAGGACTCAGGGGTTAAAGGGTTAATATGTGAACCTTTATCTGGAATCAGGGCTCAGGGTTAAAGGGTTAAAGGTGAGTGTCAGGATACCCATGTCCATGAGTCCCTTCAGTGATGTGTGGCAGAGGTTTATAATCTGCTCAGATTCTGCTGCTGTGACATATTCAATGGTTTTCCTTCAGGTCACTTTCAGCCTCAGGACCAAAAACAGCATGAGGGCAGCAGCATCATACAGCATAATGATGAGCAACCCAGTTACAGTCTGGTTCACACATTAAATTCAAGGTCAGTCAAGGTCAGTCAAGGTCAAAGGTCATGGCACCAAATGAAAGCCCATATGTGATTTACCAATTGTAATTATATCAATATCTTCAACTGTTTTACAGTTAAAGCACTTTGTAATGTGTCCCATCATAAACCAATGTGGGCAGCTCAGACAACTATAGACCTATTGCTCTTGCCAGTATACTGTCTAAAGTTGTGGAACATATTCTCTTGACGAGGCTTGATAAGTTTATCATTGTGACAGACAATCAGTTTGGCTTCAAAGCAAATCATGGGACTGATATGTGTATGTTTTCATTAAGAGAATTACTGACCAAGTACAAAAATAAAACTTCCACAGTTTTTATATGCTTTTTAGATGCCTCTAAGGCTTTTGATCGTGTGAATCACAGAACATTGTTTCAAAAATTGTGTCAAGCAAATGTCCCAAACTATTTGATCAGGTGTCTTTCTTACTGGTATGTCCACCAGACTATGCAGGTTAAATGGGACAACTGTGTATCTGCTCCGTTTCAGATTGGTAACGGTGTGAGACAGGGCAGTTTATTATCCCCTGCTCTTTTTAATTTTTATGTGACTGACCTGTCCAAGCAATTGAATATGTGCAGAACTCGGTGTATGGTTGGAGGTGCCATAATCAATCATTTAATGTATGCAGATGACCTGGTGGTGTTCAGCCCTAGCTCAGCCAGTGTCCAGCAGCTCTTAAATGTGTGTTCTGTGTATGGGGAACTGCATGATGTGAAGTACAACTCAGCTAAAAGTGTAATCATGATTTGATCATTGAAGTTTCCTGACTTTAAGTTAACTGGGAATATCTTGAACATATGCAATGCTGTCAAGTGCCTGGGTCACATCATTACAGATCAGCTGTCAGATGACGAGGACATGTATCGTCAGTGCCAGATGTTATATGCACAAGCCGACGTACTGTTACAGAAATTCTTGTCTTGTTCTGTCCAGGTGAAACTGACTCTGTTTAGAGCGTACTGCACCCCTCTGTACACAGCACATCTGTGGATGAACTATAAATAGGCCAGCTTCCACAGACTGACAGTGGCATACAATGATGCTCTAAGACTCTTATTGAAAAAGCCCAGATGGACCAGTGCCGGTGAATTGATTATGTATAATCATGTGAATTCACTGCGTGCTATGTTGAAAAATCTAATGTTTAAATTTGTCTGTTGCCTGAATCATTCAGAAAATACTGTAATTTTATTGCTGACAAATCTTGCATATAGTGCTGTACGTTACACATCTCTGTTTTGGAAACTGGTATGACTGCCTCTTGAAAGTATAGAGGTTTTTTTGTGTAATTTATTGTGTTTGTATTTATCTGTTTGCTTTTAATATGGACCATAAGTCTGAAATAAAGCCTCTCTCTCTCTCTTTAATAGAAAAATTTATAAAAATTGAAAAATCACTATTTGCCAATTCTTTGATTTGATTTGATTTATTTATTTCGAACATGCAAAAAAATAAAATAAAATAAAATAAAATACAAACAAACTTGGCAGACCTTACCCCAAGGAACCTCTGCTATGAATTTCAATTGATTCTGGCCGACAGTTTTGGAGAAGAAGATTGTAGAAATCTGGACATAGATGACCTTAGGTTTGACCTTTTAAGGTCACTCAAGGTCAAAGGTCATGGCACCAAATCAAAGGCTGTTTGTGTCTTCCTAATTGTTTGCTTTAAAGATAATGCCACCTAATCTTTTACAGTGTAATTTGAAAAGAACATTATACTTAGACCAAAGATAACAGTCTGAATTATGATGTCTGCTACAGTTTCATACTGTCTTCTATGTAGAATTACTGTAGGTCATTCATTTTTCACACAGGGGTTTGGAGATAGATTAGTTTCTTTATTCGTCAATTAAAAAGAATAGATTTGCAACCAAAAAAGATATTTGAGAGCAAAAGGCAGTAAGTGGCAATAAAAAAAGATCATTTTGCTTATAAATCAGTCCTCTTTGCTTGTGAGTTAAAAAAAACTTTTGCTTGAGACTTCAAAAGTTTTGCTTGTAAATCACTCCTCTTTGTTTGCAACTTAAAAAGCTTTGCTTGTGAATTTAACTGCACTTAATGGGCATGGCCTACGCTGATGCATGAAAGAAGAGTTTCTATTGGTGGGTTTGACCTGACTCCTGCGCCGGCTACAGCTTCTGTGTGAAAACCCACTTCTCTGTTGTGTTTGTTATTGGGAGGTCAGTTCATAGTCTGTTACTCTGTGAAATTGAAATGTATCTCACAAGTAATGGATTACACTAAATATCATCTGAACAGAGAACGGAATGAGTGAGTGAGTTACAGGGAGGAGTTTACAACATAGGGCTGGGATTTAAACAGTAGTGTGGACCGGTACCAACGGTGCCAAAACGTTGCAGGTGAAACCCACCAACAGAAACTCTTCTTTTATCCATCAGTGTAGGCCCCACCCATTAAGTGCAGTTAAATTTGCAAACAAACTTTTGAAGTTGCAAACAAAGAGGAGTGATTAATAAGCAAAACTTTTGAAGTTTCAAGCAAAGGTTTTAACTCACAAGCAAAGAAGACTGATTTAAAAGCAAAATGATCTTTTTTTATTGCCACTTACTGTCTTTTGCTCTCAAATCTCTTTTTTGGTTGCAAATCTGTTCTTTTTAATTGCAAATGCATTCTTTTTGACTAATGAATAAAGAAACAAATGTCTCTCCATACAGGGGTAGTTGTTTGTTTGCCTACTTTCCCGGTTTCAGATACTTCCTACCTTATCACACACCTGGGATGTGTTCCTGGAGCAGACATCAGACAGTAGGGGGTGTAAACCCTCCCTGCTGTCTGACCAACCCTCCTGAGCAGCCAATAAGACACGTCACAGCAGCATCATGTTACGCTTCTGACCAAGGCTACAGGAATCATGGCCGGACTGAGACTCATTTTCAGCCCTGGAGTTTCATACCTCAGGCCGGCCCACTTTAGATCACGGCCAATTATTATTAAAATCATAGAATTATAACCTAACATGTTAGGTCTACACACTGTTCTGCAAAGCCTTGTAATTCAGTGTATTTTCTAAAATATTTTCAATTCAATGCAAGTAAAGGTTGCTTCACAATGTGGATTTATTTCAACAGTGAGTGCACATTGACATCTCCAACATTATTATTCCTCACAACACAACAATAACAGAATCTATATTTTTGTTCTTATAAGTGTTAACATTTTTCAAACCCTTAAAATGTTTGAAATGAAATGAAAGAATATATAAAAATATTAAATAAAAAAATCATTAAAAAAAATAATAAAGCTTGCTGCACTTTCTAATTATCATTTTTGTATCCTCTGCAACAAAAGATTTCCATCACAACTTACTTGCGGTTTGTTCCATCTTTGCTATTGAAAACTTTTGGTATAGTGATATTAGGGGTTTGATGAAGATGATAAGAAAAAAATGTTTGTATATCCTGTGACTGAGGGCGAGCAAAGCAATCAAAGCTAACTGACTCATCTTCATCTGTCTCATTTGTGCCTAGTGGTTCAGGGTTGTGCTGCTGAGCTGCTCCTCTGTCATCAGTAGACTCTGCTCTCCCTTTCACACTTCCTCCAGTTTCCCTAGACTCGCCTGCACCTGGATCACAATTAAAAATAATATCTACAGACATTTTGACTTACTTAACCAATTAAGATATTTACATTGGCAAAATATGCAGGCTTATTTAATATTACTTTATGCTATTGCCTTTCAGTTGTGGGCTTTGTGTATTTACTGTCTCACTTTTAATAATAAAAATTAAAATAGGTCAGGACTATGGTTTGGGTATAGAAAGTGGTTTTACTGGAACTAATGCTTGTTCACACAGTCTGTTCCAACAGCTCACCTTTTCCTTCCATCCTGACAGGAGCAATCCCCTCATCACTACTGGCTCCTGGCTCTGCTTCTGACACTAAAGCACATTTTAAAAATGGTCAGAATTCTCAGCACAAATCTTCTATTTTGCAAAGCCTTGGTGTCAGTTTCATTCATGTAGTGCTGAATCCTGGAGCATCTCAGAGCACCTTTCATATTGAACAGACCTACACCACACTCTTCATTGGAGCCTATTTATTCTAATAATCTTCCCTCTATGAGCAGTCCTACCTGCCCACTCTGGCTGGCATGTGCAAAGCAGGGGGTCGGGGGGGCTTGAGCCCCTGCCGCTTTGATCCTCCGCCTACAAGTGCCCTTTTTACTCTTTTTTTTTTTTTTTTGTGCAAAAAACTGCATGACTAAAATTTTGATCAATGATAATAAATATTAAGAGTGGTTTAATTTGGCTGTCACTGGACCTGGTCATGGTGCCCTTTCATCTCTGTCACACCCCGCCCCTTCCTCCTGTGCAACCTTGCTTGCAACACACACACACACACACACACACACACACACACACAAACACATGTCATGCGGTCTGGAGAATGAATGAGGAGGAGGGAAGTGCCGCGATTCCAGGTACATGAGAGTCCACCCCGCTATCTGCCCAACCCCCCGACTCTTTCATCAGTGCTAACACTTTGACATTTCTGGTTTTGTTTCAGAAACTGCTGGATCGATTCTCGTAATATCTGTGTTCGCCTCAAACATCTTGAGTGAATCTTATTTGAAATAACCACAAACCTCCACAAATATTCCCATCAACCTGGTCAATATTAAATGATACAGCTAGAAATACTACAATATAAACTTTATTATTATCATGTAATGTTAAATGGTTTGGCTTGGGTTAACACTTCCTCTACATGGTTATTTCTTAACTGTGGAAAACCTAAATATCATCATAAATATGTCCTAGAATGAAAAGAAACTAAATATTCAATGTTTCACTGTAAAAGTAGGTGTAAAACCAGATGTAAAATGAAGGTATTTCTAGTTATTAACATTCACGGTCATGCTTTTATACATAATTTAACATCTGTTTTTAAGAGTTTGTCTTGGACTTACACTGCAAAAATCCAAATCTTACCAAGTGTATTATTCTCATTTACTAGTCCAAATATCTTATCACACTTAAAATAAGACATAATCACCTACAGAGTAGCTTGTAAGGGAGATAAAATAACTTATTTTTAGACAATAGATCTAGAAAATCTTACTGAGATAATTTTCATTTGTTTCATTGGCAGATTTTTTTGGTGAATTGAGCAAAAAAACATCTTGAATTAAGCAAAAACATCTGCCAATGGAACAAGTGAAAATGATCTTACTAAGATCTCTTGAAATAAGATTTTCCAGATCTATTGTCTAAAACCAAGTTCTTATATCTCACTGAAAAGTTACTCTTTAGGTGATTTTGTCTTATTTTAAGTGTGATGAGATATTTTGACTAGAAATGAGAAAAATACACCTGGTAAGATTTAGATTTTTGCAGGGTATTAACACACAAAAACTTCTACACATTACATCTTTATTTCCACTTATACAGGGTGGGGAAGCAAAATTTACAAAATTTTGAGGCAGGGAGTGAAAGACAGTGTATGACCAATTAGTTTATTGAAAGTCATGAGAATTTATTTGCCACAAGAAAATTTACATAATAGAAAATGTTTTTATTCTATGTGTCCTCCTTCTTTCTCAATAACTGCCTTCACACGCTTCCTGAAACTTGTGCAAGTGTTCCTCAAATATCCTTCTCCTATTCTTCTTTAATAGTATCTTCCAGACTTTCTCGTAATAGTTTTGCTCATAGTCATTCTCTTCTTTCCATTATAAACAGTCTTTATGGACACTTCAACTATTTTTGAAATCTCCTTTGGTGTGACGAGTGCATTCAGCAAATCACACACTCTTTGACGTTTGCTTTCCTGATTACTCATATGGGCAAAAGTTTCTGAAAAAGTATGGATAATAGTGTTAGGTATGATTATGACATCAATATATGTTTGGTTTCAAAACAATTGACGTAGTGCCTGCTGAGAAAAAACAACTAAATGTTCATTGTAAATTTTGCTTCTCCACCCTGTATAGAAACTGGACATCAAAAGAAACTTATCACATATTCTATGTGATGCCATTTCACACCATTTTATTAAACATGAAAACAAATTCTTTCTTGTTCTTAAAAAAACATGTAATTAACAAACAAAATACAACAAACAACAAAACAGTGGAAGAGTATCCAGAGGATAATGTAAAATATGACAAAGGGTAGTTCAACAAAGTTCACATTTAGCAACAAGCAACATTATTAATCCACAACAAGTCAAAGATCTCAATCCCATTGAACATCTGTGGGATATTCTTGGTAGATCCGTGTATGCTAGGCGTCCAGCACCTGGCAACCGCCAGATGCTCATCCAGGCCCTTCAGGAAGAGTGGGACAACATCCCCCAGATAGGATCAGGAGGTGAATCCAGAGTATGTGCAGAAGGTGCACAACCTGTGTTAGGGCTCAGGGAGGACACACCCAGTATTGAGGACATTGATCACCAGAATCAGCCACAGCCAACAGTTCTGAAGAGGCACGTCAGGAAGCGACCTCGAGTCTGTACATCTATGGTGCCACAACTGCATGTTATATATGTACAGTATGTATATATACATATATATATATATATATATATATATATATATATATATATATATATATATATATATATATATATATATAATATATATATGTATGTACATATATATATATATATTTATACATATATATTAATATATATATATATATATATATATATATATATATATATATATATATATATATATACACACATATATACACACACACACATATATATTATATATATATATGTATATATATATATATATATATATATATATATATATATATATATATATATATATATATATATATATATATACATACATATATATATATATATAGGCTATTTGTGAAAGACTGTGATTCAGGCTGTTACTGAATTAATTTCAGTGACATCACATTAATGACTGTTCTAACATCTGGCCTAAGTTATCCAGTTAAATAAATGGAAGTGTACGGATTCCTAGCCTGTTTACTGTTCATATGGGATTATTGTCTGCGCATTTAACCAGAATCACACAGTCACACAGTGTTTTGTTGTTTTTTTTTAACTTAAATCTAGTTTATTGAATTATATGGGTACAGCAGAGACTTTCACACTGGTATGAAATACAGATGTAAAGATTTGTGTGAGAACATGTTACATTTTCTTTTTACCACAGTGATTTAACTTCAAACAGTAACAAAGAAAACTTTGGCTTAGACTCAGACACAGACTCACACAGTGTTAAAGGATGTTAGTCTGCTCTGGCTCTCAGCTCTGTCCTGTGTTGATAGTTCTAATAGATGCTCGCTCTATTCATCCTTCAGTCAGATAGTGCAGTGTGTATTAATGTATGAAGGAGGTGTTCAGTGATCCAGGCCCTCCTCCAGTATTTTGTGTTGTTCTCTAACAGCACAGATAATGTAGTTAGTAAAGATGTTCAGTGCTGATGCAGGTGACCAAGGTACGATTCAAAACTTGATTTTTGTGTTTTCCATTTCGTCTTTATACACACAGTAGGACAGATGGACAAAGACATTTTCCCATGGTCTGGTTCTCCTACTGTTGTCTGGGAACAACTATCATAACCCCCCCTCCAGATATAGTAGGGTACTGAAATAGTTTTAGGCAATCAGTATTATTATTGAACTAATAATAATAACTGTGTTTGTTATTATTTCATCAGTATGTATTCTTGATTCAGTATCTCTGAAGCACTGGTACTTGTTTTGGAAATGGTATTTATGAAAGAGAAATGACAACTGAAGTAATTTTGTAACTTTGTATCTTGTGTCCTAATTGTTCCTCTTCATCATGTTCTCAGTGGTCTCCTCCAAGACTCCATTCATGAGGCACAGGGGGTTGGAACTCTCTGATGAATATGAAAATGACATGAATCAAGTGCTTTGGCCTTCACAGTCCAAAGCACTTCAACCAATTTTATTTATTTATTTTTTTTTTGGAAAAACACACTTCATTAGAGTAAGGCATATTTGGTATGTTCACATCCTCTGGATTATTGAATCTACCTCTGCCCTGTGCATGCTGGCTCTGGAAGTCTATCAGTGGCTCAACCCACAGACTGACCCCACAGACTGAACCAGGGGCGGGACTAAACCTGGTTCAATGGGTGTCTCTGATCCTGGGTGGTTCTGCAGCCTGAACTCTGCTTCTGTTTACTTTCACTTTCCTCCTCCTCCGTCGTCTTCCGTCCAGGCCTGTACATCTGAAGGTAAAGTTCTCCTGTTTAACCCTTTAACGGCTCTTTCATGTCGGTGCTCACTGTGGGTCTGGACTTTAGCTCCAGTTTGAACCGGAAAAACCTGTCGGTTTATCCGCTTTTTGCTCAACCGGAGCCGGATCTGTCACCGAGGCCTGTTGAAAGTGGGTCCGATTCAGAGGAGCAGGTTCTGGGCTGAAACCACCGTCCGTCCGTCCGGTCAGGGCTGGTTTCACATGGTCCACCTGAGGCCGAAGGTTCTGAAGCTCCGTGGATCTCACGAACTGACAACAACTAAACTGCGTCACAGAACCGAGGAAAGACCCAAGGGGTGGGGGTGCGCGCGGTGGTCTGACCAGAACCATTTTAGGAAATAGAATCTGCCCACCCACTGTCACCGCGGTGCGTTCAGGGCCAGTGGGAACTCCTGGAAAACTTCTGGAGACTCTCCAACTAAAAATGTACGTACATGAAAAATAACTGCTATATACGACGGCGTATTACGGCCACATTAAAAAAAAAAAAAAACGCTTGTCACTACAAGAATAAAGTGTTTTTTAAAAAAACTCATTGTTTAATGAGAAAAAAGTCGTTATTTAACGAGAATAAAGTCATAATATAATGAGAATAAAGTCGTACCCACTCATCAACTAATGTAGAACTGTGAACATTTAGTGCAGTTCTTCTTTCATTTGGGGGTTAGACACAAAGGCCAAATACTGAGTCTGTCCTCCATCAACACATTATCATTCGTCTAAGGCAGGGGTCACCAATCCTGGTCCTCGAGGGCCGGTATCCTGCATGTTTTAGATGTTTCCCTCTTCCAGCAAACCTGACGGTCATTATGAGGCTTCTGCAGAGCTTGATGATAGGCTTATCATTTGAATCAGGTGTATTGGAAGAGGGATACATCTAAAACATGCAGGATTCTGGCCCTCGAGGACCAGGATTGGTGACCCCTGGTCTAAGGACTTTGAACAGAGTTTGCACACATTTGGGTTTGTTGTAAGAACCAAACTGATTTGTAGTAAATTGCCTCTTTTGTGGAGGAGAAACTGATGAAGTGTTCATCTGTAGGACTATCAGTGGAAACACCAGAGAACTAAACACAGACGGTTTGATGTTTCTGAACAAACTGAGGATTCTACTGTGAGTTTCTGAGTCCAACAGAAGGGGAAGTTGCTGCTTCACTTGTTGCCTTCGCTGTAAAACCAGAAACTGTCGAATTTTCCAAATATTATGACTTTAATCTAATAAAAGTACAACTTTATTCTCGTTAAATAATGATTTTATTCTCGTTAAATTATGACTTTATTTTCGTTTATCAATGACTTTATTCTCCTTAATTAACGACTTTATTCTCGTTAAATAATGAGTTTTTTTAAAATTACGACTTTATTCTCATTAAATAACAACTTTATTCTCGTTAAATAATGAGTTTTTTAAAATTACGACTTTATTCTCGTTAAATAACGACTTTATTCTCGTAATGACAAGCGTATTTATTTTCTTATGTGGCCCTAATACGCCGTCGTAGCTATAAAACTATCATGCATCTGTTTTTTCTGTATTAATCTGTCAAAACTCTTCAGTACAACTCAAAACAAGCAAAAGAAGAAAGATTGACATACCCTGGAGCCAATCACAGTAGGTTTATTGTGTTGTCTGTATGTGATTGGATGATTTTCTGTGTCTTACAGTGACATATGTAGGAGCCGCAGGATCCAAAATATATTAGTTCATGGAACATGTACATTTATCATCAACTATCACAGACATAAAAAAGAAAAAAAATCCCATTTAAAGTTCTGGAAATTATTCAGTAATATATTGTAATTAACAGATTTATTCATAGATGAATCAATAATAAATGGATTGATGATTAATTTGAAGTAGAAACAGTGTTTTCTGCTGCACATTTACACTGTGTCAAAGCATCAATGTGACGACCAAAGAAACAAGCCAATCACCATCCAGTAACATGCCATTTGAGGGTTCAGAGCTCCTCCCACTGCAGGTGTTGACTCCTGATGTCTTTACAGGTGAGACTCAGATTGATCCTGGAAACAGCTCAGCGGTGACGAACACAAACCCTTTTCTGTCCGACGTCCACGGGCGAGTTTTATCTGTGACTCTTTGAATCCAATCAGGACGCTTTGATCTGAGTCTGTGACAATAAACTGATCTGGAAACACTTTACACATGTTTCTGATGTTTAAATCGGTCTGGGTTCATGACGTTGTTTTTACTGGACTCTGATAACGGTTGGCCTTTGACCTTTCACATTCACAGTTTAGTCAGTTATTGATGAACTAGAATCTGATCAGGTGATAAAGAGCTGCTGTTTAGGTCAAATAAACCAACTTCAACATGTTCATGACCTTCCTCAGTCGTTGTCTACAGATAAAAGTCAGACACAACAGGACATTAACACTTCCTGTGAAACCTTTCAAAATAAAAGTAGATTGAGCTGCTGTTTATCATGTAAAGGATGAATCAGTGTGGATTCAGGTCTGGACTGATGGTTTGTGTTCTGATGTGGATTCAGCAGAATGGATCAGAGTGAGGACAGAGAGGAGGGAGCCACTCCCTGGAAGACCACCCACAGACCCCCCACAGGACCTGGACCTGATCCCGGATCCGGACCTGGAAGCACACCCGGACCTGGACCTGGACCTGGACCCAGCTGTGTGTCCATGAAGAGTGATGACTCCATGGAACTCCCACTGCATTTTAAAAGAGGACATGTTTGTGATCCTCAGTAAGTGAACGTCAGTGTCAGAACAGCACTGAGTGACCCTCGGTGGACGAACATACAAGGTGCAGATAAATGACTCATAGAGCTCAGTCTGAGTTTAGGTCTGAGGGTCCACTGATCTGTTTCAGCTTTAACACATTCTTATCTTAGACCTGGACCCTGAGTCCTCACATATGAACGTCAGGTCAGAGGTCACAGCAGAGTCAGAAAACATTTGACAGAGAACAGCATCTCCTTTAACGTCCACATGAAACTGGATTCTTCTGCAGTAGGATATGAATCACACTAAGACCACAGTTTAATGTCAGAGTTCAGCACTAAAACCACTGTACCGTCAATGTTCACAGACCTGGGCCTGGACCTGGACCTGGATCTGGACCTGGACCTGGACCCAGCTGTGTGTCCATGAAGAGTGATTACTCCATGGGTCGACTGATAGATTTTAAAACAGAACGTGTTTCACAGACTCAGTAAGTGAACCTCAGATCTGGTCCAGGTTCACCAACAGGGTTTTCAGCTCAGTCAGTCCTAACTTGGCGTTCTATGTCCGACCTGAAGTTAGTTGGACCATCAACGTCACATCGTCTGTTTTCTTCAGTCTACTAAAAATCCGACACAGCAGGACACTAACACTTCCTGTGAAACCTTTAAAAATAAAAAGTGACACTGTTTAGATTCAGTCCCAACATTGACTATGTCATATACCAGGACAATCTACTGCATCCAGGAGAATGATGTCACTGTGTTCTATAATTTTAAGATCTTTTTTTTATTATTATTATTATTATTATTATTATTATTATTATTATTATTATTGTTGCTGTTTAAGTTTAACCTGTAATAACCCTGACATATAATGTGTTATAGGCTGGTATTGTATGTAGTAAAATATTAATCTCATGTAAAACAGTCCATTAAAATTGTCAGATTAATGTAATATTAAATTCCACAACATGAATTTGTTTCTTATATTAAACTACACTATGTCACAGAAAGTTAGATTTCACTGTGTTATGTTTAATTATGTAACACAATGTACAACATCAACCAGATCAGTGTCAGAGTTCAGCACTAAAACCACTGTACCATCAATGTTCATAGACATGGACCTGGACCTGGACCTGAACCTAGAACTGGAACTGGACCTGGACCCAGCTGTGTGTCCATAAAGAGTGATGACTCCATGGATCGACAGATAAACTTTAAAACAGGACGTGTTTCACAGACTCAGTAAGTGAGCCTCAGATCTGGTCCAGATTCACCAACAGGGTTTACAGCTCAGTCAGTCCTAACTTGTCGTTCTACGTCCGACCTAACAGTCCTGCTAGTCCTGTTGCACTGTCGGTATCACATTGTTTTTTTCTTGAGTCTAATAAAAGTCAGACTCAACAGGACACTAACACTTACGGTGGCTGACAGGTGCAAACGCACTTCATTTACAGAAACAACTTGGATATAAGAAAAGAAATGCTAGAGGAAAATGCTGCAAATACAGAAACGTGCTGCAAAAACAGAAAAGTGCTGCAAATATGGAAACACACTGTAAGAAAAGAGTGTTGCAGAAACTAAAACAAGTTCCATTATTATTATTATTATTATCATTATTATTATTATTATTATTATTATTATTATTGCTGTTTTAGTGTAAATTGTAATTATCAGTCCCTCCAAAAAAACATGATTGTGTGATCGCATAATTCAGTGCATAATCAAGCAAACTGCACACATTATGCAGGGGTCCACATTTTTTCAAAAAGGGTGCATATTCACCACAATAATAGCATATTTCCACACAAAATACACAAAATATCTGGGTCACGCATGATTTCATAATCCTCATTTTTCCGCATAATGTTTAAAAAATATTGCATTGTAACTTGACAGCAGTTACTGTCCTCAATGAGCTGCGGGTGGTGCCATAAGCCCCTCCCCCATCTCAAAGCACTCACAGGTGGTCAGGTTCGCAGCAGTCCGAGCTACAGTCAGAGCAGAGCACTCATATTTTATGGGGCATTTTGCCCAGGCCAGGGTTTCTTTCTACATCTTAGGGTTAGGGGATAACCAGATTATGACACTGCGCTGACACAAGAACATGAAATGCCCAAAATAGGTGTCCTGTCAGAGCAGAGAGGAGACCAGGAACACAAGACCCCCCCACTCCACGTCCACACTGCTAATGAATAGAGCATGTGCAAAGCTGCCGCTGATCTCTCTCTCATTTACAGAACGGAATGTAAATGTAAATATTTCTGCACTGTCACACTAAAAGAAATCACTAAATTTGAGGAGGGGACCTCCAAAAAAAAAAGAACCTGAATTAGGGCCAGACCAGTTCCCATCATTTCTCACATTGCCAATGACTTTTTGGGCTATTTAGATTATTAATGTTGTGAAGTTAAAACCGTTCATATAAAAATGTTATAGCTATGGCAAAAAAACTTTTATGTTTTACTGTGAGTTGTAGAAAAGTTAGAAAAGTTCGAAAATAAACCAACGTTAAGGGGAAAAAAAAAAACCTCATAGTGAGTGTCTCTTTTAGGTCATTTTCCTGGCCCCAATCCCAGATAAAGGAGGAGGGTTAGACATAGGACTAGCAATTTCACCTCACATATCAGACCTCGGGTTAAATTTGATATTCTAAGATTTAACAATGTAGGAAAAAATGTATTTGAATGGACTGCACTTATATAGTGCATTTTCTACACCTTCATGGTGCCTAAAGCGCTGTACAAAGCCTGACATTCACCTATTCACACACACACACACACACACACACACACACACACACACACACACACACACACACACACACACACACACACACACACACACACACACACACACACACACACACACACACACACTATGTTCAACCTAAGAAAGATCAGGCCATACTTAACCCAACAGGCCACCCAGCTCCTGGTGCAGACTATGGTTATCTCCCTCCTTGACTACTGCAATGCTCTTCTAACAGGCCTCCCAGCTTGTGTTGTCAAACCACTACAGATGGTCCAGAATGCAGCAGCACGTCTGGTCTTCAATCAGCCTAAAAGGGCACATGTCACCCCGTTACTTATTGAGTTACACTGGCTACCCATAGCTGCCCGCATCAAATTCAAATCTTTAATCCTAGCCAACAAAATTCTCAGTGGGTCTGCTCCTACCTATCTAGGTGCACTGATAAAACCTTATGTTTCCCCACGACTACTCCGCTCGTCTGGGGAACGTTGTCTGGTGGTCCCCAGACCTCGTACAAGACAATCCAGGCTCTTTTCATGGGTCGTTCCACGTTGGTGGAACGCTCTACCAAGTACTATGAGGACAGAGGCATCCCTGCCTATCTTCAAGAAGCTCCTGAAGACCCAGCTCTTCCAGGAGCACCTCCTGTCCTAGCACTGGCGGACATTCCATTTTAAATATTTTAATAAAGTTCTTCCCAGGCTTATCCCAGATTTTCCCAGAATTATCTCTGGACCTGCTGCAGTGGTCCTGCCTCTCTCCTGCCTTCATCATCATCATTCACCTATTCTCAACTGCCTCCATGTGTCTCCCCCTACTCCCCCCTTCTCCCCCTCTCCCGCAGTCTCTACCTCTATCACTCTCTTTTTTTCTCTTTCTTTACCCTCTCTCTTTAACCCCAACTGGTCAAGGCAGACGGCCATCCTCCAGGAGTCTGGGTCTGCTCCAGGTTTCTGCTGTTAAAGGGAAGTTTTTCCTCGCCACTGTCACCAGTCACAAGCGTTTGCTCCTGGAGGATTCTGTTGGGTTTATGTAAATTGGCTTAGAGTCTGGTTTTGACCAACTCTATATATAAAGTTTCATGAGATAACTTTTTTGTTGCGATCTGGTGCTATATAAATAAAATTTGAGTGATTGAGTGATTTAATTGGTTTTCCCCTGTAAGTCGCTTTGGAAAAAAGCGTCTGCCAAATGCATAAACATAAACATAAACACACACACACACACACACACACACACTCATACACCAGTATGAGTACACAGCTGCCACGCTCTACTGGGAGCAATTCAGTGTTCATTGTCTAGCCCAAGAATACTTCAACATGTGGACAGTTGGAACCGGTGACCCTTTGGTCACTGGACGACCCGCTCTACCAACTGATCCACCGCCGCTTTTACACCCATGTTTATGTGATGTGGGTCTAAACAAAGCATTAGTCATAAACTTATTTTGAGAAGTGATGTGATGTAGTGTATGTTTACTTCTTGTATGTTTGCTTATCATAGGATGTAATTAGACATTTTTTATGCAGTAATAGCATAGTTAGAACAGGGTGTGGGAGAAGAATCAGCTTTTTTAATCAAAATGCATGTTTTTCCAGTTCCCACGTATTCTTGTAACTTAACACATTTTTTACAAATTCACGCAATTTCACATAAGAGCGTAAAATCACATAAGAACCTGCATATTCCATCACATAATCAAGGAATTTTGCCCACATTTTTCTGGATGGACTGAATAACCCTGACATGTAATGTGTTAAAGGCTGGATTTATGTGAATTAAAATAATAACCTCACAGAAAACAGGTAATTAAAACTGTCAGATTAGTGTAACATTAAATTACACAACATGAATTTGTTACTTATATTAAACTACACTATGTTACAAAAAGTTAGATTTCACTGTGTTATGTTTAATTATGTAACAAAATGTACAACATCAACCAGATCAATGTCAGAGTTCAGCACTAAAACCACTGTACCATCAATGTTCACAGACCTGGACCTGGACCTGGACCTGGACCCAGCTTTGTGTCCACGAAGAGTGATGACTCCATGATTCGACCCATATATTTTAAAACAGGACGTGTTTCAGAGACTCAGTAAGGGAACCTCAGATCAGGACCAGATTCACCAACAGGGTTTTCAGCTCAGTCAGTCCTAACTCAGTGTTCTGTGTCAGACCTAAAGTTAGTCCTGTTGAACCGTCGGTGTCACATGGTCTTTTTCTTCAGTCTATGGTTCAGACACTGGCAGGAGAATCACACTAAACCTGATCAATGAAAACCTTTTGTAGTTTGAGCTGGTCCTGGATGATACTGGATCAGAGTCTAGGGTTGATTCCTGGTCCATTGAACACCTTTGTATTATATGTTGTGAGTGCAGATGGTGAGGAGACACATTGTTAGGACAGAGCTGTTGGTTTCATCCAAATGTTGATGAGATCAACTAAACCCAGTGAGTGTGAAGCTCCAAACAGACTCACATGTTGATTCTCAGTGGGATCAGCAGGACCAGGACACCTTTCCCACTACGGGGGGTCATGTGACTCATGTTGACATCCAGGTGTGTCCACCTGTTGGTGTCAGTGTGGACAGACATAATGTGAGCTCATTGTTGATGATTGGTCCACAGAGTGGAGCAGCAGAGCTCAGAGGTTCCCACTGGTCTACAGGATCAGACTCAGCTGGACTCCATATTTAAGGTGAGTACATGTCCAACATCTACTGGTCCATCTGTTCTGTCCAATCATCTCCTGCTGCTGGTTTCAGACCAGTGGACGTCACTGTGTCCAACATGGACCTGAGCTTTGGTTCATGGGTGGACTTTGTGTCTTTCATAATGTTTTCTGTTCCAGCTGCTGGAGGAGAACATCTGCACTTTTGTCAAGAATGAACTGAAGAAGTTCCACCAGGTTCTGAGTCCAGATTACCCAGAATGCTTAGAGAGTCTGAGTGATGAGGATGAAGAGCAGAGGAGGAGCTCAGAGGCTTTTCTGAAGATCACACTGAACTTCATGAGGAGGCTGAAGCAGGAGGAGCTGGCTGAGCGTCTGCACCGCAGTAAGACCATTCTGTACAGATTGAACAGATGAAAATACTTGGATTTACTGTGAGACTGATGGTTTTATCTGGGTCTGCATTCAGGAAGTCAGTCTGGAGTTCAGCAGAAACTGAAACGTAACCTGCAGCAGAAGTTTGAGTGTGTGTTTGAGGGCATCGCTAAAGCAGGAAACCCCAAAACCCTCCTGAACCAGATCTACACAGAGCTCTACATCACAGAGAGAGGGGCTACAGAGGTCAACCAGGAACATGAGGTCAGACAGATTGAAACAGCATCCAGGAACCCACACAGACCACCAACAACCATCACATGTGAAGACATCTTTAAAACACCACCTGACAGAGATCAACCAATCAGAACAGTGCTGACAAAGGGTGTGGCCGGCATCGGGAAAACAGTCTTAACACAGAAGTTCAGTCTGGACTGGGCTGAAGACAAAGCCAACCAGGACATCCACTTCATATTTCCATTCACCTTCAGAGAGCTGAATGTGCTGAAACAGAAGAAGTTCAGCTTGGTGGAACTGGTTCATCACTTCTTCACTGAAACCAAAGAAGCAAGAATCTGGATCTTTGAAGAGCTCCAGGTGGTGTTCATCTTAGACGGTCTGGATGAGTGTCGACCTCCTCTGGACTTCAACAACACTCAGATCCTGACTGATGTTACAGAGTCCACCTCAGTGGATGTGCTGCTGATGAACCTCATCAGGGGGAACCTGCTTCCTTCTGCTCGCCTCTGGATAACCACACGACCTGCAGCAGCCAATCAGATCCCTGCTCAGTGTGTTGACATGGTGACAGAGATCAGAGGGTTCACTGACCCACTTAAGGAGGAGTACTTCAGGAAGAGGTTCAGAAAAAAGAAACAGACCAACACAATCATCTCCCACATCAAGACGTCACGAAGCGTCCACATCATGTGTCACATCCCAGTCTTCTGCTGGATCACTGCTAGAGTTCTGGAGGATGTGTTGAAGACCACAGACAGAAGACAACTGCCCAAGACCCTGACTCAGATGTACATCCACTTCCTGGTGATTCAGGCCAAACTGAAGAACGTCAAGTATGATGGAAGATCTGGGACAGATTCACCCTGGAGTCCAGAGACCAGGAAGATGATTGAGTCTCTGGGAAAACTGGCCTTTGAGCAGCTGAAGAAAGGAAATCTGATCTTCTATGAATCAGACCTGACAGAGTGTGGCATCGATATCAGCTCAGCCTCAGTGTACTCAGGAGTGTTCACAGAGGTCTTCAAAGAGGAGAGAGGACTGTACCAGGACCAGAGGTTCTGCTTCATCCATCTGAGTGTCCAGGAGTTTCTGGCTGCTCTTCATGTCCATCAGACCTTCATCAACACTGGAGTCAATCTGCTGTCAGAAGAACAAACCACATCCCAGAGGTCTGGATCTGCACAGACTCAGTTCTACCAGACCGCTGTGGACCAGGCCTTACAGAGTCCAAATGGACACCTGGACCTGTTCCTGCGCTTCCTCCTGGGTCTATCACTGCAGACCAATCACAGACTCCTACAAGGTCTGATGAAACAGACAGGAAGTAGTTCAGAGATCAATCAGGAGACAGTTGAGTACATCAAGAAGAAGATCAATGATAAACTGTCTGTAGAGAAAAGCATCAACCTGTTCCACTGTCTGAATGAACTGGAGGATGGATCTCTGGTGGATCAGATCCAACACTACCTGAGAGATGGGTGTCCCTTCCTTCTGTCTCCTGCTCAGTGGTCAGCTCTTGTCTTCATGTTACCGTCATCAGATAAAGATCTGGATGAGTTTGACCTGAACAAATACTCTGGTTCAGAGGAGGCTCTTCTGAATTTGCTGCCAGTCGTCAAAGCCTCCAGCAAAGCTGTGTGAGTCCAGACAGAGTGGAGTTTCTTGAGTTTAGAGTCTGGTTTAGGACATTTTTATACCTTATTCATTCCTTGTCAAACCACGACACTGATCATATTAATCAACATCCTAACTTGATGGAATTCACATCCCATCCACTTCATGTGTATGACAGTAGGAGCGCATCTGATCCAGTCCATCAAACATGTGAGTTAGTTTATGGTGGACCATGGATTTAGATCCTGTTTGGTCTTCAATGCTGGTTCCAGATTCTCTTTAAATAAATCTGTAAATGTACGTATTACTGAGACCCCCAGATAAATAAAGGGGTCGTAAATATAATCATAAATGAACAGCAGTGAAGGTCATTACGGTTTGTCTGAGTGTTCACAGGAAATAGTAGCTCTGTGATACATTGACTTTATAACCTGATATTTGACCAAAACTAGTGATTATCTGTAGAACTATTGGAACTGAAATGAAGTGGAGTTTAGTGAAGATCAGTTTATTCTGCTGATGTTTTTAATAGAACAAACCAATGTGTTCTGTTTCTGCAGATTGACTGTCCATGACCTATCAGAAAGAGGCTTTGAAGGTCTGTCCTCAGTTCTCAGATCCCAGTCCTCTAGTCTCAGACATCTGGATCTCAGTACCAATGACCCAAAGGATTCAGGACTGAAGATCCTGTCAGATGGACTGAGGAGTCCAGACTGTAAACTGGAGACTCTCAGGTCAGATAAAGTTAGAATCTGAATTCAATTATTTCTGATCTTTTGGTCCTGACTGAGTTTTATTAAATCATGTTGTACTTGTTTAAATGAAGGTGTATTAGATCTAGAGCTGCACAATCAAGTTAATCACAAGTGTAATCACTAAATCAACCTGTGTAATTATTGAAAGGAAAAAGATGGTAATTTAAAGGTCAGGATTTAGGTGGATTTATGGTGATCCAAATGGAAAATTAGGGAATAGAAGTTCAACCCCACCTTCTACGGTGATGCTTTGGATTTAGTGACACTGAGCAGATGGAGATACTGTGGAAAAAAGGAAAAATGAAAATAACAACATTAAGGTGTTTCTACTTTTTGGTATTTTTATATTAGTTTCACTTTTTATGTTTGATTTGACGTTGTTAAATGACTCATTTGTGCATTTGATTTGATGAACAAGCAAACAGACTAATATTACAATAAAAAAATGTGTTTGTCCCTAAATTGTGCAGCTTTATTTGGATCTGAGCTGTAGAACAAACTGAGACCTATGTGGACTGTGATGGTCCTTCAGTCCAGACCTGACCTGATTGTAATCCAAATATCATCTTTGTCCTCCAGGTTGAGTATCTGTAACCCGTCAGAGAGAAGCTGTGAAGGTCTGTCCTCAGTTCTCAGATCCCAGTACTCTAGTCTGACACATTTGGACCTCGACAACATGGACCTGAAGGATTCAGGACTGAAGATCCTGTCAGATGGACTAAGGAGTCCAGACTGTAAACTGGAGACTCTCAGGTTTGGATTGTTCAACCAGTGTGAACGATGATGATTAAAACCATGATGTACATGTAGTGGATCAGTCTGACCTGGTTTTCAGACCAGCTGTTCAGTGTCTGACATGAAACACATGCATGTTCCTTTATTTCTATGAAACAAACACAGGAACTAAACTCTATGAAGATGTATTTGAACCAAATGAGTGTAAATCTACAGATATTATCCAAAGGACAGTAAAGTGTCTACAGTCTGAGGGTTGGACTGGAGTGGAACTGGTTCGTCTGTTCAAACACTGGAACCCAAGAACCATTGAACCTTGGATTTGGAGGTGGTGAAGGATGTTCATTTATGCACTTTATGTTTTTGGACCAATATCTGTACATTTGTGTCTTTATTTGGTCAAAGTCAATCTTCATCCAGTTAAATTTGTCTGAGTAACAATAAAAGACCAGGTCTTTCCAGACTATGGACAGGGACTGGACTAATTTTAGTCTGTGTTCAGATCTTGTCCTGAACCCAGTCAGTCAAATAGAAACTGGCTCCAGGTAAATCCCATTTGGAATGAAATCCATCCACAGAATAACTGTGTCCAACAGCTGACGCTGCTTCTTTTCCCTCCTCAGATGATGTGTGATGTTTTGTGTTGCAGACTGTCAGGATGTCTGATCACAGAGGAAGGATGTTCTTCTCTGGTCTCAGCCTTAAAGTCCAATCCGTCCCATCTCAGACTGCTAGACCTGAGCTACAACCATCCAGGATCCTCAGGACAGGAGCTGTCTGCTCTAGTGGAGGATCCACACTGGACACTGGACACTGTCAGGTATGGACTGAGCTGATGCACACACAGATAATGTGTGATAGAACAGGTGGACCTGACAGGAACACTCTGTCACAGCTGATTCCACATCCTTTACTGAAGTTCCAGACCACGGTCACAGATACAGACGTTCAATAAGGGACTGACAGGAACCATTGACTGGATGTGAACAGAAAAGCTGGAGTGGATCAGAGTGATGGAATGTCCATGTTTAATGCTGATCTGACACCCCCCCCCCCTTTCCTTTCAGGTTGGAGCCCAGTGGGGTCCGATGGTTAAAACCAGGTCTGAGGAAGTGTAAGTGGATTTATATTGGATTACAGTTGAAACCCAACCTGAACATACAGTGAGAACTGGTACCACATTAGAAAACATATTAACTGTTGGTGAAGACAGTGGGTGAGCTGACAGCTGATTGGTCAGGACACAGATCACATGAACACAAATACCCTGAGGGACGAGTCCTCAGAACCTCAGACCATTGGCCAATCACACCTCCTCTGTCTTTATGGATCATTCTAGTGTCGTTCTTGTGCTGCTGTCTGATAAAGGTGGAAAACGAACAAACAATAAAGTCAAAAACACAGCTGAGTCGATCAGGAGGAAAGTTTGTCACAGTAACAAGTTCAACCCAAAACATCAAATCACTTCCATAAATATTTATTATCCATTAGATAAAGGCTGTAATATTATGGATTTAATGGACAATTAGGAAAAAGGGAAAGATTAAATTAATAAATCTGTGCAAAGGTCGTAGTTAATAAAGTTTGTTTTTGATCAGAAGGTTTTTGACAGTGAACTTGGAGACACAGACTGAACAGAACCATTGGAATGAAATGTCAGTAAATTCCAGTTCCTGTCTATCTGTCCTTGACTACTGCCTACATGACATTAGACAGAAAAACCACAACTACAACTCACATCTCAGAGCTTCTCTGAAATAAAACTCACAAAGACACTTTTCAGACCAGACCTTTATTTGTCTCCATCATGAATTTCCCCAAAACCATCAGAACTCAAACCTGTGGAGGTTTAAAGTGCTGTGACGCTGCGACCCATCAGTGATCTGCATTGGAACACACATTATCTGTGTGATCACATGATCAGCATTTGTTTAGTCACATGTTTATGTGGAAGATTTTCATGAGAACTTCATGACTTCTTTGTTTGGTCTTTGAATGAACTACTAGAACTTGTACGACTATCAGTACTTGTGTTTAATATAATACAAACTGAACCAAAATTAATAAAACACAATTAAATAGAGTGAGAACAGCAAAGTTACAAAGGACGTCCTTTAAATATTCAACAAAATCAACATTTTATTAATTTTCTTTGAGTATTTTCTTCATTTTTCTGATTATTTTGTTCAGTTTGTTTCATTTCTGATAGTTTTGCTGAATAATTTTATATTTTGTTTTATTAGTTTTGTTAATTTTGTATTTAATTTGTTTTTTTGTTCATTTTCATTAATTTAACTGATTGATGATTGATTTGACTGATCAGTGTGTTCAGTTTTTATTCTTTTGTTGAGTATTAGTGTTTGTAATGTGGTACCAGGTGAGGTTGTGTAACTGTGGTTTTATATTCACACTAATGCGGCGTCTTTCCTTGTGACTGCACAGCTAGCAGCTAGCTTACAGCTATAAAACTCACACATCACCAATCCAACATATGGTCATTTGTGTCACAGTAACAGTGTGTGAACCAGGGACACAATTACAAACAAGTCATTCTCTAGTCTTTCCCCTAAAGTCAAATCAAGCTGATCACTGATCAATAACTGCAGCTGTTTTGTGTTTTCTTCTGTCCATCAGATTTCTGTGAACTCATCCTGGATCCAAACACAGCGCACAGAGAACTCAAACTGTCTGAAAACAACAAGAAGGTGGAACGAGTGGAGGAGGTTCAGTCATATCCTGATCATCAGGACAGATTTGAGTACTGGGAAGAGCTGATGTGTTCAACTGGTCTGACTGGTCGCTGTTACTGGGAGGTCCAGTTGAGTGGAAATGTTGATATATCAGTGACTTACAGAGGAATCAGAAGGAAAGGAAAGAGTAGAGACTGTGTGTTTGGAGGAAATGATCAGTCCTGGAGTCTGGTCTGTTATGAAGGTGGATACGGTGTCTATCATAATAAGAAATACACAGACCTCCCTCAGTCCTCCTCCTCCTCCTCCTCCGGTACAGTATCAGTGTATGTGGACTGTCCTGCTGGATCTGTGTCCTTCTACAGAGTCTCCTCTGACAAACTGATCCACATCTACACCTTCAAAACCACATTCACTGAACCACTGTTTGGAGGATTTACACTGTGGACTGGATCCTCAGTGTCTCTGTGTGGTGTGTAGTTGTGTTGTATAGATATGCTGTATAGTTGTGTAATTGTGTTGTATCAACCATACAACACAATTACACAACTATATGTCGATGTGTTGTGCAGTTATGTAGATAGGTTTTATAGTTGTGTAGTTGTTTTGTACCAGGGCCGTGCAGAGAGCTATAAAGGGGCAGGGGCTCAAACTTCCAAAAGAACACATGAAAATGAATAACCACCAATTACAAAGTTCACATTTAGCAACAAGCAACATTATTAATCCACAGCAAGTCAAAGATTGACCAAATGGTCCAGATCCATGTCCTCAATACTGGATGTGTCCTCCCTGAGCCCTAACACAGGCTGTGCACCTTCTGCACATACTCTGGATTCACCTCCTGATCCTATCTGGGGGATGTTGTCCCACTCTTCCTGAAGGGCCTGGATGAGCATCTGGTGGTTGCCAGGTGCTGGACGCTGAGCATACACGGATCTACCAAGAATATCCCACAGATGTTCAATGGGATTGAGATCTTTGACTTGCTGTGGATTAATAATGTTGCTTGTTGCTAAATGTGAACTTTGTTGAACTACCCTTTGTCATATTTTACATTATCCTCTGGATACTCATCCACTGTTTTGTTGTTTGTTGTATTTTGTTTGTTAATTCAATGTTTTTTAAGAACAAGAAAGAATTTGTTTTCATATTTAATAAAATGGTGTGAAATGACATCACATAGAATATGTGATAAGTTTCTTCTGATGTTCAGTTTCTATAGAAGTGGAAATAAAGATGTAATGTGTAGAAGTTTTTGTGTGTTAATACCCTGCAAAAATCTAAATCTTACCAGGTGTATTTTTCTCATTTCTAGTCCAAATATCTCATCACACTTAAAATAAGACAAAATCATCTAAAGAGTAACTTTTCAGTGAGATATAAGAACTTGGTTTTAGACAATAGATCTGGAAAATTTTATTTCAAGAAATCTTAATAAGATAATTTTCACTTGTTCCACTGGCAGATTTTTTTGCTTAATTCAAGATTTTTTTTGCTCAATTCACCAAAAAAATCTGCCAATGGAACAAGTGAAAATGATCTCAGTAAGATTTCTTGAAATAAGATTTTCTAGATCTATTGTCCAAAAATAAGTTCTTTTATCTCCCTTACAAGTTCCTCTGTAGGTGATTCTGTCTTATTTTAAGTGTGATGAGATATTTTGACTAGTAAATGAGAATAATACACTTTGTAAGATTTGGATTTTTGCAGTGTAAGTCCAAGACAAATTCTTAAAAACAGATGTTAAATTATGTATAAAAGCATGACAGTGAATGTTAATAACTAGAAATGCCTTCATTTTACATCTGGTTTTACACCTACTTTTACAGTGAAACATTGAATATTTAGTTTCTTTTCATTCTAGGACATATTTATGATGATATTTAGGTTTTCCACAGTTAAGAAATAACCATGTAGAGGAAGTGTTAACCCAAGCCAAAACATTTAACATTACATGATAATAATAAAGTTTATATTGTAGTATTTCTAGCTGTATCATTTAATATTGACCAGGTTGATGGGAATATTTGTGGAGGTTTGTGGTTATTTCAAATAAGATTCACTCAAGATGTTTGAGGCGAACACGGATATTACGATAATCGATCCAGCAGTTTCTGAAACAAAACCAGAAATGTCAAAGTGTTGGCACTGATGAAAGAGTCGGGGGTTTTACATAAGTTTTATGACTCTTGTACACCAAAAGGGCCGGATTTAGGAATTGGATGAGAAGAAGACTTGGATGTGTTTTCTTTTTACGCAATTTTATATCGGTTTAGCACAATTTAATTACTTCAGCACATTTTAACCCATTAAGACCCAGTGGTACTTTTATGGCAGCTTCTAAATGATTTTTTTTCTCTCTTTTCAATGTTTCTTAAGTGATTTATCACCATTTATTGCAATAAAAACCTCTGTGTTTTGCATTTTTCAGTGTAAATCACTTCCTTTACCCTATATTTAATTTACTGATCATGTAGATGTTCATTAAAGCTCAGAGTAAACTTAAAGGTATTATGCAAAAACAGAGAAAACTGAAGAAAAAGTGACTGTTTCAGCAAGTGAGGACTATGTGTTACAATTTTGCGGCTAAAACTCAACAGTTTATGGAAATAAAACAGAAGCAGATCTGTGTGAGTGCTTCAGCAGGACTCAGACTCAGGTGGGCACCCAGCTGTTAGAGTGTGCTAGTCTGGGAGCTCATTCCATGACGTGACGATGATATTGAATTATTTACTCACTTACCATCGGTTTTTGGCCCCAAAACTATAGTTGTTGAAGAATAGGACCAGGACCAAAAGAGACAAGTGAATGTTTTGGACAGATAGCGGGGTGGACTCTCATGTACCTGGAATCGCAGCACTTCCCTCCTCCTCATTCATTCTCCAGACCGCATGACATGTGCGCATGTGTGTGTGCGCGTGTGTGTGCGGTGTGACAGAGATGAAAGGGCACCATGACCAGGTCCAGTGACAGCCAAATTAAACCACTCTGAACATTTATTATCATTGATCAAAATTTTAGTCACGAAAATTTTAGTCAAGCATTTTTTTGCGAAAAAAATAAAAATAAAACGATCAAAAAGGGCACCTGCAGGCAGAGGATCAAAACGGCAGGGGCTCAGGCCCCCCCGGCCCCCTGCTTTGCACGTGCCAGCCGTGGAAGATTATCCAATTTGACCTGACTGGTTCTGTAAGAACAGCGTGATATAGATACATACGACTGTACGCACTAATGATCCACTCAACCACAACAGTCTCCTGTTTGCCTTTGCAAAAATAAAAATAAAAGTGAACGAGCCCCGATGCATGCGATCTGCTGATAAAGCCCCCCCTCACTAGTGACGCGCGGATTAGCGAGTCACCCAGAAACCCCAGGTATCAGGTTGGGGCAGGGGGGATATGCCTCCCATAGTATTCCACATCGGACTTCAATCCGGGGGTTCCACTGAGGGGTCGCTGACGAACCGCTCTCAGCTTTCTTGTTCCAAACGCTCCGTGACAATTGTGCCCCGATGTGCCCCCCCCCCCCCCCCCCCAAAAAAAAAGAGAGAGACTCAGCTGTTGAGGAATATTTGTGTGTGTCTTTCTTCAATTCCTGCAAGAATGTGAGCTTTGTGTTCAACTAAACAGGTCCAGGTTTCACACCGAGTAAGTACATTGAGACTAGATTTGTAAAATATTTCAGTAAATACACTTTTTGTGACATTTTTGTTTGGTGGTGTGCCTTGTGATTTTTCTAAAGTAAAATATGTGCCGTGGCTCAAAAAAAGTTGGGAAACACTGCTCTATGCTATAGATTATTATTTAACATGTAGCCAGCATAACAGCTTAGTAGGCTATCCATTTAATATTTGCTTGCCTCAAATCAGTAGCCTGCTGTTGCAATCTTAGCCTACCGTTACTTTATTTATCCTTTACCTTAACCCTTTCATGCAGGAATTATGAGAACCTTCATCAAGATTTTTTTCCTGAGTGTTTTTATACCTCTTTAGGGTTGAAAAAAAATGTTATTTTATTATTTATTTATTTATTTTTTTTTTTTTTTTATATAAACCTATTTTTCATGGAGTTACAAAAATGTCCACTCAGCTGAACACCATGCGTTTAATTGTTGAAGCTCAGAAACATGAATTTACTGACATACTGTGTGAAAACCATGAAATAAAAACATTTTTAACCTCCTGAGACCCAGCAATGCATTTTTGTCCTCTGCAGGGGACAAAAGTTTTACAGTTTTACTTGCTGTCCATTGCAAAGAACATTCCATTTAAAAAAAAAATGTATCTGAAAAACAAACAAACAAAGACACACAAAAAACTGTTGCATAATGCAGTTTCCTATCAAGACAAATGTTTAATGGAAAAAAGCTAAATTTTTCATTTTCCTGTGTCTCAGGAGGTTAATTCTGCTAATCTGATTTTTTTTTTTTTTTTTACAGTTTAGCATACTATAATACTAGTTATTACTCACTCAGATAATATGCCAAAAAAAGACTTTAAAAACTCTGTTAATTACAGTCTAGTAACAATTAGTAATTGATTTAGATAAAAGAACAGGAAAATAACAAGAATGTCAGTGTATGGGATGATGCATAAGCGTCCACTGTGTTGGTTGATATGGAACTAAAACAACAAAACCCATGAATATACAAAAGAAAATCTATAGAATAACTGTCCACTGTAGTGACCACTATGCATGAAAGGGTTCATAACAAAGGCCTCATTTGAAAGTGTTGCTCTTGCTTTGGATTGCCTCAGTTTATATTAGCAACGATAACGGAGGAGTTAACGGCACCTAATAATGCCATTTCATCTTGTGTGTTTAAAAGTTTGTGTTCACCTTTCTTTGAAAAGAAGTTGGTCAGAACTTGACTTCCTTCATTTTGCCTTCTCTCCCTTTCTTTTATTTCCTTTCTTTTCTGAAATCCTGACTTATTTTTTTAAAACTGTGACATCATGATAAGATTCCTTCTATCATAGAGATGCAACGAGTCACCGTAGCCTAACAAGCAAAGTGCATTTCTCAAACTCTGTGTGAAGTGAACCATTTTGTGCTTTTCTCAATGGATGTTCACAGAGTAGTGACACCAGTCTGTACTTTTATGGAATACAATAATATACCAATTTATAAAATCTAATGTGTGAAGCTTGCATATGGGTCCATATTTATCATATAATTTAGTCAAACAACAGGAAAAAAAAAAACTTTAACAAAAAAATCTTAACTTCCCATGGGCCCCCCTCTCCCTTGGGCCCCCCCACAGCTGTGCAGGTTAACAGCCCTGATCAATGGCCATGCCAATGACCCTTAATGACCCGTGCCAATGATACTACCTGTCGTTGCCACAGTGACATTCAGGCTGATAGGGGGAAGTGGGCTCAGAAGACACAGAGACAGGCAGAAAGAGCTCTGGAATAGGTCCAAAACATCTGCTCATTATGGAAAAACTGTAAAAGATAGGTGAAAACTAAAATGATCATGACTGGCACGAAGAGCTCTGGAACACAAAGATGTGTTTTTCTTCCTTGTACTGGGAGAAATGTCAGAGTTACAGCAGTGTAAAAACAGTCAACTTATCAGGAAAACAACAATCTGTTTGTATTGATTTGAATACGGGCAGAGGACAGGGAAGCCTTCATTCTACTGCCTGCCATTTCACTTTAGAAAGAGCTAGGTCTTCAAACTTAGGTTCATATGAAGCCCAGGAACTGTGACTACATTTTTGGAAACAATCATTTGCCTCCTATGTATCGTTTGGCCGGGAGGACGAGTTATCCACAAAATTTTGAGGTGATTTTCAGCTGTTCTCACACTCTGAGATTGGTATGCCAGGAATGTGTGCTCTGTTTTGGTGTTTTCTGACAAATCTGACCCTTTTCTAAGACCCATCTATCAAAAACCGTAAACCTCATCCTCAAACAACGTACATTTCTGTGGAGAGGACAAAAATGCCTGCGTTTTAAAGTTTAAATGAAGTCTGTAGGTGAAAGTATGGTGAAGCAGTAGCAGTCAGAAACAAGTGGATTTTTGTGGCTGATTTTTTCCTCTCCCCATTCATATCTATGGGACTTTTTTTGCATGTTTTTTGCCAATAACTCTGCGAAAAATTAATGAATCTCTACCTTGAGTCATAGCACACTATTCCCGATGAAACCGCACATTTTGATGTATTAATTGCAGGGCTACTCCCATCGGATTAGGCTGTATTAATCGGCGAAATCTTGTCCGGAAGATGAAAACGGAAGAACAATAGGTGCTCAGGCCTAGGGTCCTGAGCCCCTAATAATAAATACGACGAACAATAGTTCCCTGTGCATTGCATTGCAAGCACATGGGGAATAAACCCTAACTCTAATTGCTGGTGGAAGACAATCCTCCATTTTGATACAGCAGCTCCTCAACACACACATGTACAAGAGAATGGGTTCAACTCCAGAGGACTATTAGTATCAGATCTACCAGATCTACTTCAAACACTGTCTGCACATGACAATATTTGGTTGCTGTGGAAAATGAGGTTACACAAGTTGATCTTAGAATCTTACCGGAATCTGGCTCTTTTTTTATTTTTTTGAAAAAAAAAACCCAAAACAGAACAATCGCACGTTCATGACGAGGCTGGCTGTCTACTCACACACACACACACACACAATAAGAGTTAATGTTCATCCAGTCAGATAAAGTCAGTCTCTCCTTGTCTTTAATCTGAACACATGCACAGACACAACAGCAGCTTCTCTCAGTCCAGTTCAAACAGAGGACAGGGGTGGACTGAACCACATGGAACGTTTCTTAGCTAGAAAAAACATCAGATAACTCCTGCCTAACAACATAAACAGTGAAGCAATACAATGAAAAAAAGGATCATCTTAGTTTTATAATTTTAACTGCTTGATGATCGCATAAAGTTAAGATAGCAGCACATGGCCATCATAGCCATGTGCTGAATGCTCCAGGAATATCTGTCAAAATTTCTACTCAAGAAGGCTGAGCCAAGTGAAAAACATATTGGTGTGAAGAGGAAAGTGTGTTGAACAAATATCTACTTTTAAAAATGAATTTTGATGTAAAATATAGCTTTTACCCCCTGAAAATCAACTGTCCACACATGTGGGACTAATATAAATATAGAACAAATAAAAGTTTAAAATCCTCATTAAATGTAATAGTATAATAATATACTAAATTTCTCATTTATATGGTTTAGGCATCTTTATATGTCTGATAAATGTTCATATCTTTGGGTACAAAGCAACAATCTTTCAACAATTCAAATGAAACTAGCATAATCACAGCTATATGTTATTTTGACTCTTTTGATGCATCCAGTATTCAGATCACCATGAGGAGTTTCCCTCTAAACATGTCAAATCAGTTTTTTCTCTCTTATATGTGTTTGTACATCCTATAAAAACATTAAACTCTCATAATGTTGCAGTTTTTTGTCTGAGGCTATTTATTGATTTTTAACATTTTTACCCCTTTGTTGCATGGCGTCCACATACGGACACTGAAATATGTTCTTAATAAAACCATATTTTTAAAAAATTCTAAATGCATTTCAACTTTAGCCTAATTTTGAGTAGTCAAATTAGTGAAAAAAAAAAATAAAAAATCTAGATTTTTTTTTGTTTGATTATAATTCCTGCATGACTAAACTCCTGGAGCGCTGCCGTCTTTGTGACAGAACACTGAGGCCACACTTGGAAACACCAGCATCCATCCATCTACATATACATCACACTGACCAAGGCAGCTCATTATGATGGGATGTAAATCTATTTGTAGACTTTTATCTGGACTCTGAGACAAATGTGTGGTTTTTGTCGGTGGATGAAAATAATCCTAAATGTGTTGTTTGACGTGTCCACATGAGTTAGTTTGTCCTGTGTGTGGTTGTGAACTCCTGTTTGCTGAATCATCCCAGAACTTTGCCGACTGCTCTGAGCTGATGGAATATGTGAGTGTCCAACTGGTGCTGAGTAGAGTTGTGTTGGTGTTTAGTGTTGATCAGGGACTGGAACCCCAGGCATATATGATGGTGTTGTGGAGCTGATGGGACATGTAGACTCGTCCTCTGATGCTCTTCAGATGGGACTGTCCTTCAGCGAGGGGTTGAAGGTCCATCCTGTCCAAGTCTGGCAGATCCACTGTGTGTCCACCAGTCCAAGCAGGTCAGTGTCAGGGTTTCTCACACCACACTTGGTCCTTCTTCCACCATAATGTCTTCAAATGCATCAGCTGTGGAGAACCACCGTCTCCATGGTGACGACACAATCGCAGCCACAAGTGTCAAAACCAAGAGTAGAACTGATCCAATGAAGTGACAAAACAGCATCAAAGAGTCCAGCCTCCTTGGTTCCAATAATGTGAACTGTGTCATGGATTTGATTTGTTTTGATTCTGGACAGTAAATCCACCCTGGAACTGACTGTTGTCTGGACATAGAACTGAATTAGTAAAGTTTTTATTCATGTTGTTGATAAAATGACCTTTTGCTGTTGCCGTCTCTGGATCAGATGATTGTGATTCCTGTGTTTAAGTATATAAGTAAGTAGTTTTTAGAAATAAGTTATTTTATACATTTAAATTACAAATAATGATCAAATAGTTCATTTAAATGTAAACTTTTATAAAGATTTTAAGATCTGACCCACAAACTGATGATTTGGAAAGCTCATTCAAAGTGAGTAAAGTTAAGTGTATTTTATTAAGATATTTAAACTAATGAATTTTGGTTTTCATCTTACAGTTTTATGATAAACTTAGACGTCTTTTGTGCTTTCAGATTGTATTAAAAAGGTTAAGTTATTCTGTAAATAGCTCCACAACAAGTTACTTTAAATTCATGTTAGGAAATACTAACCACAATCAAATACATAATAATAAACCACAGTATGCAGTCTACAAATAAAGTCACCTTGTTCTGCCCTCACTATGTGTGAAGCCACCCTTGCAGAGTGAGGCAGACAGTTAACAACAGAAGGTGAAGAAGAATCAGCAAGAGACCAATTTGTGTTTGAAGGTGAAGTTTTGTTTTAGTTGCTTATTTTCTTTCCTTCCCTTCTTTTAATAATACTTTTGTAGAACTGCAATGACATGAAATACAAACAAATACATGTATTGCAATGTGTGCTGAAATATGTTTCCACTGTAAGCACTTCTTAACTTTTACCCATTCTTTTTAAATGCATGAATTAACAATCATACATGAATTAAACAGCTAAATATTCCAGCAATTACAAACCAATGAAATAAGCATGTAGAGTATATAAACCATATGAAATTACCTTAAATATGCAATAAGGGGCACGAGAAATGCAGTAATCTTGTACAGAATGTACACAGTAAAACATGTTTTTCTGAACTGCATTAACATTACATGTAATCTAATTGGCATGAATGAAAAATACTCCAATGCTAATAATATGCACAAGTTTCTCCTGGAGTGCACAAATAATTTGCTAGTAAAGGAAACACAGCAATTGCTACCAAATAGCATCTGCATTAGCTCCGACCTGAGTACATACAAGCTAGCACTGACACAAAACAGACTGCCACCTGACTCAAATATTAGCAGTGAACAGAACGCTTCTACCACAAAGTGAAAGCTTATTTGTGCTCTGTAAAAGATGCTAGCAATCATGCTTCTAAGTTGGTGACAAAATAATCATAAAACTAACTTACAGACATACACTCGCCTAAATTTATCGACCAGAATGAAAGCTGCACATAACTTCAATGGCGTGGCCAAACAGAATGATAACAGTACATACAGGGCGCCCACAGATGGCGCCATTCAACAACTTTAAAAGAAGAACACACCTATGAACACAAAAGTCAATAGAAAGCTGTTCAATTCAGCTAACAATGACATTACGGTTGTAAAAGTCTGTTCACAGCAAAGCCTGAGCGCTTACCGCCTGTCTCTCCAGAGTCTCAGTGAGTCATTCACACTGATGATTCTTCTCTGATGGTTTCCATGCTGTAACGAACTCCTCTTACTGCTGCTGCCATGGCGTCCTCTAAGCTCCCAGTACCCAACAACATTAGCGTCCACCATTTTAAAGGGGAACACGCACCTAATTTATAAATTGGTTCCACCTGGTTTCTCCCACAGAAGTCAGGGTAACAGGCAGTACGATGAGAGAGAGCGAGAGAGCGAAAGAGAGAGAGAGAACAGATATATGTTCAGGGGAGAAGCCAGGAGAGTTTGGGTTCCAGGGGAGCCGACAGGTGTTCTCTGACCTGGAGAGAGAGCAACCATAGTCCGAGCAGGACCAGGTCCGCCTGCTCCAGGGATTCAAATTCTCCTCTCAAGAGTCCTGGGTCCACACCAGTCCACTTCCAGATTCTTCACTTAAAGTCACGTTAAGTCTTTTCCTCCTTTCCTTTTCGTTGTCACTTCTCCTGTCGATCAAACCTCCTTCCAGTCTCTCCTTTGTTTGAGTTTCCCTCCACCACACAGCTCTCAGGTGGGTCTGATTTCTACCCTTCCCTTCCCCCACCTTACCAGTGATGTCACCACCTGCTTCCTGTTACAGAGTGGTGCATTAGAACATACTTCTGTACTCTGAAGACAACAAAACACAGCTTTCAGTCTGGTGTTTGTTTTCACATCTGGATCCTGTGAAGCCTGATCTGGAGGTTTTGAAGTCTGATGTTCTTGTCAGAAGAAGTCGGTGCTGCTGGTTCAGACACACTGTGTTTCTTCTTCTCATCTGATGCTGAGGTACTGTTTGGTCCAGACGTTGATGATTCACATCTGCGCTGATGATGGGAGAGAGCAGGGGATGACCACAATCTGTTTGGACATTGATAACACTCCAACTGTTTTGGTGTGTTATGACACTGATTGTCTAGAGTCTTACTTTTTGTACAGCTGTTCAGTTTTTGTCTTTTGTGGAAATGTTTGAAACGTCCATGTATGGTACATAGTGGCTCTGTGGTAAGAGATCTGTCTCCAAATCTGCTCTGGTTGGGATTTTCTCCAATATGGGTCTGTTGGTGGTGCTTGTAAGAGGAAGATGACCAGAATATCTTTGTGCACCTATCACAGGGGTACATCAACATTGTGTGGTGAACACGGCGATGAGAACGTAAAGCACACAAGAATCTGTAAGTCTTCCCACACTGGTCACAGTCATATGGTCTTTCTCCAGTGTGGATGCGCTGGTGCCTTTTTAACTTACAAGTCGAAGTGAAAGTCTTTCCACACTCATCACAGTCATATGGTCTTTCTCCAGTGTGGATGCGTTGGTGGTATTTAAGCCCACTCATTTGGGTGAAAGTCTTTCCACACTGGTCACAGTCATATGGTCTTTCTCCAGTGTGGATGAGTTGGTGCCTTTTTAACTTACTAGTCGAAGTGAAAGTCTTTCCACACTGGTCACAGTCATATGGTCTTTCTCCAGTGTGGATGCGTTGGTGGACTTTAAGGTTGCTCATTCTATTGAACGTCTTTCCACACTGGTCACAGTCATATGGTCTTTCTCCAGTGTGGATGCGTTGGTGCCTTTTTAACTTCCAAGCCAAAGTGAAAGTCTTTCCACACTGGTCACAGTCATATGGTCTTTCTCCAGTGTGGATGCGTTGGTGTTTTTTTAAGTCACTTGCTCTGATAAAAGTCTTCTCACACTGGTTGCATTCACATGGCCTTTCTCCAGTATGGATGCGTTGGTGTTTTTTTAAGTCACTTCCTGTGATATAAGTCTTCCCACACTTCTCACAGTTATACGGTCTTTCTCCTGTGTGGATGCGTTGATGTTTTTTCAAGTAACTTGGTGTGAGAAAAGTCTTTTGACACTGGTTACAATAATATGGTCTTTTTCCAGTGTGGATGGGTAGATGTTTTTTTAAGCCACCTGCTGTGTTGAAAGTCTTCCCACACTGGTCACAGTCATATGGTCTTTCTCCAGTGTGGATGCGTTGGTGTTTATGTAAGTCACCTGCTGTGTTGAAAGTCTTCCCACACTGGTCACAGTCATATGGTCTTTCACCAGTGTGAATCCGGAGGTGCACTTTTAAGTCACATGCTGTGGTAAAAGTCTTCCTACACTGGTCACAGTCATATGGTCTTTCTCCAGTGTGAATGCGTCGGTGCCTTATTAGGTTACTTGCACAAGTGAATGTCTTCCCACACTGGTCACAGTCATATGGTCGTTCTCCAGTGTGGCTGGTTAGGTGTTGTTTCAGCCCACCGATTGTGGTGAAAGTTTTCCCACACTGGTCACAATCATATGGTTTTTCTCCCGTGTGGATGCGTAGGTGTTCCTTGAGCCCACCCTTTGTGGCGAAAGTCTTTCCACACTGGTCACAGTCATACGGTCTTTCTTTAGTGTGGATGAGTTGGTGCCTTTTTAAGTGACTTGCTTTGGTAAAAGTCTTCCCACACTCGTCACAGTCATATGGTCTTTCTCCAGTGTGGATGCGCAGATGTTCTTTCATCCCATTCATTCTGGTGAAAGTCTTTCCACACTGGTCACAGGTGGGTCTTCCATCCATGTTTGCTGGAATCAGGTGATCTTGGTCTTCTTACAGAGATGACTTTTAAGGTTTCAGTTCAAATCCACCTTTGGCTTCTTTCTACATGAAAACACACAGGAACAGAAGAGGTGGTCACTGAAATGCAATGGAACAGAACAGAACAAACATATCTGTTTGGAACCAGATTAAGCAGATAGACAAAATCAACTAGTTAGGCAATCAATGAGGCATTTTCAAGACAACCAATATTTGATGGTTTCTCCTTTAAGCTGCAGGAGACTTTCATCACCAATTTTTCATCAAATCTATAAAACCCCAGTCATAGCCTTGGTATCATGAATCCATAGGTCTTTCTCTGATTTCTCACCTGAATCTCTTCCCTCACGGTGAAGAATTTCAGTGTCATCCACCATAAACAAACCACTTGTTTACAAAAAGAGCCAGCAGGTAACTCAGGAATCTTCTGAATTTTTTTGCGACGTGCATTGTGGGAAGCGGAGGTTCGCACCGCTTCCTGGCAGCGGCAGTGCAACCATATGATATTATATAGCTGCAACAAACACGATGTGGAAATGGCTGAAGCACAGAAACGGCTGAGAAAGACTGGTGTGAAAGACCGCCCGTACAGTTAGGAGGAGGAGCCTATGGTAGCCTGGAGGCACACGGCTCTGAGACATGAAAGTGACTAAATCAATTTGACGATTACCCTTTTTTTAAAAAATCGTTCTAATTAAAGAATCCGATTTTGATTTAAAATTGATTCATCATGCAGCCCTACATCCCTGTTTCTCCCCCTATTTCCCCCATCCTTCTCTCTCTCGCTCTCTTTCTCTTCCTTTACCCTCTTACTTTAACCCCAACTGGTCAAGGCAGACAACCATCCTCCAGGAGGCGGGGTCTGCTCCAGGTTTGTACCGGTTAAAGGTAGTTTTTCCTACTACAGATCAGGCCTGGTATTCAGTCTCCCACGGACTAGAAACCCTGACCTAGTGCTGCAACAACAAATCAATTAAATTGATCCAAATCAATTCTTCAAAGAGTTGGCAACGAATTTGGCAGTCGATTCGTTGGGTCTTGAGTACGTTAGTAATTAGGCATGGCCGCACTTTGTGTAGTGAAACAGAGGAAAACACAGAGCAGCATGGCAGAGTCTTCGGATACCGAGCCTGATCAGATAAAGGCCCGTTGAACAGCTTTGGGAATACTGACATCTGCTGGTGTGTTACATGTGGACTAGGATCTCTTAGCAGTGATGAGCCAAATTAACTGAGGCTTTGATGTGTGTATCAAGAAAAGTGGGCGTGTCAAATTAAGCCCACACTCAAGGCCTCATTTTGCTCAGGTTATGTCATTGGTTCATTCTAGAACCCGACCAATTAATCAGGCCGATTACAGCGTATCAGCGAATAATCAACATCGGCCAATATGTAACTGATTCATTAACTTTTTTGCTGTGGAGATTCTGTTGCTCGCTGCTCCTGTGTGTGTGTGTGTGTGTGTGTGTGTGTGTGTGTGTGTGTGTGTGCTGGCCGGAGAGTTAATAGAACAGTAAAGTGTGTCGGTTTCACCTTCACTTCCGCTCGGACAATGACGCTATCAGCCCCACACATGCACTATCATAGACCGTTAACACCCCCCCCAAACACACACACACTCATGTCTGTGCCCTTCCTGTCTACCTCACAATTTTTCAATGGCAGGCCAAATATATCACTATTCGCCACTCCCAAAACGCTTCCAAACACTTGCAAAACACCGTAAAAAATGTCATCCAAACCACCAAAATGCCGTAAAATGCAGCGTACAAATATAAAACGCCATAAAATCCCCTCCGCTCAGAGCAGTTTTCGGGCATTAAGCTACATTAGTCTTTTGGACATTAAATGTTTGAGGCTGTCCCACAGTGGTATCAGTCACCTTTTCATCTGGTGAGTCTGTGTGAAAATATGGATGAAAATAGCAGCTGAGCGCATACATAGGCTTTTCCTTACAGCAGGTAAGAAACAGATGCAATCAGCAGCGAGGAGATCAGCGCTGAATGGCCTTGCTTTTATTGCAAGTTTAATTAAGAACAAAGTCATGTGTCTGCATGAGTGTCCACATACATGCACACATACACATACTATAGACATACCCGATGTTTATTGCATACCAGAGTTTTTCATACCAAATTTCAGCTCAGGTCATGGTAATACAGCATTGCCTGTCATATTTTCATTTGAACAGCAGACGGCAGTATTCACTGTTACAGTGAGGCCTCCAGTGGTGAACCATTTAATGAAGCGATGGGCTGAAAAGCCTTGGTGATTCATGAGGCTTCATTTGACCATCACTATTTCTTATAATCTCCATTTGAGGTACTGTAAAGCCAGATGAAAGAAATCTATCCAGATTGTGGTTAAACAGGAGTGAAGGTTTGTTGTCTCCAGAAATTCAACTGGTTAGAACGGCATGGTGTGGAGGTGGTGTTCCAGTTAAAGAGCACAGATACAGATGTCCAGTTAATGTCTGATTTATTTGCTGTGGTCTGTAACAACAACATGAAGTAATGTGAGTATGGTAAACACTAGACATCATACAGAAATACAATGACATAACTGAAGTTATAAAGTACTGCACCCAGCACTCAATCATATCATCTTGTACATACAACAGAAACAAAATCACCCTGCATACACCTCATAAAGCACACAAACAGTATGACCAAACTCACTAGCTTCATCAACACATTAGCTTAAGACAGCACCAGCCCATACACAGTGAACTACACACCAGCCAACAGTTCAACAGTACATTCAATCCAGAACACAGGTCATTAATCTCACCTTTTGGCATACACACACAGCAACAAAACCAGGGTGGTACAGGCAAATGATGAGGAAAGCAACTGAACAGAAACGGTCACTGTGTCAGAGGAAACTTAGCTGTTTTCAGTTGTTTAACATATTAGCATTCAGTGGCACCGGTATGGCAATGGTGCGTTTAAGGGGCGTAGGACATATGAAATACTTATAGAGAAACATACTATAGAACTTTTAATTCAACTAAACAAGCATAGGAACAATACATAAACAGTGTGGGCTTTCTAACAATGGGATATTAATGAAGTAATATTGGTGATATATCAAAGTGTCAATAGATCAGTTGTAGTATATCAATAAAGTATTGTGTAGGTCTATATCTATATTATAAAAGCCAAGTGACCTCTGTGTGCCTGCGTGTATGTGTATCAGCTTTAAAACTGAAAAACTGGACAGATGTAGCCTGTGCCTATTGGAGCACTAATGTACTAATGTATTTTAGGTCAAGGGTCAGACAGGCGGAATCTGCATATTGATAAGACCAATACTTTTGGAGTTATTAGTTTTTTTTTTTATTAGTTGGCCTGCAGACAAGTCCATTCACAGCACACACATTCTCCCACATGGTGAAAAAAACAGCTACTCTCAAACCGAACATGTAGTCATATTATAATGCAATGTAAACATGCTTAGAGTGTGTGGGACAGACTGCAGTGGGACGAAGAGTGAATGGTTGGATGGCTGGGAATACATTTTTTATATAGATGGAGTTATAGAAATGCATTTTATATAGCTTTTTGTATGTTTTAGTTTTTATTAATGTCTGTTTTTTTTTATGATAACATCAGCCTGACCAGGGACTACAGGTGGAAATTAGCACTAGTGCTACAACCTGGCACACCACATCTGTCCTGTTTAAATTTAATGTATATTGTGCATTGTCCCCATCTAAATAAACAAATAAAAATTTAAATTTAAAAATAGGATAGGGGGTGAGATTGGAGTGGACAGCTGTGGTGGGGGTGGTACGTGAAGGGATTGGCTGAAGTTAGGAGGAAGAAGGCAACACCCCAAGTAAAGAGTATAAAGAAAAAAGGGGAAAGATAACTCTGGGCTCTTGAGGACAGGGAGTCAAAGAGATGGGGGCGATGCCTGGTGACTTCATGTCTGTTGGCAAGCACAAATCTGTGTAAGTTTGATTAATGTTCATTAAATTAATCATTCATTGTTATTCTTAAATCCTGTTTCAGGTCTGTTTTACTAACCAATATAAAAAACACGGGGTATAGAGAATTGGAGTCAGATTTGTGAGTAGAATCCCAACAAGTGTCAGACATTACATCACTACTACGTGTCGTGATTACTTTAGCCTACTAGCTAGTTAGACTCTATCGTCATAATTATAAGATTTTCATCCATCTCCGCTTATCAGGCCACCAGACTAACGTCACCTATCATTGACTGGAATGAATCCATCCATCACTAGTTTGATAGACTCTAACTGGAGCTGGTTGAAGACTAGATCTCACTAGTCTGTAACCATAACCAGTCTAGGTAGTGGGTTAGTGCTCATTAACTAAACCTGAAGCCATTGTGTGGATGGAATCATTAGTGACTTGTCTGCAACAGATATTGCTTTGGGTTAAATACTGATCTTTGAGAAATGAGTCTTTTGTGTTTGTCCAATGAATCGATTAGTTATGAAAATAATCTACAGATTACTTGATTATTTCAATTATTGTTAGTTGCATATGAAGATTCTTTAGTGTTTTTATTTTGCAAGCAAAGGGGAAAAATGCAAACAAAAAATACAGTTTAAAAAAAAAAATCAAGATTTGAAAACAAAAATGAAGGTTTCACAATTTTTAACGTTAAAAAAAAAATCAATTATGTTCTCATTTTCTTTCATTATAAATCTGGAACTTTTGCTTGCAGGCCAAAATATTTTGTCATTTAAAAATTTTGTTCCCAAGTCCAAAGGTTTTGCACCTCTAAATCTTTTGCAAATAAAAAGATTTGTTTGCAGGTTGAAGTGGTACTTACTTCCGGGTCAAACTCTTGCAAGTAAAAAAGTTTTGTGTGTCAAAATCTTTTGCGAAGCAAAAGCTTTTGCTTATAAGTTCAACTGAATGTGATGGATGGGATCTACACGAGTAGAAGGGGTGGATTTCTATTGGTAGCTTGCTTGGATTGACAGTGTGGCTAGTTCCTAGACCTCCAAACTGTATTGTTTGTTTGCCTTTTTTTTCCTTTGCTTGCATAATAAAAACACAATATAATCTTCATAGTTGCAGCCCTAGTCAGTACATCACACCCATATCAGCAAAACATAGAAATAATAGCTCTATCATATTTCATTCTGATTCTCTGATGCTTAGGTTTTTTGTATATTCCCAACAGCTGACAGCAAACAGGGAGAACAAAAAGACCCAAAAACAAAAGGACTCATTCATTTACTATCAACTACATTCAGTCTGTCAGTATCAGTTCAATTCAGCCCAGACACACAGTGAGAATCAGGAAAATGCAGGAAAATCTAAGTCATGACAAATGTGTTTGGTTGAATTTAAACATCAGTGCATGAATGAGCTGCTCTGACCCTCTGTGTGCTTTCATGTTCACCCTGATAACCAGCCACACTAGCAGGGCATCACAGAACAACAACACACATTTCACACACTATCACAAAGTCACGTGCACTCACCAGAATGGGATGTTGGACAGAACTTTGCTCATGGACGTTAGTGCAGCTCACACAGCCCGAATTTCCATCCACTGTAACAGGAGACATGGGAATAAAAAACAGGATGAACATTTAACTTTACTAAACAACCGGAGCATGTTCAAGCAGCGCGAGGACTGAAAAGGAAAGCCATCCATACTCACGTGACCGTCTCCGCTTCACTGCACGAGAGTTAGCAGCTCCGGTACCGGCTAACTATAGCGGAGAGCACCGAGATATCCAGGAGGAAAAAGACTTGGGTAGATTTGAGCTCAAACTGCTCCTAAGTATCAAAAGATGAGAATCTGTGTCCAAACCCACCAACTAACATCAAGTAGAATGAAGTTGGATGAACCCGCTTCACGGCTTGTCTCTGGCTCTAACAGCAAAAACAAAGGAGGAACAAACAGGACTGGCACTTCCTGGAATGACAACAAGCTGCATTCTGATTGGTTGGTCATGTCAGCCTTCTGATTCGTCCATGTAAAGTATATCGTGTCTATGGTACTGGCTCCATTCGACTCGGCCTTTTTGCGTTTATAATCCGTAAAAGTACCTGGAATCTGTTTTTTAGTATGTGTTCCAAAACGGGTGAAGAGATACTAAAATGTGACGCATAAACACTGCAGACCACTGATTGGTCAGGGAGTTGTCTCGGTATCATCAATGCGCGACCCGCCATTTTTAAAAACCAGATGTAGAAGTGTACAGTAAATACAGCGGTAGGCTAATCCATGATGACAGCCCACAAAACCACACCGTGGTCGGTCCAGGAGGTTCAGACATTTCTGTCCTTGGTGGACGATGAAAAGATTCAGCGTGAGTTTGACGGAACAGCATGGAAGTTATGCGCAGCGTCGCTATGACGACCAGGTATTCTAAAGTAGTGATGGTGAGATGAAGCCTCATGAGGCGTCGAACCACCTGAGCCAATTGGTTCGAGAAAGGGTTCATTTCTCGAGGCGTCATGTGCACACGAAACCACCTACTGTCCATGTGTAGAATCACAGGCAGCTGGATCTGAACCACAGAATGTGTGATGCATTGAATTTTTGGGTCTGTTATGGCTCTTGGGAATGACTATGAATAACAAAAAATGTATGACCAAATAATTTCTCTACATAAATTATCACACATGTGTATAATAAAATATTTTTGAATGTATTCTTTGTGTGTAAATTTCCTCCAAATGGTAGTATCATATGTGGGAGGTTGTATAATGTTTTTTTTTTTTTTTTTGCCACTTTAGGAAAATGTCATGGACTTAAACAGGCAGAAGACAGTGAAAGTACTTGTGGAACTAGGAAGAAGACACTGAACATGTTTGTGTAACTTGGGCAATGATGTACAGGACAGGGGAGATTTGATTCATTTTTATTCAGAAATATCAGTTTCTCAACAGTTTTTGGTTTGAGGTGACTTCTTTTTCTTTCTTTCTTTTTTGACACAACCTCTCTGGCCTTTGAAAACACCCTTTCACATGGTACAGAAGATGCACAAAAACACGTAAACAAGATCATATAAATTTGGGTAAAGTAATTTTTTGTCTCTCCCAGTACTCCAGATAACCAAACCTGTGTCTGAAATAATGTTAGATTTATTTTACCTTATTAGGAGTTATCAAATCCAAATGTTCCCACACACGGGGAATCCTCCTCTTCTTCACTGGCTCCATCCTCTTACTCATCCTTCTCTTCTCACTCTCCTAAATCTTCAAATGATCTCTCTCTCTAAACTCTTCAAACTATCTCCAAACTATATAAACGCTATCCAAACTCTAGTATCCAAACTATCCAAACTCTGTTCAAACTCTGCTCTGACCCTAACTCTCTATCAAAAACCCACATGTTGAACAGAGCCTGAGGGGTTTATTCTGCTGTCAAACCTGAATCACATAGAACCACCTCTGAACCACTGCGTGAAGCAGTCACGTGGTACAGCCGGGCAGCGAGGCTTCGGACGTCATCATTTTCGGCTCCTCCCCTAAATGAAGCAAGCCTTGATACGCGCTTCGCGGAAACGCCCCCTCCATTACTCGACACACGCTTCGAAGCCTCAGCACATCTCCAAACATCACTATTCTAAAGTCAACACTGCTATGTTGTTTCCGGTGTAACTATGGAGACGGTCTACACGCGCTGTCTTCAGGAGCTCCCAAAACTTCATATCAGCGATGTTCCTCAGATTGGACCAACTCCAACACTTCCCAGTAAAGTGGACAGAGGATTCCAACTGGATGTGGATCATATAGACATGATTTGGAAGGGAAGGAAGAACTTTGAACAGGTTGACGTGAACGTTAGCTAACAACTGGAGGACTGGATTATGTGCGTCATCTGGGGTTTGTTCTTCACAACGTTGTGATATTGTGACATTTCAAACCTGTTTTCTGTCTCTGTCATCAGTCGTTAATATCTGTTGAACTTGATCTGTCTACAGCATTGTGTCAGCTGTCATAGACATGTTGGTGTGAGTGAGTACCCGAATACATTTGGAACCACAACGATGCATGTTCTCCAGTGTCCAATAAAGATAGGTCGTTGGGGGAAGTCAGTGTGAGAGCCTTGTGGTTCAGATCAATGAGGAAAAACCAGGCACCACACAAATGAACCGTAGGCAGGAAGCTGTGGAAATGTGTTCAAGGCCATTCAGAGGGTTCCAGTTCAGTTCAGCATTAGCTCCATGTACAGTCACAGAAAAAAAAATATTAGACCACCCCATGTTTTCTTCAATTTCTTGTTCATTTTAATGCCCAGTTCAACTAAAGGTACATTTGTTTAGACAAATATAATGATAACAAAAATAACTCATAGTACTTTAACTTCAGAGATGATATCTATCCATTTAACATGTTTTCTTGATAAAAACCAAAATCACTTCAGTTCTTTTTTTTCTGTGACTGTATGTCCTCTGGGGGTATATATCTGTCTCTGTCATCTTGTATGTCACAATGTCGTTCATAGCCAACTTGATCATGGTCTTTTTTTTTTTTTTAATGGATGCACAGCAAACTGAACTAGAACTATTAAAAAGTAGAACAGCTGGTGTTCGTAAAGTTACCAATAAGTAGAACAAATGTCCATAAGTGTTAATTCTACTACTACAAATACAAGTATTAAAAGTGCATATACTACTACTACTACAAATAGAAGTATTAACAGTGGATGTACTTGTACAATAATGCTCAAATTCAAATAATGCTCAAAATTAAGGGTCGGTGTTAAATCCACAGAGGTTTTGGACTAAAAAATCAAACACATGCTCTTGTACTGAGCGTACAGTATAGTAGTATCTTTGCTTCCAAAATCAGAGATGGTTTTTACTTAATTTCTTCCAACATTGATTTGTTTTTTAACCATGACTGTGATTTTAAATGTTCTACCTCTAAATTTCTAAAATATTTGTCATGCTCTGACTGTAAATAACACATTTCAACCACAACCAACCATCTACTTTCTTCACATCTCACTTAGGAAGAAAAATCTCCCATTAATCTTTAAGGAATATATGTATGTTTATATCTGAACTCAGCATAAACAGGACATCTTCCAGCTGTTTATTTATTTTGAATATAACATTAAAGCCAAGCAACGAAAAGATTTATGTAAAATGAAAAGAAAAAATTGGAAAGGAGCGGGATGACAGCTGTAGACATGATGTGTCCCAGTATTTGGATCCAGATCATTTATATACATCCATATAACAATTTAAACCAAACTAACCAATGCAATGTCATTTGTTTCATTAGGTTCCTGATTTCAGGAGCCCATACAGACAGTTCAAATATACTGGAATAATTCTGCCTGTTCATCCTATAATAGAAGAATCCTAGAACTGACCCATAACATGTGTGGGTCAGTATCACTATACGCTGCCTTTCAAACTTAGTAGATTTTCCACTTAACTTTATTTTAATTTTATATTCGATTTTCTTATTTTACTAGTTTTCTTTTATAATTTTATTTTCTGCCGTATTGGCTTTTTATTCGTCTTGTTGCACTGACTGGAAAACACAATGACAATAAAGGATATTCTATTCTATTCTATTCTATTCTATTCTATTCTATTCTATGTCATGATAATCATCTTTACCTGTATAAAACTAACAGAAGTACCATATTTTATCATTATTTTCACATTTTTCTCCATTATCAGGTTTGTCTCATTAGGTTTGTATTGTTATTTATTATCTGATACTAATTTCTGTCTGATATGTTCACCTGAAAAACAATAAACCTGTTCATTAAACTCCAGTGGAGCTACTATTAGTCATTAGACATGCAGGTTTATAGATATGAAGAGTTGTCTAAGGGTGGAGCTTTCACTGATTTATACGAGACAGTGATAAAAACAATCAGCAGAAGTGAAAAAAGAACAACTCCGTCTCATGAACACTGTACAAAGTGAGTATTTGTCCATGTTCACTGAACAGAAATTAGTTTTTCTTCTTATTCTGCAGCTTGAAAATGTTGTTTAAAACTTTTCAGAGCTTCGTGGTGTTCCTCAAAACCGCTCAGTGAGTGAATCTAAACACAGTAGAGGATATGAATGAAGACACAACTGAGTGGATTTGACTTGAAAGACGCTGATTCTGAAGGAGAACATCAGGAGTGTGTGTTTGCATCTGTCAAACCTCCTCATCTGTGTTTTGTCTCCCCCTGCTGGTGACTCCTGTAAGAGCATGTGTTTGGGTTTTCAGTCCAGTTCCTCTGTGGATTTAACACTGACCCCTGGACCGGTTCCGTCTGGGTTAAAGTTCATGGTCCTGGCAGATTTCATCAGAGGATCTGGGAGAAGGGATGCCTGAGCAGCTCCTGGGCACTCAGCCTGTGTTTGGCCTCCACCGAGATGCAGAGGATGAAGTCCCACAGCTGTTCAGACGTGTGTGAGGGCAGCAGGGGGTTGGTGGGCTGGGGGGTGGGCTGGAATATCGCCGCCATGGCCTCAAATTCAGCCTAGGGAGAATTTTGTGTCAGCACGTCCACCACCGTACAACCCAGACTCCTGCAAAAAGACCAACAGGATCAGTTTAATGGAAGCGACAGTTGAAGAGTGAAGATGAAACTGATGATAAATCTGATTTCAAACCCATTCATCCAGGTGTCTTTAGCTGGATGAAAACTACAGAGGACAAATGTCACAGTATACACTCAAACTATCTGCATGGTTTACATTGAACCATCTGTGCCTCATTAGAACCACATCATTTTAATAACACAACTATATTTTCACACTTATTTATGTATATTTCATTCATTATCATATTGATCATATATTCTCTAGCACATATTGTACACATTTCAGTTTTAATTGTGTCTTAATAGAGTGTTTTAATATGTATATTTGGTATATATATTCAGAGCTATATATGTTTGTATATTTACAGCTTTATATACACTGCCCAGGCAAAAAAAAAGTCCCATATGTAATATTTGACTGCACCACCTTTGGTTTGGATTACAGGAGACATTCATTGTCACATCTTTTTTACCACATGATGCTTATGTAGTGTCACAATAAGGTTCATAATATTTGTTCCATCCATAGTTACATTAATTTTGGATTATTGATGATGGAGAATTGGACGGCTGCATCAAGTCTGTCCCCCAGTCAGACCCCCAGTCCCCCAGGTAGACCCCCTCTCCCCCATGTAGACCCCTGGTCCCCCAGGAAGACCACTGGTCCCCCAGGTAGACCCCCTGTCCTTCCAGGAAGACCCCCTATCCCCCAAGTAGACTCCTGGTCCCCCAGGAAGGCCACCGGTCCCCCAGGTAGACCCCCTGTCCCCCATGTAGACCCCCTGTCCCTCATAAACACACCAGACTCTTCACCTGTCAATACAAAACCTCATCATCACATTGATGTTCAAATGGGCATACACTTTCAACTAAATAACCTAAAGAAACTTATAAATATATTTTGATACGTATTTGTCAGTACTTTGATATGGCAAGAATAATAATTAACTTAAATTATGTTTTTGTGTTAAAAAAAACAAAAAAAACAAAATAAGCCTGGTAACGGATCAAATAAAAAAATCTTTTTTTTTTTTTTTAACTCTCTCAAATGGCTAAAATGCCCCGTTTCCGACAAAACTTCACATAAAATACAATTAAATATGTTAACTAATATGTGTTTCTATAACACCAGTTAGTGTTGGAGCAAAAATGTGCCATAATTAAAGTTTCATTTGGGGCAAAAGAAAGTAACAGATCAAATTACCCACTGAGTAACAGATCAAAACAGACGACAGCAGTGTTGTTCAACCTTGGGGTTGGGACCCCATGTGGGGTCGCCTGAAATTTCTAGTAATTGATAAAAATAAAATAAAAAACTTACTAATAAAACTCTGTGTTGAGTTGACAGAGCCAATCCAGTCCACATCAGACAAACTGTGGTTGTGAAACTGCAGCACTGTGGTTCTGTTTATCTGTCAAATGTTCATTGTGGTCAGTTTCAGATGCTGCAGCTCTTTCATAATTCATAGTTTCAGTTCTTGTTTGTTCAGTATTAATTGTCCTCCTTGTAAATCACAGCTGGACTGACTGTACATATCCTGACCAAGGAAAATCTAAGTCTCCCTTTGTGCAGTAATCTACACCTGGATTTACTGCCTCCGTCCACAATAATATACATTATATAGACTAAATGTCCTCTAACATTAACCTGGGTTTGAAACAGAGGATAGAAAACTATTACAGGATCAAAAACTAATTCATTTTAACCAAAAAAAAAAAGTCTCTGTTTTGAATATCTGGGATTGACAGAAATCTGTGATGTTAAAATGGAGTCAGGAGTAAAAAAAAAGGTTGGAACCACTGAACTGTAGTCTCAAAAGTACAGAGTATTTTGTTGGAAGAAAAAAAAAAACAGTTAAGTTTCCAATTACAACTTTATTATATACAACATAGCTAATACAAGAAAAAGGTCAAATTTAGTACCTTAATGTTATTCTTTTCTCATTGCTAACAAAAGATGACAGTTTGGGCCGGATCTATCAAAGGTTTGTGTGTATTAAAACGTGTGCAAACTCATTGCACACGCAAAAAAATGTACAAACTGATTTACTAACAGTGCGCAATAAGGGCTGCGTCTTTCAAATGTGCAAAATAGTGCGTCTACATCCAGTTAGTACGTTTGCCTTAATGAATATGCAATTTGGGGCGTTTACACGCAGTTGTGCGTGTGGTGGGAGGAGAAAATGTAAATATAATAATTTAGCACACGCAGAGTGATTTATCAAACCAGAAAGCAATTTTGCTGATTGAAACTGCGTCTATAAAAAACATGTTTCAAATGGAGGTGCAAATGGTTTGGATGCGTAATTACGCACACATGGCTGCCGTCGTTGTTTCAAGAAGGAGACGTAGATATAATGAAAGAAGACGCAGAGAACGCATTTTTCACCCTCATGTGAACATTTTTGGTATGAATGAGGAAACACTAATTAAAAGATATCGTCTATCCAGCTTTGCCATTTTGGAGCTGTTGGACGAAATCAAAGCAGATTTGGAACCAGCCACAAGAAGGAGTCAAGCAATACCGGCAAAGACAAAACTCCTGGCAAGTTTACATTTTTTTGCATCTGGATCTTTCCAGCGAACAGTGGCTATCACAGCTGGGATCTCCCAGTCCCGTTTTTCAGATGTGCTTTCTGAGGTCAGAGTTTATTAGGTTTCCTCACACTCAGAACTCCTTGAATGAGACCAAACAAGGCTTCTTTGCGGTAGCTGGATTCCCCGGAGTTATAGGAGCGATTGACTGCACCCATGTGCAGCTTGTGCCCCCCGCAGACACCGAGTATGTGTACAGAAATCGAAAACACACGCGTTCATTGAATGTGCAGTGCGTTTGTGATGCCAAAGGCATCATAACCAACATTGTGGCCAAATATCCCGGGTCAGTACATGATTCCTGTATTCTGAGAAACAGTGCTCTGTTTTCCAAGTTGAGAGATGGTGAGTTTGGAGATGGCTGGCTTGTAGGTGAATCAAATTGTACATTCCTTTGTAAAATAATTACTTAAATTAAAAACAAGAACATGTCTCATATTGATTCATGTGTTTTTTAAGGTGATAGTGCATACCTCCTACACCCCTTCCTCCTGACACCTGTTCTCAACCCGACCACTGCCGCAGAGAACAGGTACAACGAGGCCCATATACGCACACGGAATGTCGTGGAGCGCACCTTCGGAATCCTGAAGAGCAGGTTCCGTTGTTTGGACCGCACTGGAGGAGCACTGTTGTACAGGCCAGAAATAGTGGCCCAGATTGTGGTGACCTGCTGCATGCTCCATAACATCGCCAAGCTACACGGACTGGAGCATGATGCCATGCCGGAAGACAACGTCGGCCTGTCCCTCCGTATGGAGCAACAACCGAATGCTGCGGGGACACAGACACGCACCAGTCTCATTCAGAGTCACTTCTTGTGACGTGTGTGGGCTATCCATTTATTTTTCTATTGTCATTTAATGGTATGTAATGCAGAAAAACACCTTGATTAAACATATGCTGTAGATCAGAATACAAGTGCAAGACCGTTCCCTTTGGTTAGTGTGACCCAATGAAGAGCATTGCAAAGTTAAGCAAAACATTTATTGAAAAAAGGTGATTTAAATCACTTTCTAAATTAATATAAATATATCATCCAACGAAATATTCAGTCTCCTAAACGTTAAATTATGTTAAGCCCCGCAGAATCAAAGACGCATGGCTTCAGTCACAAAACGTGGCCAAAAAAAAAAAAACCTCTTCATGGTAAAGCTTATTTTACACCCAAAATAAATATTTACAGCCAAATGTAAGAAAACTTAAACGTGATCAGGATGAGTTTTCTTTTCCTTTTTCTTCAAAACGTCACCCAGTCGTTTTCTTTTGCGCAGGTGGAATTTGCCAGCCGTGTACGCCTCTCCATCCTCTCCAGTCCCCGGCTGCCTTGCCGTTTCCGTAGGACTTGGCGGGCCCGCGTCTACACATGGAAGGAGAGCAGTCATTGCCTCTTGTCCTCTCGCCACAGAATTGACGGCCATCGTCAGGGCGGACAATGCGCTGACCACTTGTCTGCTGTGTGTGGCAATGGCCTGAGTGTCGCGCCTGACCGCCCGTGCCAAGGATGACGCCGCTCGCATCTCCCGTGCAGTTGTCTGAAGGGCTGTAGACTGTTTCTTTTGTTCCCTTAGCAACTCCAAATCAATGTCCTCTGGGTCCTTTGGAGGCTCTGAAGGGGTGGCAGCTGCTTTGGTGGGATTTGCGGGGAGTGGCTGAACTTCTGATGAAGATTCTGCATATCAAACAAAAAAGAGAAATGTTTTTTGTTGGGGATTTAACTTAATAGACAGCAAAATGTTACCACGGGAGGTACATTCATTTGTTATTTGGTAAATTAAAATCTTTTCAAACAAAAAAGTGTGTTACTATGCGCCTGCCTTGTTCTGCTGTTAAGTCCAGAGTGTCATACCCGGCAATTCCAGCGACTTGCTCTTCGCAGTACGTCAACTGCACCTGCTCCTCAATGCCGGTCAGAGGGATTTCATCCGCTGGGCCTCCACCCGTTTTATTTGCCGATGTTCTATTGTGTGCCAATTTTTCTTTTGTTCTCCTTCTAATATCTTGATATCTTCTTTTTACTTCATCCATTGTTCGCCTCGTTTTACCAACAGCATGTACTTTTTGGCAGATTTTCTCCCATACAACGTTCCTTTGTGCAATCGTCAGAGTTCTCTGCTTTAGCTCATCTAAGTGTTGGTTTGCTTCATCAACCAACACCTCTAATTCCAGAGGGTCAAATTTAGCTTTACGCTTTCTTGTCTCCAAACATGCCATGCTGCAAACCAACAAAAAAACACGCAAAATCCTCATTTAAATAGGGCGGTCTCTAACACTTTGCACCTGTTGACAATTGTGCAAGCAATCTTGATAAATCACCCGCAAACCGAGGTTCAGCCCCCCACGCAAAATTCTAATTTGCGCAAGCAAATTACTACAGGCAAATTGGGATCTTAGTAGATCTGGCCCTTTGTGCATTCTGCTGGAACTTCAGTCTCACTGCTCATCTCCTCAGGAGGGAACTCAAACACTCAGTCGATCAGATAAAGTCAGACACAGAAGCCTCCACCGAATTCTCTACCTCATTTGGTAGGAATGTGAGGAAGCCACCACTCTGCATGGCAGCAGAAGAAAACCACTACTTCCTATAGGTACCTATAGGCCATGAAATCACATAGGTATTCTAGTGAGGATGTTTTGAAGGAAACTGGATAAAAAAAAAAATTCTAGATAATTCACTGGAACCAAAATTTCTGTTGGACATGCGCCCAATGTTTGTTCCATATACCTAATAAATTCTAGAAAGGGAATAAATTTGAGTAATTCTGACCCACCCTGTTCTTCATCAATACATAAGTTGATGTTAATTCATATTTGTGTACACTTGGTAAGCTTCAGTGTTATGGAACCATGTGCTCAGGATGAATTATTAGAATATTTAGTGCAAGTAAGAGAGTTGTAGGTAATGGATCAAAGAAAGAGACATGCAAAGTTCACATAGTTATCTATAATTTACAAACACTTTATAAAAAGGTACCTTAAAGTAGGTATAAATATCTTTACTTTCTGTAATTTTTATTATCCAGTTCTAAGTAAAACCATAAAAAAACAAAAAAAACAAAAAAAAACCCCCCACTAAATTTGTGGTAATGGATCAAATGCCTAAAATCTCCAAGTCCCAAACTTTACATACAATAAAAATGTAATTTTGGAAAAAGTAGTATAAAAAACTCACCACAGTATGTTGGATACACATAATAAAAAGTAACATTTGGAAAAAAGAAAGGCGGTCTGCAGTACTTTGCTTTCTGTCATTTTATAACTGTGGTGGTGTTGCCTTTCTTGAACTTAAACTGCACAGAACAATTGTGGAAAAATGTTACAGGAGTCGCTGGTTTCATTTGTGAACAATGAACAGGTGAGAACCCCAACCAGCAACAGAATCACAACAAGTGACTGATTAAATGTCCACAAAGTCAATAAGTAGCAGTATGTTCAGGGTGTGTCCTTTGTGGAAAGTTATGGCACATTCTTCTTTGGTACATTGTGAACCTGTGATAATAATAATAATAATAATAATAATAATAATAATAATAATAATAATAATAATAATAATACATCGGTTCTATATAGCGCTTTTCTAAGTACTCAAAGACACTTACATCTGTCATAAAATCTGCACTGGTAAGGTTTCTGTCCAGTATGAGTCTGTTGGTGACACTTGTAAAAGCTGGATGACCAGAGGATCTTGGTGCACTTATCACATGGGTACATCAACTTCTTGTGGTGAATGTGACAGTGAGAACATCATGCAGACAAGGCTCTGAAAGCCTCCCCACACTGGTGTCGTGGAAATTTACCGTTCAACTGTTAACTCACACAAAGAAAAAGGGAGAAAGTTAGAGTTAAAATAATAAATGCATTTATTGAGAAATCAATCACAGACAAAGCTCTGTAAATGAAGTCTCCCTAAACAAGAGAAAACTAAAGATTATATAGAACCAAATCCAACCCCCTCAAACTATGCTGTCATTCCTTACGTACATCGTACCACCCCATACTACTCCTTCTCTGCTCCGTGAAGAGGTCATGAGGACCTCTTCACTCTAACCTTGCTTGAATACAGGCGCCATCCTCTATCTACACATTCAGACATTTAGGTGTTTGGGTTTCAACTCAAGGTAAGAACTTCGTCCCCAAGTCGGGGTTGCTACAGAGTGGTAAACATCACACATAACAATGACTCAGCATGTACTTAACAGTATAACATATTAAAAGAGTATAAAATATAAAAAGTAAATTTTTCCACCACACTGGTCACAGTGTTATGGTTTTTCTCCTCTGTGGGTGCATAGGTGTGCCTTACATCTGGACTCTCTGGAGCCAGATCTGGAGGTTTTTAAGTTTGATGTTCTTGTCAGAAGAAGTCGGTGCTGCTGGTTCAGACACTGTGTGTCTTGTTGTCATCTGATGCTGAGGTACTGTTTGGTCCAGACGACGATTGACATCTGTGTTGATGGCAGGAGAGAGCAGAGTGTTTGTTCACAAAGAATCTTTGTTCACATTGGTAACATTCAAACTGTTACGGTGTGTTTCTCCTCTGTGGATGTGTAGGTGTGCCTTAAGCGAATTCACGTGGGTGAAAGACTTCCCACACTGTTCACAGTAATATGGTCTTTGTCCACTGTGGATGCGTAGGTGTTTCTTAAAGTAACTGCCGGTGGTGAAAGCCTTTCCACACTCCTCACATGAGTATGGTCTTTCTTTGCTGTGGATGCGTAGGTGGATTTTAAGCTCCGCCTTTGTGATGAAAGCCTTTCCACACTGGTCACAGTCATATGGTCTTTCTCCACTGTGGATGCGTAGGTGTGTTGTAAGGTTACTCATCTGGGTGAAAGTCTTCCCACACTGCTCACACTCATATGGTCTTTCTCTGTTGTGGATGCACAGGTGTCTCCTACAGGTAGACACTTGGGTGAAAGTTTTCCCACACTGGTCACAGTTACATGGTCTTTCTCCACTGTGGATGCATAGGTGTCTCCTAAGGGTTGATGCTTCGGTGAAAGTCTTCCCACACTGGTCACACTCATATGGTCTTTCTCCACTGTGGATGCGTAGGTGTGACTTAAGGTTACCCATCTGGGTGAAAGTCTTCCCACACTGTTTACAATAATATGGTCTTTCTCCACTGTGGATGTGTAGGTGTCTCAAGGTTACTCATCCAGGTGAAACTCTTCCCACACTGCTCACACTCATATGGTCTTTCTCCACTGTGGATGCGTAGATGTGTCTTAAAATGATGTATGTGGGCGTAAGTCTTCCCACACTGGTCACAAGTGAGTTTTCCTTCCATATTTGCTGGAATCAGGTGATCTTCTCCTGATACAACTTTTAGGTTTCACTTTAAATCCACCTTCGGCTTCTTTCTACATCAAAACAAAGAGAAAGAAGAAGAGGTGGTCACTGAAATGCAATGGAATGGAACAGAACAAACACATCTCTTCAGGACCAGATTAAGCAGACAGACAAAATTAACTAGTTAGGTCATCAACAGGACATTTTCAAAACAACCAATATTTGATGGGTTCTCCTTAAGAGATGTGTTTCCTGTATGAGACCAGAAAAAGCAAATAATTACAGAGAAATTGATGATGAAAAATGTCAGGTTCTCTCCAGTGTTGGCAGATTCTATAAATAGTTACAGAATCACAAAACTCTGCAAAAACTTTAGTTTGGTCATTGAAAGTAAAGTCAGACCAATTCACTGTATTATTAGGGCTGGGCCGTAAAATGATATGTATCATGATATAACTTTTCCTCGATAGAAGTATGAGACATGCTCAATACAATTTCAATAGAATTCATTGGTCCATGTTTAGACAGACAGAAGAACAGGCAATCAGAATTAAGCAGCACCGCACCGAACCAATCACACTAGAGCCACGTCAAGTTAGGTCGACACCCACAGCACAGGTGTAAGAGCAGCTGCAGCGCACACACTGATGTTTGGGCTGAAGAGGGAGTTAATGAGTGTTCCCTCCCCAGCCAGCATGTCCATGTGGGCCCCAGAAGGGTTCCATTTGGGCTGCATAGAAGGGTCCCATGTGGGTTTGTCCACAGTTTCCATGGTGACCCCACATGTGTTTGACCACAGCAGAATCAGAATCAGAGATCTGAATCTCTTTATTGTCATTGTAGCAAGTACAACAAAACTGAGGTAAAGCTCTAAGGTTCAGTGCAAGAATTTACAGATAGACAACAAATATAAGTAAAAAAACAACAAATATCAGTAGAACAACAAATATCAGAAAAAGGCACAGTTATTTATATTAAAAAAATAAAAACTGTTGCAAACTAAGATATTTGTAAATCATAGAATTTCAGTAGTGCAAATAACATGAAAGATAAATATCATGGGATAAATAGTGTGAAGAATAAATAATATGACATATTCAGATCTCTGATTCTGATCTTGTCAAACACATGTGTGGTCACCATGGAAACTGTGGACAAACCCACATGGGACCCTTCTATGCAGCCCAAATGGAACCCTTCTGGGGCCCACATGGACATGCTGGCTGGGGAGGGACTAAATGTGACTGAGAACTGGGGCGACTGGGTGACTGAAAAGTAGGGTGGAACCGTTTTGGTTCGGGGCTTTCAATACAATACAGAGATACATGCAGCCTACGTGAAGAATGCAAAGACTCACCACGCTAAAGTTGGCAAGAGATTCACTTATTCACACTTTGTGTCTCAATAATCATTGAGACACAAATGACAGCCGTATGCAGCTTTGATAACACACAGAGGAAACTACAACCCTGTTTACATCCAAATAAACGGTCCTTAACGATCAGTAGACGGCATTACCTCGAATGTGGAGCCAGTTAGTGAGTGAAGGTTTAGGGACCGTCTGCAAAGTGCAATTTGGAAAATTTCTACATATTTAAAATTCAATCATTTTGCTTCTACTCAGTGAAATGGCACCAGATTTATCTGACACACCCATGAACCCCTTCTGCACACACTACAGCACTGAGACTGGACAGATATCAAACACAGATTAGACTGAATATAATATGAGCTACATCTATATTTAAATGGGACTATATCGTCTGTCAACCAATTCTGTATTGTTGGCATGTTAACCCTTGTGCCTCCCTCAAAAAACACCTCTGCTCACCCTTATGGACAAAAATGTCCATGCACAAAAAACTACTATAAAAATAATCATACGTCAAGATTTTTTTTTGGTTAGAAGAAATGAGCATTTCTGACTTCACATCAGTACCTGACACAATGGAGCAAGAGCAGAGTAGAGTAGAGTCGTTTGTTTCCAGTGTGAACATGAGCCCAGTGATAGAAATAGACAACAGCAGTTTTCTCTGCCACTCTGTGTCACCTGTATGTTAGCTGTGTGATCAGGTGTGCATGCAGGTCCAATAGGAGATATCTAATAATACCACAGAGCATGGATGGTAGACCATGGATGTCCATTTGAATATTCATGTCCATGTGGACTACCATGCATCACATCAGGTCACAACCACAACTTCTACACATGAGAAACCGATTGGGGAAAAAAACCTGTTTATCCCGGTTGAGTTGAGAAAATTAAGAAACCAAGCAAATAAACAACAAGCTAAATTTAGTCGGAGCATTAGTTTCAATCTAAAGAGTCCTTTGGGACAGTTTTCTTTAGTTTCACTGTCTGACTCAACTGGACCACGTACAGTATGGAAGCGAAACAGTATAGAAGCGTTTAGTCACGTGGATCAGTCAACCAATCAGCGCGCGGCTGACCATCTGTCTGTATCCGCTTGTAGAGTTGCTGTAGAGCTGAGCTCTGATAAATAAAAGTTCATTGAAGTTATTATTAATGAGTTAAAGGAAGACAAACTTCTGTCACTTGGCGTTTGTAAGATCCGACTCATCCAATAAGGATACTGTTGAGTTTGAGTGTGATCATGTTGAGTTTTGAATGAGGTTTGTCGTCCGTGCTAACGCTAGCATGCTGTTAGCCGCTATGCTATCCGCTGGTGAATGCCTTATTGTGTGTGTTCTCAGAGCAGAGCTTGGCGGACACACAGTGTTCACAGATAAACACTGTTTTCTGCTTGGACCTCAGTCCTAGAATAGTCAAACTGAAAATGCTCAACTGTCTCTCCTTACGAATTCAGAACAATTCCAGAATGAATGAACTGGTAAAGTTAGCACCAGTCCTGTAAGTAGCCTACCCATGCTAACACCAAACCTTCCCCCAAAATGGAAGTTTTCAAAGGAATAAAGTCAGTCCTTTCAGTGGTCAACCCCACTGCTCAAAAGCACAACTGACACAACAATACACACTGTAGTGACACAACGGTTGTGTGCAGTGATGTTACCTCAGACACTGACACTGACCCCTGCCTTATCCCCCCAGTAACAAGTCCACAAGCACTCCAATGTCCTAAATGATTTGGATAGAACTATCCCTTTAATTTCATATTTTTAGTTTTACTTTAACATTTTGTTTTGTTAATTCTGCATTTGACACACCGTATTAGTTATAATACTTTGCTTATATTCAAATTAATTGGAATACATCCAAATCCCTTTCATTCAGTAAGCACATTAATTCATCATTTTAGTCCATGGGCCAGGCCAGGTAGTGGAAAACCTTTGTGGTGCCATTTTGTTAGTAGGACACACACACACACACACACACACACACACACACACATATACATATATATATATATATATATATATATATATATATATATATATATATATATATATATATATATATATATATACCTCTTTTTTTCCAAAAAATGTATCATTACGCTTAATGGTGTATGGTGGTACTTCTGAATTATTCTACCTTTTCCTGTAAAAATGCTAGTGGAATTGGTCCAAGATAAGGTTGTGACATTACATTATGCTTCTACCTCTCAGATTTTATTGGAAGATGTTACAACTGATTGTTTCTTTCAGAAAATAATATACATGTTTTCATTCCATTCAAGCACCGCATCCGAGGCAAGTAAATATCAATGTTTATTCAAGACATAGTTAAGACTGAAATAAGTGAAGTGATAATACATTCTCTTTTCATACAGAGCAAATGAAAGTTCTGGAGTTCTGGAGTGATCACACCAAAGACAGCAGTTTAATAATGACACAACTACGGAGCAGAAAACCAATGTACCATTTCATTTCATACATAAGAGCACATGTTCTAGTGCCTATCCCGATGCAAACAGACAAGAAAAGAACACATAAGGTATTTTGGTGTCTTTGCAGGTCTGGATGCTAGGGCCGAACTTAAAGTGGACTCAGGGATGAGTGGCACAGCACCCAAGCAGGCACGCCTTCAATGCCTGATACTACTTTTGTCTCAGTTCCCTCTATTTAACCTTTCTTAAGTGATTTATCACCATTGATTATGATTTTATCCTCTGTGATTTGCATTTTTTTTCAGTGAAAATCAGGTATTTTCCTGTATTTGAAGACCCTGGGGCTAAAAGTACTGATATCAGAGAAAAAGTCTGTTAAAAAATATTTAGAGGGTGGACTTAGCTGAACAAATACATCATGTTTATATGCTCAACTTGAATTGTCCAAAAATGTGACTTTGGTACTTTTAGCACCAGAGTCTTGATTTATTTTGATTTGATTTAGTGTTTTATTCCAAAAATGCAATGAAATTTAATATATATGCAACAAGCAAAACATAAATAATAATACCAATATCAACAATTTTAACAATCTTAGACAGAAGAACAGCTCAATAGTTTCATTTACATGCCCGAAAAGGGGTGGGAAGAAGTGCAACTTATTTAATCCCACCCCCTCTCCAGAAAATATTATTAATAATAAATATTTATCACCCTATTTTATGAATCATGTGCTTTAATCATCACGGAACTTGAGAAATAGTCACTTTTTCTGTTAAATCTCTCATTAACTAAACATAAACCCAGTGTGCCCATCCACTGTCACTGATCCAACTCCACGGGTTTTACTGGTGAATCAGTGTTGTAGAAGATAACAGTGTTTACATGGTAACTACGGAGCCTCTGAACGTCCAAATGGGTCACATCTGATGACCATGAAAAGATGAAGAACTGTATTTTACACCAATTATTTACATGTATTGATAGAATTAATGGATCAATCAGTATTAAACAGTTTAGATCAGTAGATGCTTTTGGTCACATGCGTATATGTAAGTATTTATGGGTTAATTATGCTCATCATGAAACTGCTAAACTATTATATACATTTTACATTTTCTCCTAACCTTAAGGACTTTCTCTCACATTCACTTTACCACCTTACTTCACTTAACCTTAATTAAACTTAGCTTAGAGGAGAGACTATTCATCAACCAGACTGCTAAATGTGTAATGCTGCAGTACGCACTTATCTACTGTCTAAACTGTTTATTTTGGTTTATACAGGGTGGGGAAGCAAAATTTACAATATTTTGAGGCAGGGATTGAAAGACAGTGTATGACCAGTTAGTTTATTCAAAGTCATGAGAATTTATTTGCCACAAGAAAATCTACATAATAGAAAATGTTTTTATTCTATGTGTCCTCCTTCTTTCTCAATAACTGCCTTCACACGCTTCCTGAAACTTGCGCAAGTGTTCCTAAATATTTGGGTGACAACTTCTCCCATTCTTCTTTCATAGTATCTTCCCGACTTTCTCGTAATAGTTTTGCTCATAGTCATTCTCTTCTTTCCATTATAAACAGTCTTTATGGACACTCCAACTATTTTTGAAATCTCCTTTGGTGTGACGAGTGCATTCAGCAAATCACACACTCTTTGACGTTTGCTTTCCTGATTACTCATATGGGCAAAAGTTTCTGAAAAGGTATGGATAATAGTGTTAGGTATGATTATGACATCAATATATGTTTGGTTTCAAAACAATTGACGTAGTGCCTGCTGAGAAAAAACAACTAAATGTTCATTGTAAATTTTGCTTCCCCACCCTGTATGTAACTCAGATCTTTGATAATAACAAAGAACTGGCCATGAATGTAGCAAATCTGTGTCGGTATTAACATTCCAAACATTCAAATGACGTTTTATGACCTCTGATTTTGTCCCTTACAGTGGGTTTATTCGATGGCTGATAGCTGTGACTAAGGTACTACTGTGGAATGACTATCATAGCAAAATATTATCTATATATACAGGCCATTTCAAAATGCATCACTAGAACTTGCCCCCTTGGGTGGTACCAATATCCCAAATATCTGGTCTTGGCCCATGGACTAATAGAACAGAACATAGAACATAGTACAGAACAGAGAACAGAAAAGAGAACTAAAGATAGAACAGAACACAGAACAGAGAAGAGAACATAGAACAGATCATGGAACAGGACAGGATAGACTAGAACCTAGAACAGACCCAAGAACAGAGGTGTGCAGAGGGTGAGCAGCACCAGGTTCCTTGGGGGGCCCATCACAGAGGGTCTGTCCAGGACAGACAACATCACATCACTGGACCAAGAATGATCAGACACACCTGTACTTCCTCCACAAACTGAGGAGAGCACAAGCCCCGCCCCCATCATGTGTGTGGTACAGAGGCTGCTCCGCCTCCTACCCAAAGACACTACAACACATAGTCAACACAGACAGTAAGATCATGGGTGTCCCTCCTCCCTCCCTCACAGACATATTTCACACCTGCCCCACCCACAGACTCCTCCCACTCCCTCTTCAGCGTCCTGCCTTCAGGGAAAAGGTACCAGAGTGTCCAGGTCTGATCCACCAGACTGCAGAACACCTTCATCCATCAGGCTGTCAGGACGCTGAACCCTGTCCACTTCCTCCCCCCTCTGCCCCCCACCCCACCACGCCCGAACTGTAACCCACTCCCACATTTACACAAACACTCTCCCTCAACCGTTGTTTCCACATCAGACTCAGTAGACTTAGATCCTGTGGTGTTTTCCATCAGCTGCTGACTGTCTTCTGCACTTTAAACATGTCTCTACTGTCATATCTGCTGCTGTTTGGACTGCACTACTGCTGCTACTGGAAACACACTGACATGGACACTGTACATCCTGATATAGTTTACTCATTATGCAGTTCATTTAGTGTAATTCTATTTTTTTTTACTTCTTTTTAAATACATGACATTAAACAAGATGAGAGACACAGTATCTCAACTCACTGTACATTTTGGATCTACGTCTGTTGACATTCCAGGACGCTTACTCAGACTGAAATTAACATCAGGAGAAATCTCACAGACATTCCAACTAAGCTCCTCTCACTGGCACTGGTGGAACCTGTGGGACCAGGTGAGGTTCTGTTCCATTCCAGGACACAGTTCACCTGAGACACACCAACACTTAGACTCTTCCATCAGCCTTCCACAGGTCAGTTTTTCCTTCTTTCTCTTGTTTCTGTCTCATCTTTGTGGTATTTGGTTCATTCTCCATAAACTTTCACCAGTTTAGTGTTTGCTTATTACTGGTTACCCCGCCCCCTGAAGGGGATTCATCTGTACAGGGTTGGGTCAAATTCCCCAGGTATATATTTACTGAAACCACCCCAGTGTTCGATCATTGTGTCACTTGTTCTGCTCAGTTTCCCCAGAATCTTCTCATATGCAACTGTTTCTGTCATTTGAATATGATTTTTATATTTAACAAATATTGAATATGGATGAAAGAGTGGATCGATGCCAAAATAAGCTACAATAGGTGCGAGGGGTGGGGTTTGTTTGTCCTGGCACCACTTGTTACCCCACCCCCCAAAAGGGGAGGGAAGGGGTATTATTTTTCAGTTTGGTTTGCTTGTTTCTTTCTTTGGTTCTTTATAGTTTAGCAGCAAAACTATCAGTTGAATTCAGACCAAATTGGGTTTATAGATTGCCAGTGACCCAGAATGTATCTGATTACATTTTGGGAAAAGTAGGTCAAAGTTCACATTTTGAATGAATTTTTAAAATCTTTTTTCTTCCCATTTACTTATAATAGGAAAAAATTCACATCTATTAAAACATCAATTTTGTTTCAATTTTCTTCAAACTTGGCACATATATAGAGACAGTTGATATACTGACATCAGCACATGCACAGACATGATGACATCAGCTGGATCGATGCCAAATTAAGCTATAATATGTGTGAGGGGCGGGGTTTGTTCTGCCTGGAGCCACTGGTTCAAACTGGTTTTGGTTGGAGTTCAACCATTGGATGATGTTCCATCAGCTCCATTTGTCTTTGCAGATTCAGGTAATCCCCTCTGATGTCTGACTGGGCCAATCATGTGAGCTGAAGTCGTCCAGAACAGCAGTGAGTTTCACTGGACCACTGTGGACATTTCCATCACAGCGTCATGAACACAGTGAGTCTGTCACAAACTCAAATGTTTGTTGTTGAAATGACGCTGACAGAGCAGAACCTTGTGCAGTAGAACCTGAACAGAACACATCAAACACATGTTCAACACACAACATGGATTTTCTCCCCCATGTTGTTGAAGTGGACTCACAAAGCACAGTCGACTGATACTAAACAACACACTGTTGGTGGACGGACTCGGGGTCAAAGGTCGTCCTGAACCCGGTCCAACAGTCATGGCCTTCACAGAGGGTTCAGGTCTGGGTTCAGGTCACTGTTTATGTTGTTTACATCCCACAAAACTGCATCGTTTCCCCTCAGTGTACATTTGAAAAGGGATCTACTGTTGTCTGTGAATAGAAATGCTGTCAATTGAAGGGTTTGTGTGGATCGATAGGATGGAGACGGAAGACAGATTTACACCACATACCTGGACTTTGACAAACGAGGACTTCCTCCTTCTAGACACACATTCCTATATTCAATGGCACTGGTGTAGTCACTTGTCATTCAAAAATGTCTGACCAATGGGGAAGCATCCGCCCACTGCAGGATGTGTGTGTCAAAATGTTTCAGTAAAAACAAACAAAAAAAAATCTTCAAAACATTTTTCACTTCAAAGAAAAAACTTGTTCAAATGCAGTTTTTTGGGTCTCAAAAAAAAAAAAAAGTTTTTTTTTTTTGCATTCAAACACTTTTTTTTAAAATTGAAAACGTTTTTTTTTTTTTTTTAATTGTTGTGAGGTTTTTTTTTATTGAAATTTTTTTTTTATTGAAGTAATATTTTTGGGGATTGAATAATAAATGCACAAATATCCTACCTCTGATATGGCCCAAATACAAAAAAAAGAATTCATTCAAAAAAATTATTTTCACTCAAAAAATAACTCACTTCAATCAAAACAACCTTTTCAATCAAAGAAAAAAAAGTGTTCTAATGCCATTTTCTGGATTTCAAGTATTTTTTGCATTCAATCACTTTTTTTTCTTTGATTGAAAAGGGTTTTTTTGGTTAAATCACTCCAGAATCAAATGTCCCTTCCTGTTCCTCTCAGACATGTTGAACCCTTTATGGACCCTTTTCACAAGTCCATTCCTCCTGCAGACTGAGGGAACTTTGGTATTTTGCAGACTTTGTCCTGGTGCTGGGTTCCTGTTCCTCTAAACCAGGGGTCACCATCCTTTTCTTTTCTGTGAGCTAATTTTACATAATGAAGTTGCCGGAGGGCTACTCTAATTTAGCAACATTTATTTACATGCCTGATTTTCATACATACACATATTTTGTATAATACGTTTGTAACATTGTGCTCTTCATTTATTATTGTACTTATTTATATTTCTTTGTTTTAACATTTACAATACTTAAAAAGTGTTAATATGAAACTATTATTTTACTTTTATTAAGAAAATCAAAAGTAGAAAAAAACAGATACAAGCATTTATTGCTGTATTCCTAAATACTTTAATACTATGTCAAATATTATGAAATGGAACAATACTGCATATTTTTATAGAATTATTAAAAACAAATAATACACACCTGTATGTGCATTTTTAATACTTTGAAATTGTGAAAAGGAACATTGTCACTCACACAATAAAACTTGACCAACATGTGTATTTCTGAAGGATTTGACCTTTTCTAAATTCACATATGCTGTCAAAACATATCAGTTAAAAACAGAACAACTTTGTGCACATAAATCCACCATCCCATTGTTACTTCTACAGTCATCACACTGGAGTCAAACGCAGAGGCACCTGTTCAGGTCCGACTGCAGCTGTCTGAGTGCATGCACACATATGTTTGTGCTGGTCCAGGATGTGACCCATTTTACTGATGCCTCTGTTTGAAGCGCTGGTCTTGGTAGGTTTAGTGAACATGGACTGTTGTTTTTGGACTTTAGTTTTCAGCTCTTTTTCCTTCTCTGTACGGAGGCTGATTCCCACCAGAGAATCTCCAGAAAAGATGCTGTGAACTTTGGTGAAATTCCACTGCATGTTGCATCTTTTACTGACTGCCAGGCTCCACCTGCAGATCAGACACACACACGCACGCACGCACACACACACACACACACACACACACACACACACACACACACACACACATACACACACACACACACACACACACACTTGTCAAACAGAAGTCGTGTCTCATTGTTGTTGAAAATATCTCCCTGACTAAACCCCGCCCACATTGTTGCGGGGCTGAACCCACTTCCTGCCTGGCATCTGGCTCATCCTGCTCCTACTGGGCCCGCCCCTCTCCAATGACAGACAGCAAACCAGTGCTCAAGTTTGACTGACAGCTGGTTGACCATTTCATCTTGGGAGGGGGGCAGGACACTTGTAATTTTGATTGGGTGGAAATTCAGACCTATTCAACCAAATGACCAATCAGCTTTGTGTTCATATATTATTGACCCTTGGTGAACCACCAGTAGATTGCCAGCAACATGTTGGAGACGCCTGGACTAGTTCTATTTTTAGAACAGGCCTGAGGGCGACTCATGTGGTTCTTGTGGGCGACCTGGTGCCCGCAGGCGCAGTGTTGGTGACCCCTGCTTTAGACTGTTTATTTACTCTGTTTTTTGAACCTCTTTTTAAATCCATGATATTAAACAAGGTGAGACAGAAACAGTATTTAAACTCTCTGTATGTTCTACATCTATGTCTACTGACGTTCCAGAACACCTACTCAGACTGAGATTGACATCAGGACAAACCTGACAGACATTCCAACTAAGCTCCTCTCACTGGTGCTGGTAGAACCTGTGGAACCAGGTGAGGTTCTGTTCCATTCCAGAACACAGTTCACCTGAGACACACCAACACTTAGACTCTTCCATCAGCCTTCCACAGGTCAGTTTTCTCTGCTTTCTCTGGGTTCAGTCTCATCTTTGTGGTATTTGATTCATTCTCCATAAACTTTCACCAGTTTAGTGTTGTTTATTACTGGTTACCCCGCCCCCTGAAGGGGATTCATCTGTACAGGGTTGGGTCCAATTCCCCAGATATATATTTACTGAAACCACCCCAGTGTTCGATCATTGTGTCACTTGTTCTGCTCAGTTTCCCCAGCATCTTCTCATATGCAACTGTTTCTGTCATTTGAATATGATTTTTGTATTTAACAAATATTGAATATGGATGAAAGAGTGGATCGATGCCAAAATAAGATACAATAGGTGAGAGGGGTGTGGTTTTTTTTGTCCTGGCACCACTTGTTACCCCACCCCCCAAAAGGGGAGGGAAGGGGTATTATTTTTCAGTTTGGTTTGCTTGTTTCTTTCTTTGGTTCTTTATAGTTTAGCAGCAAAACTATCAGTTGAATTCAGACCAAATTGGGTTTATAGATTGCCAGTGACCCAGAATGTATCTGATTACATTTTGAGAAAAGTAGGTCAAAGTTAAAATTTTTTATGAATTTTTTAAAAATCTTTTTTCCTTCCATTTACTTATAATGGGCAAAATTTCACATCTATTAAAACATCAATTTTGTTTCAATTTCCTTCAAACTTGGCACATATATAGAAACAGTTGATCTACTGACATCAGCACATGCACAGACATGATGACATCAGCTGGATCGATGCCAAAATAAGATACAATATGTGTGTGGGGGGGTGGGCTTTGTTGTGCCTGGAGCCACTGGTTCAAACTGGTTTTGGTTGGAGTTCAACCATTGGATGATGTTCCATCAGCTCCATTTGTCTTTTCAGATTCAGGAAATCCCCTCTGATGTCTGACTGGGACAATCATGTGAGCTGAAGTCGTCCAGAACAGCAGTGAGTTTCACTGGACCACTGGGGACATTTCCATCACAGCGTCATTAACACAGTGAGTCTGTCACAAACTCAAATGTTTGTTGTGTAAAGGGGGGTACACACATAAGGACTTTCTAAATCTGAACAGATGTTTTATCTGTTCCAGACTCCACACATGAAGATAAATAATCAGACACTGAACAGTTTGGATGGTACTATGTGTGGTGTGTTCCCATAATCTGAACACACACACCACACACATACCGATTCTGTCCCACCACCGATCTAGAATCTAGTCCTCCAAGACAGAAAGCTGACATGATCAAACATGATTGAACAAAAAACAAGACAAAGAAACATTGCATCAACTGGAAAACACAAGATGCAACAGGTCATTTGAGTTGTGGTACGACTTGGCGGAGATGTTGAATAGACATTCTCAGGTTTCCCACAGCTCCACCAGCTGGTCAACATGACATCATGACTTCATTTCTGAGTTCCGATGAACTTTATTTACACCTGTTTCCATGTCAGCTCACTTCTCGACTGGCTACATTCCATTCCGCGTCACAATTCACGGAGTCATGGCTTGGGAGTTGCCGGCTTTCCCCATACACGAAGATTTTTGGTCGTAAATATTGAACAAGTTTGTTTGTTTGTTTATTTCAAATATAACATTAAAACCAAACAACAAAAGGATATATATAAAAGAAATTCAAACAATTGAAAAGGAGCAGGATGAAGTTTAACTTAGAATCTCCCGCCCCCTTACCCCATCCTTCTATCGACCCTAAATTCCTGTCAAATCCCAGAAATGACTCAAAAATCCTACACATATCAGACTAAATTCTGACTGAGCACAAAACACAAAATTGCTGAACATATCAAGGATAGACTCTGTCTGTTCAGCAACAGCATTTCACATCAAAGTAAACTCTGTCCCTTTCATAGCAGTAATAGTTCACATATCAAAAATAAAAATAAACTCTGTCCATTTCATAACAATAATACACATATTAGAAAACAAAAATAAACTCTGTCCTTTTCCTTTTGGTGGTGATCGGGGGGGGGCTGATCTGCCTTGGTGGAGGTCTGTGCTCTCCAAGTGCTTTTCTAGTTTATATATAAATCACCACCAAATTTTAATAATTTTTTCCTTGTGCCAGTATCAACGTTTCCTGAAAATTTCATCAAAATCTGTCCATAACTTTTTGAGTTATCTTGCTAAGAGACAAACAGACAAACCCCAATATAAACATGACCTCCTTGGCAGAGATAATAAACAGTTTTGGTCCGAGGAACGATCCTTGCGGCACTCCACATTCAATATACTTTGTACCTAACACTTCATTCATTACCTGTACATATTGTTTTCTTTTGTCTAGATCAGGGGTCGGCAACCTTTAACACTCAAAGAGCCATTTCGACCCGGTTTCCACGGAAAAGACAACACTGGGAACCGCAAACACTTTTTGACATCTGAAATGAAGGTGTTAGCCTATATATACTGTAAATTCCGGACTATAAGCCACTACTTTTTTTCCCACACTTTAAACACTGCAGCTTATACTCCAACGCGGCTTATCCAACGATTTTACCGGTACCACGGCTTGGTGCCGCGGCGCACTTCAGTGGTGCCGTTGCACCGCCGTACCATGGCTCGGTGCCAGGTGCCGTGGCACCGCGGTGGTGCCTCGGCTCGAGGTGCCGGTGGTGCCATGGCACCGGTGGCACCCAGTTGTGGCACCGCGGTGCCATGGCACCTGACACTGAGCAGTGGCACAGTGGTGCCATGGCACCTAGCGTTGGCCCCGAGGTGCCGCGGCACCTTGGTCGTGCCATGGCACCTGGCATCATTAAATGTTCTATTTTCTTCAGATATTTTTCTTTTCTTAGATTTCTCCATACTTGGCCTACCTGGGGTTGAAAGTCTCGATAAATGTATGGCATTTTGGCGGGCTGTCGGAGAGTGTGATGCATATTTTGAGCGACGAAAAATTATATATATATATATATATATATATATATATATATATATATATATATATATATATATATATATATATATAAAATTTTATTTTAATATTTCGAGATCACAATAATCTTACAATTTACAACTACAATTAAATAAACGAACAAACACAAATAAAATACTTTGTTCAGATATTGTGCAGTTTTGGTGTCACAGGGCATTCTGCGCATGCCGGCTGCCGGCTGACACGTCAAGTGCTGTCAAACATCTCTGAAGGTGAATGCTGATCACTGAAATTGCACAAGGTCTGAAGAAAGAAGTTAAAAACTTTGACTTAATAAGAAGACATGATACACGTTTTTGAGACAAATAACATACCCTTCAATCGGACACTTATAATTTATTTTCCCAAGCCACGCAGAGCCGCAACATAAGGATGAAAGAGCCGCATGCGGCTCCGGAGCCGCGGGTTGCCGACCCCTGGTCTAGATAGCTTGAGATCCATTGTTGTGCTACTCCCCTGATTCTGTATTTGTCCAGTTTGATATTTACGAATGTCGGCCCCGACCTGTTGTGGAGCCAATCATCAGGTCAAATTTCCTTTTAACACACCTTAGACCACAGGATAATCTTATAGAATAATCCTTTAAGACATAAAATAATCTGGTGTTTGCCCTCCTTGGTCAGGAAAAGGGATAATCGGGACAAAAACAGCCCAATTATCTTCAAGTATGTACCGCGTTTAAGAGATTCATTTATCAGACAGGGGCAGTTGTTTACCTGCTTGACTTGTTCCGCCAACTTCATGTAGCTTTTGTCAGAAGTGTCACATGATGTTGTGTGATGTTGTGTCATATAGGCTGCTCAGGAGGATTTGTCAGAAAGCAGATAGGGCTTGCGCCCCCTGCTGTCTGACGCCTTCTAAGGGACAGCATCCCAGGCACAAGCCCCATCTGCTGTCTGACAAATCCTCCTGAGCAGCCTGTAAGACATGTCACAGCAACATCATGTGACACTTCTGATGAGGACAACAGGAAGTAGGCAGAACTACTCAAGCAGTTAAACAACTGCCCCTGTCTGATAAATGAGTCACTTACACAGTTGTACTTGGAAGACAGTATGAACCTTTACCAGACGTCAAATGTGTGTTGTTGAAATGATACAGAGAGACCAGAACCTTCTGCAGTAGAACCTGAACAGAACACATCGAACACATGTTCAACACACAACATGGATTTTCTCCCACATGTTGTTGAAGTGGACTCACAAAGCACCGTCGACTGATACTAAACAACACACTGTTGGTGGACGGACTCGGGGTCAAAGGTCGTCCTGAACCCAGTCAAACAGTGACAGCCTTCACAGTGGGTTGAGGTCTGGGTTCAGGTCTTCTTCTCAGACAGGTTAAACCCTTTATGGACCCTTTTCAGAGGTCCATTCCTCCTGCAGACTGAGGGAACTCTGGTATTTTACAGACCGTGTCCTGGTGCTGGTTTCCTGTTCCTCTGAACATTTGAGTTATTTCACAGATATGACAACTCCTATTGGATGATGAAACACACTGACCTTTGACATCTGATGCCACCCTCAGTCATCAAATCTAGCTGATTTTTAACTGAACCAGGTGCGATGGAAGAGGGATATATCTAAAACATGCAGGACTCTGGACACTGTGAAACCTTTCAGAATAAAAGTAGATTGAGCTGCTGTTTATCATGTAAAAGATGAATCTGTGTGGATTCAGGTCTGGACTGATGGTTTGTGTTTTGATGTGGATTCAGCAGAATGGATCAGAGTGAGGACAGAGAAGAGGGACCCCCTCCCTGGAAGACCACCCACAGACCCCCCACAGGACCTGGACTTGGACCTGGACCAGACTCTGCCAGACCCAGTCGAAGGCCTGTTAAGGAACTTGTGTTGGCATTTGAAGGTGTTGGGTCCACAGATGGATGTCGGTCTACGGGTCAGAGGTGACTCTTTATCTTCCACATGTTTCTTTTATCACTTTGAAAAATTTGACATGTTTTCAGTTTTACTGATTCTTGAAGGATTTTATTTTCACATGTGCTGAATGTGTTTCTAACAGGATCCGTCCTGATCCTAAGTATTTGTCCATGAAGAGTCAATGGTCTGTTTCACTTCCTCTTTATTTCAAAGAGTCTGATCAACAACAGTAAGTTTTACTGACTTAAACAATTGAATTTCGTTAGATGATATATTTTAAAATCTGTCTCTGTGTGAAACATGAGAACCAGCTCACAGCTCTGAGGTGAAACCACCATGTTTACCTGTCCACCACTGTTGTCCATGTCAGAGCTAAAACCACTGACATCATTATTCACAGACCTGGCCCTGGACCTGGACCCAGACCTGGACCCAGCTGTGTGTCCATAAGGAGTGATGACTCCATGGGTCGAGGGGTGTATTTTAAAACAGGACGTGTTTCACAGACTCAGTAAGTGAACCTCAGATCTGGTCCAAATCCACCTATAGGGTTTTCAGCTCAGTCAGTCTTAACTTGGTGTTCTAGGTCCGACCTAGAGTTAGTCCTGTTGAACCATCAGTGTCACATGGTCTTTTTCTTCAGTCTATGGTTCAGACACTGGCAGGAGAATCACACTGAACCTGATCAATGAAAACCTGTTGTTGTAGTGGGACCTGGTCATAGATGACACTGGATCAGAGTCTAGGGTTGATTCCTGGTCCATTGAACACCTTTGTATCATATGTTGTGAGTGCAGATGGTGAGGAGACACATTGTTAGGACAGAGCTGTTGGTTTCATCCAAATGTTGATGAGATCAACTAAACTCAGTGTGTGTGAAGCTCCAAACAGACTCAGATGTTGATTGTCAGTGGGATCAGCAGGACCAGGACACCTGTCCCACTACAGGGGGTCATGTGACTCGTGATGGAGTCAGTGTGGACAGACATAATGTGAGCTCATTGTTGATGATCGGTCCACAGAGTGGAGCAGCAGAGCTCAGAGGTTCCCACTGATCCACAGCATCAGACTCAGCTGGACTCCCCATTTGAGGTGTGTACTGGTTCAACATCTACTGGTCCATCTGTTCTGTCCAATCAGTAATGTCCAACACTGATGCAGTACAACTTATTCATGTGGAACTCTTCAGGATATTTTTGTCTTTGATATAAAATGAATGATGTTTATGTAATGTGTGAAACATTTGGACAGAAGGTTCATTAAACCTGAGGATTATGTTGATGAACAGGTTAATGATCACATCAGATACAGACCTGGTTGGTTAAGGTGAAGATGTTCTTTTGGATTTTTACAGGAAACACAGATGGTGTCACTTAAAGAAAGTCTGTTGAAAATTCTGGAGGATTTGAATGATGCTGACTTTAAAAAGTTCAAGTGGTTCTTGGAAAATGAAAAACCACGAATCCCAGTGAGTAAACTGGAGGATGCAGACCGGATAGACACAATACGTCGGATGGTCCAGATCTACTACACAAATACTCAGAAAGTCACTGTAAGGGTTCTAGAGAAGATGGACAGGACTGATCTGGTGAAGAAACTTTCAAAAGGCATCCCAGTATCTAAAGGTCAGTCATTAATAAGTAATTAGTAAAGTAAGAGGTTCCATATTTCATTCCCCTGTGACACATTAAACATAAGGACGGTGGTAATGTTGTTTACATCTGTTCAGACCCAGTAGAATTCTATGAAAATTCATATTCTGTCCTGGTAACATTCAAACCCCTCAGAGCATCAGTTTAAAGATCAGTTAAATCTGTGAAGGCAGTCGTCATCTGGGTTTTTATAAGTCATTAATCTAAGATTAACTCAACACAGTTTAGTCAAACTAAAAAAAAACAAAACAGTAAATTCAAAGTGAGGTTGAAGCAGAACTGTATTACACAAACATTAAGATCTTTATTTATTATTATTATTATTATTATTAATATTAATAATAATAATAATAATAATAATAATAATAATAATAACAATAATAATAATAATAATGGATCAAATGGACAAATAATATAAACTAAAACATAATCAGCTGTTCTATCAGAATCCACTCATGTAGTTATCTGTTACTCACAGTCATTCCCACTAATGTGATTTGTGAGGTCTCAATAACCTTTGACCTTTGTCCACCTCGATGCAGTTACTTCATCCTTAAATCCAAGTGAACGTTTGGTCCAGATGTGACTGAAGTCTGTCAAACCCTTCCTTAGATTTGATATTTTAAAGGTAACTGTTCCTGACAGACTGACCTTTTCCTGTGGATCTAAAATCAAAGTGAAGCAGCTGTCAGTCTGTTTGAAAGGTTCAACTACAGTCAAAGAAAGAAGAGACTCTGAAAACACACACAGGTGAACACACCAAGTGGAAGGCTGACACTTTTCACCACAGTCTTCTAGTCCAAGCAGGTCCTCATTCAGTCCCTGGAAACTTCCAGTAGATCAGCTGTTATTCTTTCACTGTGGTATTTGACAGTTTTTCCGGTCGTCATTTTCAGCTCCAGAACAGTTTCCTTCTACGAAACCAGGACCTAAACACATGTTTTGTCTCAGTCATAACACTGTAGTGTCCAAATACGTACATGTGAGAATAACTGAGTCATTCCTATTAAATAAAGATGACTTTATCATTGAAATACCTAGTGGTATTTCACTAAATTGACATGAACGAACCTGATGGATGACGACCGTGTGTAGAGTTTGAGTCAGAGGGAAAACAGTGACTAAAGTCAAATGGATTAAACTGATGAAACTACTCCCTACATGACTCTGAATGTTTTTAGAGCTGTGTTTGTTGTAGATAAAAGGGTTTAAAGGACATTCCAAAGGGAAAAAAGATGATATTCAGGATTAAAGACCAATGATGATAGAAAACTACAGAAAAGACAAAGTGTTGTTAACGTGGATTTAGTTTGTTTGAATAATCGTTAATTGAAGACACTGAAGGGTTCTTCATGTACAAATACACATGATGAGTATATTTGAACAGTTAAACTCTACTGTCCTGCAGCTGAATGTCATGGATATGAGAGAAGACACATTAACAATAAACTCATTGAATGAGAGGAAATGAATGACTGTACCTGAATACACACAGAATCTGTAACAATGATATGATACTAGAGAAAATGGGAAACATTCCCCTTCCATTTGTGTTTGGAACGTCCTCTGATTTGTCTTCTTTGTCTTCACTCAGAGAGCACTGACCAGTGTCGGCAAAAACTGAAGGTTAAGCTGCAGCAGAAGTTTGAGTGTGTGTTTGAGGGCATCATTAAAGAAGGACTCCCCAAAACCCTCCTGAACCAGATCTACACAGAGCTCTACATCACAGAGGGAGGGGCTACAGAGGTCAACCAGGACCATGAGGTCAGACAGATTGAAACAGCATCCAGGAACCCACACAGACCACCAACAACCATCACATGTGAAGACATCTTTAAAACGCCACCTGACAGAGATCAACCAATCAGAACAGTGCTGACAAAGGGCGTGGCCGGCATCGGGAAAACAGTCTTAACACAGAAGTTCAGTCTGGACTGGGCTGAAGACAAAGCCAACCAGGACATCCACTTCATATTTCCATTCACCTTCAGAGAGCTGAATGTGCTGAAACAGAAGAAGTTCAGCTTGGTGGAACTGGTTCATCACTTCTTCACTGAAACCAAAGAAGCAGGAATCTGGATCTTTGAAGACCTCCAGGTGGTGTTCATCTTAGACGGTCTGGATGAGTGTCGACCTCCTCTGGACTTCAACAACACTCAGATCCTGACTGATGTTACAGAGTCCACCTCAGTGGATGTGCTGCTGATGAACCTCATCAGGGGGAACCTGCTTCCCTCTGCTCGCCTCTGGATAACCACACGACCTGCAGCAGCCAGTCAGATCCCTGAAGCGTGTCGTGGCATGGTGACAGAGGTCAGAGGGTTCACTGACCCACAGAAGGAGGAGTACTTCAGGAAGAGGTTCACAGATGAAGAACAGACCAACACAATCATGTCCCACATCAAGACGTCACGAAGCGTCCACATCATGTGTCACATCCCAATCTTCTGCTGGATCACTGCTAGAGTTCTGGAGGACGTGTTGAAGACCACAGACAGAAGACAACTGCCCAAGACCCTGACTGAGATGTACATCCACTTCCTGGTGGTTCAGGCCAAACTGAAGAACATCAAGTATGATGGAAGATCTGGGACAGATTCACCCTGGAGTCTAGAGACCAGGAAGATGATTGAGTCTCTGGGAAAACTGGCCTTTGAGCAGCTGAAGAAAGGAAACCTGATCTTCTATGAATCAGACCTGACAGAGTGTGGCATCGATATCAGCTCAGCCTCAGTGTACTCAGGAGTGTTCACAGAGGTCTTCAAAGAGGAGAGAGGACTGTACCAGGACCAGAGGTTCTGCTTCATCCATCTGAGTGTCCAGGAGTTTCTGGCTGCTCTTCATGTCCATCAGACCTTCATCAACACTGGAGTCAATCTGCTGTCAGAAGAACAAACCACATCCCAGAGGTCTGGATCTGCAGAGGCACAGTTCTACCAGACTGCTGTGGACGAGGCCTTACAGAGTCCAAATGGACACCTGGACCTGCTCCTCCGCTTCCTTCTGGGTCTGTCACTGCAGACCAATCACAGACTCCTACAAGGTCTGATGAAACAGACAGGAAGTAGCTCAGAGACCAAGAAGAAAACAGTTGGGTACATCAAGAAGAAGATCAATGAGAATCTGAATGTAGAGAAAAGCATCAACCTGTTCCACTGTCTCAGTGAACTGGAGGATCAATCTCTGGTGGATCAGATCCAACAGTTCCTGAGAGACGGGGGTCTCGACACGTATCGTCTGTCTCCTGCTCAGTGGTCAGCTCTGGCCTTCATGTTACTGTCATCAGATAAAGATCTGGATAAGTTTGATCTGAACAAATACTCTGGTTCAGAGGAGGCTCTTCTGAATTTGCTGCCAGTCGTCAAAGCCTCCAACAAAGCTGTGTGAGTCCAGACAGAGTGGAGTTTGTTGAATTTAGTCTGGTTTAGGACATTTTTGTACCTTATTCATTCCTTGTCAAACCACGACACTGATCATATTAATCAACATCATAACTTGATGGAATTCACATCCAATCCACTTCATGTGTATGACAGTAGGAGCACATCTGATCCAGTCCATCAAACATGTGAGTTAGTTTATGGTGGACCATGGATTTAGATCCTGTTTGGTCTTCAATGCTGGTTCCAGATTCTCTTTAAATAAATCTGTAAATGTACGTGTTACTGAGACCCTCAGATAAATAAAGGGGTCATAACCATAATCATAAATGAACAGCAGTGAGGGTCCATACAGTTTGTCTGAGTGTTCACAGGAAATAGTAGCTCTGTGATACATTGACTTTATAACCTGATATTTGACCAAAACTAGTGATTATCTGTAGAACTATTGGAACTGAAATGAAGTGGAGTTTAGTGAAGATCAGTTTATTCTGCTGATGTTTTTAATAGAACAAACCAATGTGTTCTGTTTCTGCAGATTGACTGTCCATGACCTATCAGAAAGAGGCTTTGAAGGTCTGTCCTCAGTTCTCAGATCCCAGTCCTCTAGTCTCAGACATCTGGATCTCAGTACCAATGACCCAAAGGATTCAGGACTGAAGATCCTGTCAGATGGACTGAGGAGTCCAGACTGTAAACTGGAGACTCTCAGGTCAGATAAAGTTAGAATCTGAATTTAATTATTTCTGATCTTTTGGTCCTGACTGAGTTTTATTAAATCATGTTGTACTTGTTTAAATGAAGGTGTATTAGATCTAGAGCTGCACAATCAAGTCAGTCACAAGCAGTGGCAGCTCATCGATAGAGGCCGCTAGGGCACCGCCCCACCTGTCTCACATGAAGAAGAAGACGATAGGAATCACCTAAAATAATTTTACAAAAACATGAATATTTTAATGGGTAAAACATGATGTAGGCTGTGAGTACTGTGTATAATCTGCATTCAAGTGGAGTTTAAACTAGAGCCCGACCAATATGGGATTTCTGATATCTGATGTTGGCCGGTAACCGATATATTGGCTGATATATGAAATAAGAACACTGATCTACACAGGATATAATAATCTTTTATCAGATAATTGTGAAAATTGGATTAACAGTCGCATAAATCTTTGTTTGTCTCACAAATATAATTTACACAACTTTCAAATACAAACTATGCAATCACAAAAATAATTAGAGCAAAAAATATTACTTACTACAAAATTATGTTTTCACTCACAAATTTTGATGTGTCTGCATCATGGCACTACAACTTCCCATGTGGACTAAGGACTGAACTGAGCATGTGCAGAGTGAATTAGGTGAGTCCGAAGTTATTCCTGATTGGAGCAATAGCGAGAGTTACAACTGACCCATGTTACAACTGTCCCCCGTCTCCCCTACACTATTACCACCCAGGCGTGCCTGCAGAATGAAACTGTGTGGTAGACAGGAAGTGCACGGACATGGGTCTGTGTGTGGGGGGGTGAACACTTCATAAGACAGGGGGTCCGTGATTTTTTTTTTGGGGGGGGGGGGGGGGGGGTGTTAGCTGTCCATCCTTGTCAGAGCGTGTGGTAGCGGTCCGTGATTTTCACTGGTGGGGGGGGGGGGTCGGGGTCGGAGTCGGAGCGGGGGGGGATTAGCAGTAGCTCCGTGGTAATGTGATTGTGTGTGTAGGGGTGATAGTGACATTGTCTGAGCAGGAGTGAAAGTGAAACTAACTTGCTTTACTGTTCATCCGACTCTCCGTGTCACTCACACACACACACACACACACACACACACAGGAGCAGCAAGCGACAGAATCTCCATGCAGCAAAAAAGTTAATACATCAGCCACATGGGCTACATATTGGCCGATGTTGATTAATTGGTGAAACGCTATAATCGGCCCAATTAATCGGCCGGCTGATTAATCGGTCGGACTCTAGTTTAAACATGTTTTCTGTCGTTTAGTGAACAGTCAACTGACGTGTTTCCTGTTTGGGGCAAAAATCTGTGTCCAAAGCTCTGCCTTTATCACAATAGACTCTCATTATAAAGGGAGCATGTGCAGTAGACCCCCTCCAATACAAGAGATAGGAGAACCCCGCCCACAGGAGTAAACGTCACATCTCGAAAAGAATCAAGACCTTCCTCAAAAATGGAATCAGTGCGTAGGTCCATAAGTACAACTACTGAGCCATGACTAAGAGGTTGGATAGATCAGTGGATAACACAACTGGTTTAGATGCAGGAGGTGTGAGGTTGATTCCTGCCATGAGTGATATCTTTGATTTGTTTTTGCCCTAAGGTTGATGTTCTGTTTTTTTTACTGTCATGTGATCTACCCGTACTACCTTCACCCCTGGTGTAAATGCATTTTCCATTTTATCAGTGGAAAAGAGACTCACCAGGGACATGTCTGACTTTAACAATAGAGTCATAGAAATATGTGCATGTTTGAAGGATAGACAGTGAAATTTACAGATAATGGAATTTCCCCTTGTGGGACGAATAAAGGGATATCTAATCTTATCTAAAAAAACACATGATGAAAAGTACAAAGTAAACGTACATGACACATACCATGTATTTTTATTTTAATTTAAATGAATATTCTAAAATAGTGGTGCATGTACTTTGGCGTATCCTAGTGGTGATATGTGGTTATAGTGCAGCTGAAAACTGACCTGGATACTGCACCACCAAAAAATAATTTCACCAGCCGCCACTGATCACACGTGTAATCACTATATCGACCTGTGTAATTATAAAATGGAAAAAGACCACAATTTAAAGATCAGGATTTAGGTGGATTTATGGTGATCCAAATGACACTTCCCCCTCCTTGCCTCCAGTGCCACCCACACTGGTATATGACTGTTTGGTGGTGGTCAGAGGGGCCGTAGGCGCAAATTGGCAGCCACGCTTCTGTCAGTCTGCCCCAGGGCAGCTGTGGCTACATATGTAGTTTACCACTGCCAGAGTGTGAATCTGAGCACGAATGAGTAATGGGTCAATACTGTAAAGCGCTTTGGGTGTCTAGAAAAGCGCTATATAAATCCAATTCATTATTATTATTATTATTATTGTTAAATGGAAAATTAGTGAATAGAAGTTCAACACAACTTCTGTTGTATGGAGATGATTCGGATTCAGTGATGCTGAGCAGATGGAGATACTGTGGAAAACATGAAAAATGAAAATCACAACATTAAAGTGTTTCTAATTGTAAGTTTTGGTATTTTCACACTAGTTTCAGTTTTTATGGTGGACTTGACATTATTAAATGACTCATCTGTGCATTTGTCTTGATAACCAAGCAAGAAGCATCTTCTTCTTGTTTTTGCTGCTTTTCCACAGGCCTTTTAAAGAGCAGATATTGTGCAGATGAAACGTCCATATCCAGACACATACAGCTGTGGAGGTTCACGTGTGATTCAGTCGACTATAATACCCTTCTAGTTGCAGGTCCAGGCACTTGGGCTGCAACTCATGACTAACTCTACACTTGACTAGTCATATTACAAACTGAAAAAAAAACCCAAAACAAAACAAAAAAACAAAAACAAATATCTCTTATTTCTATTCATTACAGTAAATACATTGGTTGGTTACTGTCGGCTGTAACCACGGCGACAAAAAGAAAGAAACATTAATGGGAAACTTAACTGTTGACTCTGTCTCTCTTTTACTGCTCATACGTCTCACACACACTGGTTTACTGGCTCCGCCCCCATACACTGGCACCTTTCTCATCCACTCACCTGTCCATCATAGTCCCGTACACACTCAGTGCTTTACAGACCGTCAGTAACAGCTGAACTTTCCAACAGTAATATTAACAGAACAGTTACTGCAGGGTCGATCCAATACATTTCATGTTTCATGTTTAGAATTGACTTGGTCAGAGCAGTAGTGTGTTGAGGAGTACACGTCTGCTTTTTCTGCAAAAAGTCATCCTTGGCTCCCATACTCGTCTTAAAGCTGCATAAAATTCATCAATCATTCATTCATTTAATCATGAAATTTTCAGACAAAATGACAACATTCCTCTTTAAACTGTCATGATCCTTCACACACACACATACAGTACCAGACTCACTACCAGCATGGGAGCTAACTATCTCCGAGGTTGGTCTAAATCTTATAAACGTGTTTCCTCTGTAAATGTTCATTCATAGTTGAAGTGGTCCCGTGGTCCACCAGGCTCCGATACAGATCTGACATGTGACAGTTTTCTTGGTTGTGTCACATATGAAATGTTCCCAAACTTTGGACCGTTTGTTTGTCGTAGCCTGGCTTCAGTGGGCGTCTACCGCTGCTCCTTCTGTTCCAGATCATTAGTGTGCATGTGCTGTCAGTGCATCAAAGATCTGGGAAAAGGCAGATGTCTCACTCTGAGCTACTTCAACTGGTTACGGTCAAACATGGTTTATCCTGGGATTGGATACACACGATGACATCACTAACGACCCATTAACTACTAAATTAGTCATCGACTGATTTTGCCGTCGACTATTAGTCGACTAGTCATTGCAGCCCTACCAGACATACGATGAGATGAATAAAGAGTAGACAAATAATCAAATACAGAGGCTAGTAGTGGAACCCAACCAACCACTCCTACTCTCAGCAGCATCGTGTTCCTCCCTGAGCTCAGATCTATGTGGACTGTGATGGTCCTTCAGTCCAGACCTGACCTGATCGTATCATCATCTGTGTCCTCCAGGTTGAGTATCTGTAACCTGTCGGAGAGAAGCTGTGAAGGTCTGTCCTCCGTTCTCAGATCCCAGTCCGGTAGTCTGACTCATCTGGAGCTCAACAACATGGACCTGAAGGATTCAGGACAGAAGATCCTGTCAGATGGACTAAGGAGTCCAGACTGTAAACTGGAGACTCTCAGGTCAGATAAAGTTAGAATCTGAATTCAATTATTTCTGATCTTTTGGTCCTGACTGAGTTTTATTAAATCATGTTGTACTTGTTTAAATGCAGGTGTATTAGATCTAGAGCTGCACAATCAAGTCAAACACAAGTGAAATCACTAAATCAACCTGTGTAATTATAAAATGGAAAAAAACCACAATTTAAAGGTCAGGATTTATGGTGATCCAAATGGAAAATTAGGGAACAGAAGTTCAACCCCACCTCTCTTCTACTGTGATCATTTGGATTTAGTGACACTGAGCAGATGGAGATACTGTGGAAAACATGAAAAAGGAAAATTGCAACATTAAGATGTTTCTACTTTTAAGATTTGGTATTTTTACCCTAGTTTCAGTTTTTCTGTTTGATTTGACATTGTTAAATGAGTCATCTGTGCATTTGATTTGATAAACAAGCAAACAGACTCAAATGCCAATTAAAAAAAAAATGTGTTTTTCACTAAATGGACTCAATGCATTGCCTCACTACTTCCTGAACTTCAGGTGGATTTTTCATTTCCTGTCTTTCGTTATTGGACACAATGATTAACCCAGGTGTGTCTGTTAATTCTTGTTGTGTCTACTGATTAATTAGGCACACCTGGATTAATCAGTGTGTCCAATAATCAAAGACAGGAAATAAAGGACCCACCTGAAGTTCAGGAAGTAGTGAGGCTGTGCATTGAGTCCATTGTGCAGCTTTATTTGGATCTGAGCTGTAGAACAAACTGAGATCTATGTGGACTGTGATGGTCCTTCAGTCCAGACCTGACCTGATTGTAATCCAAATATCATCTGTGTCCTCCAGGTTGAGTATCTGTAACCTGTCAGAGAGAAGCTGTGAAGGTCTGTCCTCAGTTCTCAGATCCCAGTATTCTAGTCTGACTCATGTGGACCTCAACAACATGGACCTGAAGGATTCAGGACTGAAGATCCTGTCAGATGGACTAAGGAGTCCAGACTGTAAACTGGAGACTCTCAGGTTTGGATTGTTCAACCAGTGTGAACGATGATGATTAAAACCATGATGTACCTGTAGTGGATCAGTCTGACCTGGTTTTCAGACCAGCTGTTCAGTGTCTGATGTGAAACACATGCATGTTCCTTTATTTCTATGAAACAAACACAGGAACTAAACTGGATGAAGATGTATTTGAAGCAAGTGAGTCTAAATCTACAGATATTTTCCAAAGGACAGTAAAGTGTCTACAGTCTGAGGGTTGGACTGGAGTGGAACTGGTTTGTCTGTTCAAACACTGGAACCCATGAACCATTGAACCTTTGATTTGGAGGTGGTGAAGGATGTTCATTTATGCACTTGATGTTTTTGGACCAATATCTGTACATTTGTGTCTTTATTTGGTCAAAGTCAATCTTCATCCAGTTAAATTTATCTGAGTAACAATAAAAGATCAGGTCTTTCCAGACTTTGGACAGGGACTGGACTAGTCTTAGTCTGTGTTCAGATCTTGTCCTGAACCGAGTCAGTCAAATAGAAACTGGTTTCAGTGAAATACCATTTGGAATGAAATCCATCCACAGAATAACTGTGTCCAACAGCTGACGCTGCTTCTTTTCCTCCTCAGATGATGTGTGATGTTTTGTGTTGCAGACTGTCAGGATGTCAGATCACAGAGGAAGGATGTTCTTCTCTGGTCTCAGCCCTAAAGTCCAATCCGTCCCATCTCAGACTGCTAGACCTGAGCTACAACCATCCAGGAGCCTCAGGACAGGAGCTGTCTGCTCTAGTGGAGGATCCACACTGGACACTGGACACTGTCAGGTATGGACTGAGCTGATGCACACACAGATAATGTGTGATAGAACAGGTGGAGCTGACAGGAACACTCTGTCACAGCTGATTCCACATCCTTTACTGAAGTTCCAGACCACGGTCACAGATACAGACGTTCAATAAGGGACTGACAGGAACCATTGACTGGATGTGAACAGAAAAGCTGGAGTGGATCAGAGTGATGGAATGTCCATGTTTAATGCTGATCTGACAACCCCCCCCCCCCACTTCCTTCCAGGTTGGAGCCCAGTGGAGTCCGATGGTTGAGACCAGGTCTGAGGAAGTGTAAGTGGATTTCCATTGGATTACAAATGAAACCCAACCTGAACATACAGTGAGAGCTGGTACCACATTAGAAAACACATCAACTGTCAGTGAAGACAGTGGGTGAGCTGACAGCTGATTGGTCAGGACACGGATCACATGACACAAATACCCTGAGGGACGAGTCCTCAGAACCTCAGACCATTGGCCAATCACACCTCCTCTGTCTTTATGGATCATTCTAGTGTCGTTCTTGTGCCGCTGTCTGATAAAGGTGGAAGACGAACAAACAATAAAGTCAAAAACACAGCTGAGTCGATCAGGAGGAAAGTTTGTCACAGTAACAAGTTCAACCCAAAACATCAAATCACTCCCATAAATATTTATTATCTATTAGATAAAGGCTGTAATATTATGGATTTAATGGACAATTAGGAAAAAGGGAAAGATTTTTAAAAAATTAAAATCTGTGTAAAGGTCATCACTAATACAGTTTGTTTTTGATCAGAAGGTTTTTGACAGTGAACTTGGAGACACAGACTGAACAGAACCATTGGAATGAAATGTCAGTAAATTCCAGTTCCTGTCTATCTGTCCTTGACTACTGCCTACATGACATTAGACAGAAAAACCACAACTACAGCTCACATCTCAGAGCTTCTCTGAAGTAAAACTCACACAGACCTGTTTCAGACCAGACCTTTATTTGTCTCCGTCATGAATTTCCCCAAAACCATCAGAACTCAAACCTGTGGAGGTTTAAAGTGCTGTGACGCTGCGACCCATCAGTGATCTGCATTGGAACACACATTATCTATGTGATCACATGATCAGCATTTATTTAGTCACATGTTTATGTGGAAGATTTTCATGATAACTTCATGACTTCTTTGTTTGGTCTTAGAATGAACTACTAGGACTTGTACAACTATCAGTACTTGAGTTTAATATAACACAAATGGAACCAAAATGAACAAAAAACTAAATGAAACTGAGTGAGAACAGCAAAGTTACAAAGGACATCCTTTAAATATTCAACAAGATTAACACTTTATTCATTTTCTTGAGTATTTTCTTCATTTTTCTTATTTTGTTCTTTTTTTTCATTTTTGCTAATTTGCTGATTCATTTTATATTTTGTTTTATTAGTTTTGTTAACTTTGTATTTAATTTAGTTTTTCATTCATTTTCATTCATTTTACTGATTGATGATTAATTTGACTGATTAGTGTGTTCAGTTTTTATTCTTTTGTTGAGTATTAGTGTTTGTAATGTGGTACCAGGTGAGGTTGTGTAACTGTGGTTTTATATTCACACTAATGCGATGTCTTTCCTTGTGACTGCACAGCTAGCAGCTAGCTTACAGCTATAAAACACACACATCACCAATCCAACATATGGTCATTTGTGTCACAGTAACAGTGTGTGAACCAGGGACACAATTACAAACAAGTCATTCTCTAGTCTTTCCCTAAAGTCAAATCAAGCTGATCACTGATCAATAACTGCAGCTGTTTTGTGTTTTCTTCTGTCCATCAGATTTCTGTGAACTCACCCTGGATCCAAACACAGCGAACGAAAAACTCAAACTGTCTGAAAACAACAAGAAGGTGGAACGAGTGGAGGAGGTTCAGTCATATCCTGATCATCAGGACAGATTTGAGTACTGTGAACAGCTGATGTGCTCAACTGGTCTGACTGGTCGCTGTTACTGGGCGGTCCAGTGGAGTGGACGGGTTTGGATATCAGTGACTTACAGAGGAATCAGAAGGAAAGGAGACAGTTATGACTGTGTGTTTGGAAGAAATGATCAGTCCTGGAGTCTGTTCTGTAATGGAGGTAGATACAGGGTCTGTCATAATAACAAATACACACCCCTCCCTCAGTCCTCCTCCTCCTCCTCCTCCTCCTCCTCCTCTGGTACAGTATCAGTGTATGTGGACTGTCCTGCTGGATCTGTGTCCTTCTACAGAGTCTCCTCTGACAAACTGATCCACATCTACACCTTCAGAACCACATTCACTGAACCACTGCTTGGAGGATTTGGACTGTGGGGACCAGGATCCACAGTGTGTTTGTGTGGTGTGTAGATGAATTGTATGGTTGTGCATATGTGTTGTATAGTTTATGTAGTTGTGTTGTGTAGAAGTATTGTATAATTGTGTAGTTTTGTTGTATAGTTGTGTAGATTTGTTCTTAAAAAGGGGGACCACCACCCCGGTCTGCCAATCCAGAGGTACTGTCCCCGTCTGCCACACCATGTTACAGAGATGTATCAACCAAGACTGTCCCTGCACATCCAGAGACTTAAGGTACTCAGGGCAAATCTCATCCATCCCCGGTGCCCTGCCACTGAGGAGCTTGCCAACCACCTCGGTGACTTCAGCTTGGGTGATGGGTGGGACTGAGGAGGTCCTCGAAGTATTCCTTCCACCGTCTGACAACATCCCCAGTCGAGGTCAGCAGCTCTCCACTTCCACTGTAAACATTGTTGGTGGGGAACTGCTTTCCCCTCCTGAGGTGCCGAACGGTTTTCCAGAATTTCCTTGAGGCCAACTGATAGTCCTCCTCCATGGCCTCCCCAAACTCCACCCAGACCTGAGTTTTTGCCTCCACAACTGCTCGTGCTGCAGCACGCTTGGCCTTCCGGTACCCATCAGCTGCCTCGGGAGTCCCACGAGCCAACAAGGCCAGATAAGACTCCTTCTTCAGCTTGACGGCATCCCTTACTTCCAGGGTCTACCACCTGGTTCGGGGATTGCCGCCACAACAGGCACCAGAGACCCTGCAGCTGCAGCTCCAAGCAGCCGCTTCAACAATGGAGGTGGAGAACATGGTCCACTTGAACTCAATGTCCCCAGTGTCCCTCGGGATCTGGGAGAAGCTCTCCCGGAGGTGGGAGTTGAAGACCGTGCTGACATTGGGCTCTGCCAGACGTTCTCAACAGACCCTCACAACATGTTTGGGCCTGCCGAGTCTGTCCGGCTTCCTCCTTCACCAGCTGATCCAACTCACCACCAGGTAGTGATCGGTTGACAGCTCTGCCCCTCTCTTCACCAGAGTGTCCAAAACATATGGTCGGAGGTCTGATGACACGACAGCAAAGTCGATCATCGACCTCCAGCCTAGGGTGTCCTGGTGCCAAGTGCACTTATGGACATCCCTGTGTTCAAACATGGAGTTTGTTATGGACAAACTGGCTAGCACGAAAGTCCATTAACAAAACACCACTTGGGTTCAGATCGGGGAGGCTGTTACTCCCCATCACCCCCCTCATTGTTGTCATTGCTCATGTGAGTGTTGAAGTCACCCAGGAGAACAATGGAGTCCCCAGTCGGAGCACCATCCAGCACCCCTCCCAGGGACTCCCAGAAGGCTGGGTACTCTGCACTGCTGTTCGGCCCGTAGGCTGAAACAACAGTAAGGCACCTGTCCCCGACCCGAAGGCACAGGGACGTGACCCTCTCGTTCATCGGGGTGAACTCCAACACATGGTGGCTGAGCTGAGGGGCTATAAGCAAGCCCACGCCAGCCCGCCGCCTCTCACTGCGGGCAACGCCAGAGAAATGGAGAGTCCAGCCCCTCTTGAGGGGTTGGGTTTCAGAGCCCAAGCTGTGTGTGGAGGAGAGCCCGACTATATCTAGATGGTATCTCTCAACCAACCTCACAAGCTCTGCCCCCCCCCCATCCCCAGCGAAGTGACATTCCATGTCCCAAGAGCCAGACTCTGTGTCCGGGGATCAAGTGGTTGAGCCCCCTGCTGTCGACTGCCACCCAGTCCACAATGCACCCAGCCCCTACGGCTCCCGCGGAGGGTGGTGGATCCACCAACACCAACAACGTAAATCAGACTTAATTCAATGACAATTATTTTCTGTATTTTTGATGTTTGTTTCATTAATTTTACTTAATTCTTTTTCTTCCGTCATTATGATGAATTATTTGTCCAGTGTTTTCATTTTTCTTCATTTATGTTCATTATTTTGTTGATTTTGCTGATCAATTTGAGTTTTCTTTATTCATTTTAAATTCACTTTGGCAATTATTTTGTTAATTTTTGTACGTTTTGATGATTCATTTATCATATTTTTTCTTCATTTAGCTGAATATTTTCTTCATTTCATTTTTTTTTTTTTTTTACATTTTCCCTTTTTTTCTCTTTTTTTCTTTTGCTTATTTTGTTTCATTTTCTTCATTTGTTACTTTGTTCTTTTTTCCCTGTTAGTGTTTTATTGTTTTGCTATTTTTCATTCTGATACATTATGACAATTATTTAGTTCATTTTTGTTGCTTATTTGAATAATTTTCGTTGATTGTTAGTATTTACTTAATTATGATGAATTATTTGTCCCGTGTTTTCATTTTTCTTCATTTATGTTGATTTTTTTGTTAATTTTTGTAAATTTTGGTGATTATTTCATTATATTTTTCTTCCTGTTCCTTATTTAGTTCCTGTTGATTGTTTTGTTCTATTTTTCAGTTGCAGTGGTCATTACTTAGAGGTTCTGATGCTAGAACACTGCTGCCCATAATGTTGGAATAAAGTATTTTTCCTCTTGTCATGAAATGATTGTGAATATGTGATTTCTTGTTAATACAGTGGAACTGGACTATCCAGAATCAATCCCCAGTTGAATGTGTGAGGTTGTCAGGTTCTGTCTCTATGTTCCAGTCCTGTGGTCTGGATGCACATCAATCTAACTATAGAAGTGGGCGGGACTTTCACTGGATGAGAACTCAACTCATCCAATCAAAGTCCAGATATGACTTCCATCAGTGATCAATAGGAACTAGACTGATATGTGAAACCATTTACATGTTAGAAACCATCAAAATATGGACCATTAGAAGGAAAGGAACATTTAGAATATTTGAAAAAATCTACATTTTTACAAACTGTGAACAAACTCCGTAAACGTTGTCCCAAAGAAGATCCAGATCAAATTTAAGTGAATTCAATCAATAGTTTCAGGGAAGATGTTTGAAGAAATCACTAACGGAGACGACGCCTTCACAATAACTCATCTATCAGCATTTTTACAAAGTGAGAGGATTATGGCTTTAGGCTGAAAATGACCATTACTTTAAAGGACCATATTTACAGAATAAAGACATAATGTTTGGAGAAAAGTCATAAAGAGGTAGAAATATCTGGGGAATAGGCTCCACGTCTGCATTCAGTTCATCTTTTTGGTTTAAAGTTGGACAGAATTTTGACTCTTTACTCATAAAATTATATTTTTTTCCTAATATTATAACTTTATCCTTTGTACATTTACATCCATAAACACCTGTTCATTGGTGGAATTACAGTATTTTAGTCGTAAAGGCTTGTGAGTGTTATTTCCATCTGTTTCTAGATACTTCAGCATCTTTCAGCAGTAAAATGTTTACATTCATTCATTCATGTCCAGAGTTTGTGTAACATGTTATTTTGTTGCTTAAATGAAGAATTATTATAAATCTGAGACTGATTTACATTACATTGATATTTACAGTGAAAAAAACATTTGGATTCATTACAAAATTCATTAAAGTTATTATTAAATGGAGTAAAAACCTCTTTTCCAGTTTTTTTCCGACTCTAATCCAAATTTTTTTTCTGACTCTAATACAAAGTTTTTTTCTGCTGATAAAATAAAACCAAACCCAACATTTCATATATTTCACACCCCGGCCTGTGTTCTCCACCTGATACTGATCAGTTCCAACATTACACTTGTCGTTATCAGTTTATTCACATCAGAAAGTGTCAGAACATACTAGTACATTTCATTTATGTTCATTTATTCCATCAACAATCCAAACTGAGTGTTTTTACAGCCACGTATGTTGAAAAAAAAAACATTAAATCCTCATCATCATTTGCTCCTTTTGGACTGAAAACAGACTCAGATATGTGACTTGTTTTGGGATGGTTTTTTTTTAGATTGTATATGCACCAGGCTGTGTTTTTGTCTGTGTAAAACCCATGGAGTTGGATCAGTGACAGTGGATAAAATGAACAAAAATGAATAAAAACCTACAAAATAATAATGTGGAAAAAATGAGCAAAACATTGACATAAAATAAAGTAAAATAATAAAATAAGCAACAAAATGAACAAAAACAGCTAAATTAATGAATAAAATCAACAAGAATCAATAATAAATCAACATGAACAAAATAAGACCCAGACTGAACAAAAGTGAAGAAAAACTAATAAACCCATAGAGTTGGATCAATGACAGTGGGTAGACACACTTGTTTTTATATTCAATTATTGATATACTTAAAAAAAACCCAAACATTTTTTTTTATCCTTTTTGTCTGTTTGTGATATAATAACCCTCAACTTTAATCTGAGCTTTAATGAACACCTACATGATCAATGAATTAAATATAGAAAATACAGGATTTATAGTGAAAACATGCAAAAGACAGAAGATAATATCAGAATAAATGCTGATAAATCACTGAAAAAAAGTTAAATATAGAGAAACTTTAATTTTGGAACTGACACTAAAATAGCACTGGGTCTTTATGGGTTAAAATCCAAAACATATCAACACTTGAACAACTTCTGCTAATCAAGTGAAGTTCCAATGAACCAAATGAAAGGGCAGATCATCCAAACCCTGAAAAACTGGAGTGAACTGATTTGGCTTCAACTGAACGTCAACTAATGTGTGTTGGAAGCACAGAGGCAGCATTAAAACAGGAAAAGAAGTCTGAAATCCAGAATATAGCAGAGGAGGCCACGGCCAATATTGGATTCATTCATGTTCATTTCATGGACAGTGAGAGTGAAAAGGAGGTTTGGGTCCAATTACTGAAAAAAAATGGACTAAAACACTGTCAAAATAGTACAAATACATGTTCACAGTGAAGTAAAGACGGAGAAAGAGCTGAGAATAACATCAAATACCATTAAAAATACAGATAAAATCCAATTTATCGCAATAGCCTCTGTAAAGTACAACGGGGTATTAGGTCCACATAAGAAAATAAAAATGCTATGAGAATAAAGTTGTACAATATCAAGATAAAACACGGAATTTTATGAGAATAAAGTGGAACACAAAAAGAGTCATAATTTTACAAGAATATTGTTGTAATTTAAAAACAGGTGGAAAAATAAAGTCGTACCCACTGGTCTCATAATGGAGAACTTGGAACATTTTGTGAGGTTCTACTTTCATTTGTGGTTTATGCACAAAGGCCAAATACTGAGCCTATTAGCCCCGCCCACCATCAACACATTAGCATTAGTCGTCCACTCCAGCAGAAGTGAAAGTTTGTTTCGCTTGTTGCGTTCACTGTAACCGGAAACTGTCGTCAACAAGGCTAAAGGCTAACAATTTATACATTCTGTTTATCGCACTATTGCAAATTTATTTTCAAAATATTACGACTTTAATCTCATAAAAGCACAGCGTTATTTTCGTTAAATTGTGTTTTTTTTTTTTTTTTGTTAATCTGACTTTATTTTCGTAAAATTATGGGCTTTATTTTGATATTTTGTGACGTCTTGTAATGAGTTGTTTTTATTTTCGTATGTGGCTTGTATACGCCGTCATAGTAAAGCTTTTAGACTGATTTAGAATTTGAAGTTTACTGTTGCATAAATACGTTGGGTTTTCTCATTATTTTCCTCTGATTTTGGATGATTCTTCCCCATCATGGGTCAGTCAGTTCGACCAGTTGTCTCCTTCCACTGTGTGTGTATATATTTAATGTCAGTGTGTTTGTTCGATGTGTCCTGGCCTCCTTTTCTACCTTCTGTCATTCAGACCCTGGCTTTGTCATGAAAACCAGATCCACATTTAGAGTCAGTGGTTTTGCTGGTTTCAGTGGGATTCAAGTGCATGTAGACCTCAGGCACTGACAAATGACCACAAACACACTCCATTATTGGACAAAGGTTGGATAGTGCAGGTGCATCCAGTTAAACCAGTCTGAACCATGGTGTCCAGCTGTCTCAAACTGGGAGTGGACGTTCTAAACCAGTAAAGTCAGTGTCTATGGGGTAAGGCTGATGTCAAATAAACTCTGGAATGGGTTCAGTAGAGTCACGTTGGTGAATTCGTATTCGTGGTGGAGAACGTGCAATCGTAAAGTTGCATTTTATGTTTGTAATTCCTGATGTCAAAACTTATTTATTTGTATTCTGATAAAAGACACACAATACATTTCATGTATGACTGAACTCATTCAAGAGTTTACACATATGTATTTGACTAATATGCACACATATCTGTCTTATGTCCATGAATATTTGGACAGCTTCCTTACCCCATAGAGTTCTGATCAGAATCAGTGCTGAAATAAAGACTGTAGAGAACATCTGTAATCAGTCAGACTCAGATTATTTCAGTACAAATGTCTAATGCATGGCAGTGAAGTTCCCTCCTCAGTCTGACTTCAATGCATTTACTGAAACAGAAGATGGAATTGTCAACCTGGACACTAGATGGCAGTGGTGTGTTGAAGTTGGCTGAAGCTGGCACCTCCACCAGGATCTGAAGCATCAACAGTGAGCCACTTCAATCCTGGAAAAAGAAGAGAGAGAGAGAGAGAGAGAGAGAGAGAGAGAGAGAGAGAGGAGAGAGAGAGAGAGATAGAGAGAGAGAGAGAGAGAGAGAGAGAGAGAGAGAGAGAGAGAGAGAGGGAGAGAGAGAGAGAGAGAGAGAGAGAGAGAGAGAGAGAGAGACACACACAAGTGTATCTGTCTTTTCTGTGTGATTTCCTCACACTTGGAAAGGACAGACTCACTGCTGAAGTTTCACCTTTTGTCCATTTATTTCTCCATTTATTTCAGAACAAGGATCAGGAGATCAGCCAATTGGATGAATTAAATCAGATGATTGAGCTGATTACAGGATCAGATTAGGTAAAAAACCTTTAAACAAGAAACAAACAAACATCAGTGTAAACACCATAAAACATAAAATAAGCTAAAGTAGATACAACCATAACTGAGCAAGTCAGCAGTTAAGTTACACAATAAATTATACAGATTCCATCAACATTAAATATAATTAAATGAACACAGCAAGTTGAGAACACTTATATACACAGTAGTTTTTAGAAATAACTTATTTTAAGTGTTTAAATTACAACTAATGTTGAAGTAGTTCATTTAGATTTAAACTTTTAGTAAGATATTAAGATTTGAACCACAAACTGATGATTTGGAAAGTTCATATAAAGTGAGTAAAGTTAAGTGCATTTTATTAAGATATTTAAACTAATGAATTTTGGTTTAGTTCATCTTACAGTTTAATGTAAAACTTAACAAGTAATCTTTTATGCTTTAAGACTGTATTAAGGTTAAATTATTCTGTAAATAGCTCCACAACAAGTTACTTTAAATTCATGTTACAAAATACTAACCACAATCAAATACATAATAATAAACCACAGTATGCAGTCTACAAATAAAGTCTAATTATGAACTCAAAAGTTAATAGAAAGCAGTTCAAGTACTAAGTCTAACTTCCATACCAACGGAGCATCCCTGAATTCACCCAAACACACAGCACCAGCTAACAATGAGATTACAATTCGAAAAGAAAGAGAGAAAGAGAGAGTCCTGGGTCCACACCAGTCCACTTTCAGATTCCTCAGTTTTAGTCACGTTAAGTCTTTTCCTCCTTTCCTTTTCGTTGTCACTTCTCCTGTCGATCAAACCTCCTTTCAGTCTCCCCTTTGTTTGAGTTTCCCTCCACCACACAGCTCTCAGGTGGGTCTGATTTCTACCCTTCCCTTCCCCCGCCTTACTAGTGATGTCACCTCCTGCTTCCTGCTACAGAGTGGTGCATTAGAACACACTTCTGTACTCTGAAGACAACAAAACACAGCTTTCAGTCTAGTGTTTGTCTTCACATCTGGATCCTGTGAAGTCTGATCTGGAGGTTTTGAAGTCTGATGTTCTTGTCAGAAGAAGTCGGTGCTGCTGGTTCAGACTCACTGTGTTTCTTCTTCTCATCTGATGCTGAGGTACTGTTTGGTCCAGACGTTGATGATTCATATCTGCGCTAATGATGGGAGAGAGCAGAGGATGACGAGGATCTGTTTGGACACTGATAACACTCCAACTGTTTTGGTGTGTTATGACACTGATTGTCTAGAGTCCTACTTTTTTGTACAACTGTTCAGTTTTTGTCTTTTGTGGAAATGTTTGACACATTCATGTTTGGTACATTGTGAACCTGTGATAAGAGATCTGTCACAGAATCTGAACTGTTGGGATTCTCTCCAATATGGGTCTGTTGGTGACGCTTGTAAGAGGAAGATGACCAGAATATCTTTGTGCACCTATCACAGGGGTACATCACCTTCTTGTGGTGAACACGGCGGTGAGGAAGTAAAACAGACAAGGATCTGAAAGTCTTTCCACACTAGTCACAGTTATGTGGTCCTTCTTCAGTGTAAGTGCGTTGGTGAATTGTAAGTCCACTCATACTGGTGAAATCCTTCCCACACCAGTCACAGTCATATGGTCTTTCTCCAGTGTGGATGCGTTGGTGGTATTTAAGTCCACTCATACTGGTGAAATCCTTCCCACACCAGTCACAATCATATGGTCTCTCTCCAGTGTAGATGCGTTGGTGATTTTTTAAGTCACTTGCTGTGATAAAAGTCTTCCCACACTGGTCACAAATATATGGTCTTTCTCCAGTGTGGATGCATTGATGCCTTTTTAACAAACTCACAAAACTGAACATCTTCCCACACTGGTAACAGCCAGATGGTCTTTCCCCAGTGTGGATGCGTAGGTGCTCCTTCAGTCCCTTCATTCTGGTGAAAGTCTTCCCATACTGGTCACAGTCATATGGCCTTTCTCCAGTGTGGATGCATCAGTGCTTTCTTAACGTACTTGCAAAAGTGAATGTCTTCCCACACTGGTCACAGCTTTATGGTTTTTCTCTAGTGTGGATGCGTAGGTGTTCCTTCAGCCCGCTTATTGTGGTGAAAGTTTTTCCACATTGGTCACAGGTAGGTCTTCCATCCATGTTTCCTGGAATCAGGTGATCTTGGTCTTCCTCCAGATATAACTTTTAGGTTTCAGTTCAAATTCACCTTTGGCTTCTTTCTACATGAAAACACACAGAAACAGAAGAGATGGTCACTGAAATGCAATGGAACAGAACAGAACAAACACATCTATTTGGAACCAGATTAAAGGTGGGGTAGGAGATCTTAGAAAAATGGTTCGAGCAAGCTACAGTTTGAAAATACTCAATTCAAAAGTCCAAACCCCTTTCTTCAGACATGCCCCCAAAGTCTCGCCTCCAGAGCTTGTTTCTGAGGGTTCACAAGCACTGCACTACAAAAATTCCCCCGGCTCCGGCCCCAACTCTGGCCCCGATTCATACATACCTCACTCAGTCTCCTCCAACACCCCCACTCTTACAGACCAGACCGAGTTCAGACCTATCTGGCTAACGTTACATTTCCTAGTAATTTATGTTAGTGACAAAACAGTTTCCCGGTGAACATTCCATCCTCATATAGCTAAGCTCTGGCTCTGGCTTTGTTTCCTGTACAAGTGCTCCAAGCCTCTGAGAACGCACAATTCATGCACGAAGAGGGGTACGTGCAGAGGGGGGAGGGACAATTGGCAGTTGAGTTTGATAGACAGATCACCATTCAGTCATTTTGATTGGGTGCTTAAAATGATTGGAACAGTGTTTTTTCAGTCCTGTCTCTTCCACAGGTGACGACATTTTTAAAATTTTTGTGTTAGAGCATGTAATTAATTGGTTGTAATCGGGGTGTGAAGGGGATTTTAAGCAATACAGTAAACAATGCTCCAGGAAAACATTTTGCAGCCCACCTTTAAGCAGATAGACAAAATCAACTAGTTAGGCAACCGATAAGACATTTTCAAGACAAACCAATATTTGATGGGTTTTCCTTAAGAGATGCGTATGAGACCAGAAAATAACAAATAATAACAGAAATATTGAAAGATGTTGAAAATGTCAGGTTCTCTCCAGTGTTGGCACATTCTTTAATTGTTACAAAATCACAAAACATTGAAAATAACAGTTCACTTTGTTCACTGGAACTAAATCAGATGAATTAAATGCATTATTAGGGTCCAAGTGCTGAGAATTGGCAGCAAAGGCCTTATTATATCTGTAATGTTCTCTATTATTATTATTACTTGTATGTGACGTGTGGGGAACCACAGGTTGTAGATGTGAGGGGGGGGGTGTGGCCTGTGATTGTCGGGGGTGGGGGTGGGGTAGTGGTTTGTGGTTCTGGGGGGTGGGAGGATAGCAGTCCATAATTGTTGGAGCAATGCAAACTGAAGACCCTTTACTATTCCTGTAAATCTTCGGGCCACTCAACTGCTGTATGGGCTCCGCAGGCATGCTGGGTCCTATGAATTAGTCATGTTTCCCCCCCTTAACAGTGGTCCCGGCTGCAGGCACCAATCTTTTTTTGTTTTTTTTTTTCTGATTCCAAGACTTTCTGGAAAATGGTCAAGTCCATGGAAAATAAACTCGCTCCCCCACATTTCCATGTCCTTTGGTGATATCGTTGTCTCTGACAAGTCTCATACAGCTTCGCTTCTCAACCAACACTTTGTCAACTCAGCCCATGTCTTCTCTGCCAAATCCCCCACTGCTGCGCCATCATACTCACCTATGACCTCCAGCTCTGGCACCTTCTCCTTTAGACCCATCATGACCTCGGAGGTTCTAGAGGAGCTCATCAAACTGGACTCTAACAAGTCAGCTGGCTCTGATGGGCTTGATCCCAGGTTTTTCAAAGTTGCTGCTCCGGTCATTGCCGTCCCCATCTCATGGCTGTTTAATATGTCTCTGGAACTGTTTGTCTTTCCCACAGACTGGAAATCCGCACTGGTCTTTCCACTCTTTAAAGGTGGCTCAGGCTCTGACCCCAACTGCTATAGACCTATCTCCATTCTGCCGTGTCTGGCCAAGGTCCTAGAAAAACTGGTTCATAGACAGCTTAGCCACTTCATGGCTTCAAACAATATCCTGTCCAACCTGCAGTTTGGGTTCCGGCCAGGCCACGGGTGCACCACAGCTACTCTGAAGGTTTTGGATGACATTGTTACTTCCTTGGATTCCAAGCAGATCTGCATCACTGCCTTCATCAATTTATCTAAGGCCTTCGATTCTGTCAACCACTCCATCCTCCTGCAGAGGCTCACCAGCATTGGTCTGTCTTTACACTCCTGCAACTGGTTCGCCAGCTGTCTAAACAACCGAGTTCAGCAGGTGAAGACTGAAAACATCTTGTCTGACCCTCTCACGATCATTAAAGGGGTCCCCCAAGGCTCCATCCTGGGCCCAATGCTGTTCTCCATCCACATTAATGATGTAGCCAAGAATGCCGGCAACTCCAAGATCCACCTATATGCTGACGATACCATCTTATACTCAGAGGGCCCCTCTCTCCACTCTGCGGCATCCACACTACAACTCAGTCTCAGTTCTATCGAGCAGTATTTTCATAGCCTTCATCAACACACACAACACATCAACACAAAGAAAACCAAATGCATTATTTTTGACTGGAAACGTAATTCCACCACTGCCCCTAAAATCCTGTGCTGATGGCTCTGAACTGGAGTTTGTGACCCACTACAAATACCTTGGTCTCTGGTTGGACTCATCCATCTCCTTCACCACCCACATTAAGCACCTACAGTCAAAAGTCAAAACTCGCTTGAGCTTTCTATACCGGAATAAGACCTCCTTCACCCACTCAGCCAAACGCACACTTGTTAAAATGACCATCCTGCCCATATTTGATTATGGTGACACCAGCTATAGGATGGCTTCTCATTCCACCCTCAGCAAACTCGACCCTCTCCACCATTCTGCAATCCGTTTCGCCACAGGTGCTCCTTTCTCAACTCACCATTATGACCTATATATTCTAGTTGACTGGACCTCCCTCCACACCAGACGGCTCGGTCACTGGTTCCAGCTCATTTACAAAACCTTACTCAGAAAAACCCCTCTTTACCTCTCCTCCCATCTTCACCTCTCCCATTCTACACTCAATCTTAGGTCCAGTAATCTCATCAGACTCACTATCCCCAAAGCCCGCACTGTCTTTGGTCGCAGCGCCTTCCGATTTGCTGCAGCTAACGACTGGAACACTCTACAAAACACCCTCAAACTCACTGTCCTCACATCTCTCACTGTTTTTAAGCAAAACCTGGAACAAGTTTTAGTTGATTGTTGCACTTGTTGAGTATTTGTCTTTTACATGTCTCACTGTTATTGTTGTAATGTATTTATTTATTAATTGTTTGTTTCTGTAATTGTTTAACCTTGTTTTTACTTTTAGCCCCCTCACCCCCTACCCCTCAAGGAGCCATTGCTCTTTGATCAGGCTGCAATTGTAAATAAGAATCTGTTCTTAACTGCCTGCCTGGGTAAATAAAGGTTAAATAAATAAAAAAAATAACCCACCAGCACCCCCTACCACCAGCACCCCCCCTCGGAGGACAACTTTATTTTTAATATCAGTTTGTGTTTTAGTAACAATCTCAAACTTTACATTCACATGTTCATCCATTCCTTGCTTGTGTACATATACATAGAGTGAGGGGTTATATAGCCAAAAGTGTCCCACCCAGCACACTAAGAGACCAGGTTGCCCCAGACAGCCACCCACCATGGGCCAGTACACACCCCGATGCCCCAGCCAGGCTCCTCAGGGTACCTGGAGACCCCCCCCCCCCCCCATCCCCTCCAACTCCCACCCTTGAACCCCACACCCCCTCAAATCCCCCACACACATAGACACATCCACATATGCACATGCACTTACAAACATCCAGACGCCACACACCCACGTGTACGCTTACACACACACACACACACCTACATGCATAAACACACCCACATATGCACACACCCCCACACCCACCTATACGCCTACACATGCACACACCTACTCAAACTAACAAACCCACATATGCACCCACACACACACAGCCACCTGCATACACCTACACACCCACATGCATGTCTACACATGCACACACCTACACGCATAAACACACCCATATCTGCGCACACACCTACACACACACACACACACACACACACACACACACACACACACACACACTAGGGCTGGGCATCATGGCCAATTTCCATAATCGATTCGATTTCAATTCATAAGGTTCTGAATCGATTAATCACGATTCGATTCAATATCGATTCGATTCAGTATTAATTGATTGATTCTGAGTAATTTAGTGACACCAAAGTACAATTTTGAGTTGTAACCTGATTATTTGAGTACCGCAGTCATGCAACACATCAATACTGGTATCAGTATTGACATTAGAAAGGAAATAAATATGACATTTCAGCAGTAAACAGCTAAAACAGTAAAAGTTGCTCTTATTCAGAAAGCATTTGCTGTATCAAAAGTAATACTTTGCAAAAATATATACTTCTCTATTAACAGTCCAAAACGGCCTTCTCACTGGACTCTCTAAACCAGCTGTAAGACAGCTGCAGTACATCCAGAACGCTGCTGCTTGGGTCCTAACTAGAACCAGGAAATACGACCATATTAGTCCTGTGCTCAGATCTGTGCCATGGCTTCTTGTCACTCAGAGAACAGACTTTAAAACAGCTCTGCTGGTCTATAAGTCTGTCCATGGTCTAGCACCAAAGTACATCTGTGGCATTTTGGTCTCATATGAACCATCTCGGATCCTGAGAACCTCAGGGACTGGTCTTTTGCTGGTGCCTAGAGTCAGGCCTAAACACAGTGAAGCTACGTTTCAGTTCTATGAGCTAAACTCTGGAACAGTGAGACAGGCCTCTACTCTAACAATGTTTGAATCCAGGCTGAAAACAACTCTGTTCAACTGTGCATAGAACAACTGAAAGGGTTCTATCTGACCTTTTACTTTATTTTAATTGATTATTATTTATGTTTTATTGATTAGGTTTTAATTGTGTGTTTTTAACCTGTCTCTTTTCCATTTATGTAAAGCACTGTTAATTGCCCTGTGTATGAATTGTGCTATACAAATAAATTTGTCTTGCCAAAAAAAACTGATGGAATGAAGTCCACATTTTTTAAGGAAAACAAACAAAGTGTCTTCAAAAATAAATAAGACTTATTTCAATCAAAAGCGGTTTTCACAGATTTCTGTACTATTCTAATTTTAAAAATTGCTTATTTAGTTTTTCTGACCCCTCAAAAGCTCCCAGGGAACCCACTCAAACTCTCAGACCCTCCACATACACATGCTTCAGTAGAAAACTATAGAAAACAGCTAATTTAATTCAGTCCCCCAGAGGCACAAACTGCACATTGGCACCTGGAGTGCTGCCACCCCCCCAAGAATGAGCAGCACCACCACAAATCCCCCCAAATCGCGGCAACCAAACACAGCCCTAGCGCCAACCAGAACCCAAAACGGCAACATCAACTGCTAGGAACACCACCGTGGCCCACCACCCCACCAGCAACCACCACACCCCCAATGCCTACACACACACATGCACGCACCCACACACACACCATCCCACAATTGAGAAAGAAAAGCATAATACTTTTTGGGTAGGGGAAATTGACTAAACCATCACGTCTGATAGAAGTCATTTAAATGCTGAGCCACAGTAAAAGAGGAATGGGTTGGAATCATAAAATAAATATGTCCAAACTAATTTCTGGAGGAGGCCAACTCATTTTGAAACAGCAACTCCTCAATGTACACATATACACTAAAACAGTATATGTATGTTTCTGGAGTAAAACAGCCCCTATAGTGAGAACCAAAAATGCCAAAAATGGACTTTGGACTTATTTTTTGGACTTTTATTTGAAATGAATAACATGTAAAACACATGAACAGAAATGGACTTTTTCAATATTTGTCTCTGCCTCTTTTCTTCATGTCTTTATTATATAATACAAATATTTGAATAAAAATAAACTTGTGTCCTTTTTAGAGTGAAATCTGCTGACGTATATGTTAAGTGTACGTGTGCTTCTGCAAAAGCATTTAATGTAGGGAGAACACAGAACTTCCATGATGTACAGATAGAATTATATAGTGAATGAATGTTTTTCTTTGTCAGTTTAACAGTTCCTGTTTTGTCACTATTCTCTGTCCGTTTTCTTACCTGGTTCTTCCTGATCTTTCACTCTTTCTTTCCTTTCTTTCATCTCTCCCTCTTTGCACTGACAACATACACAAATATATTGTATTAAAGTAGATGAAAAATGACATAAATATGAGAAAATACTCATAAGAATACTGATAAATAAAACTCTCTCTCTCTTTGTACTTTAGCCAAAAGGCAAATAACCAAACAATGCATTTTCTATCTAATAAGACACATAAACTGGTACATTTATCCAACTTATAATAGATCGTAATAACTAATAGAATATTTGTTTGCTGTAGAAAATGAAGTCACACCATTTGATCTTACACTCGTACCTGAACCTGGCTTTTTTTTTTTTTTTTAAATCAGTCTTATATCCACGATGAGGCTGGATGTCTGTCTGTCTGTGTCTTTAATATTAACACACACACGCGCACGCACACACACACACACACACACAGATGACACAACAGCAGCTTCTCTCTGTCCAGTTCAAACAGAGGACAGACGTGGACTGAACTAGAGCCCGACCGATTAACTGGCCGGCTGATTAATCGGGCCGATTACAGCATATCACCAATTAATCAACATCGGCCAATATGTAGCCGATATATTAACTTTTTTTGCTGTGTGGGGATTCTGTCGCTCGCTGCTACTGTGTGTGTGTGTGTGCTGCCCGGAGAATAAGAGGAACTTTAAAGCGAATTAATGTCACTTTCACTCCTGCTCGGACACACACAATCACATAATCACGGAGCTACACCCCCCACCCCACCCCACCCCCGCTCGCGCACTGTGACAAGGATGGACTGTTTATTCCTCCCCATCCCCCCATCCCGGCGAAAATCACGGACCGCTACCACGCGCTCTGACAAGGATGGACAGCTACCCCCCCATCTTATAAAGTCTTCACACACCCCACCCCCCCCCCCACCCACACACACCCATGTCCATGCACTTCCTGTTTACCTCACAGTTTCATTCTGCCAGCAGGCCTGGGTGTTAATAGTGTAGGGGAGACTGGGGACAGTTGTAACACTGGTCCGATAGATGCTTTATACTTCATTCATCCCATGGGGAAATTTACAATCAGTCAGTTCAGTTGTAACTCTTGCAATTGCTCCAATCAGGAACAACTTGGGACTCACCTAATTCACTCTGCACATGCTCAGTTTAGTCCTTAGTCCACATAAGAAGTTGTAGTGCCATTAGGCAGACACATCAAAATTTGTGAGTGAAAACATAATTGTGTGGTAAGTAATATTTGTTGCTCTAATTATTTTTGTGTTTGCATTTGAAAGCTGTGTAAATTATATTTGTGAGATAAACAAAGATTTATGCAACTGTTTATCCACCTGTCCACAATTATCTAATATAAGATTAGTATATCCTGTGTAGATCAGTGTTCTTATTTCATGTATCAGCCAATATATCGGTTATTGGCCAATATCGGATATCGGCTTTTTTAGCCCCCAATATCGGCATCGGCCCCAAAAATCCCATAACAGTCGGGCTCTAGACTGAACCACCTGGAACGTTCCCTAGTTAGAAAAAACACATCAGCTAACTCCCACCTAACAACATACACAGGGATCTACGTTTCAATACAGCAACCATAAGGACTGGCGATGATAATAAGGTGTTGGTACTGAGTGGTAGAAGTAAAGGAATGGGTCACATGTCCTGGTTTAAGCCAGGTACTGGATCTGACCAACTCTGGAAGGATGTGCATTGGTCTGAGCCTCTGAGTCATGGAAAGGTGGGAGGGGCAGAATGGATAAAAAAAACAAACAAAAAAAAACAAAAAACATTTTCAAGATGAGGTGTGTGTGTGTTGTTGTTAAATGGTTGCATTTCAACTATGTACTGTACATGATTAAAAAGTGAAAAAAAAAATCTCTTATATCTTAGGGGTGCTAGGATTCAATCTAGGGGTGCTTCAGTACCCCCAAAAACAGCCTAGAAACACCACTGGTTTACATTCTGTTCCCGGTGCCCACGGCAGCCCCGTTTGGACCAAACGTAGTGCACCGATTATGGAACAAAATTTGATTATGGAGAAAAAAATGGACAAAATCCCACAGTGCACTACGTTTGGTCCAAACTGGGCTGCCGTGGACACCAAGAACAGAATCTAAACCTAGATTTAAACATCTGTCCCAGTGCACTCACCAGAATGGGATGTTGGATAGAACTTTGCTCATGGACGTTAGTGCAGCTCACACAGCCCGAATTTACATCCACTGTAACAGGAGACATGGGAATAAAAAACAGGATGAACATTTAACTTTAACTAAACAACCGGAGCATGTTCAAGCAGCGCGAGGACTGAAAAGGAAATCCATCCAAAGTCACGTGACCGTCTCCGCTTCACTGCACGAGAGTTAGGAGCTCCGGTACCGGCTAACTATAGCAGAGAGCACCGAGATATCCAGGAGGAAAAAGACTTGGACAGATTTGAGCTCAAACTGCTCCTAAGTATCAAAAGATGAGAATCTGTGTCCAAACCCACCGACAAACATCGAGTAGAATGAAGTTGGATGAACCCGCTTCACGGCTTGTCTCTGGCTCTAACTGCAAAAACAAAGGAGGAACAAACGGGGCTGGCACTTCCTGGAATGACAACAGCTGAATTCTGATTGGTTGATCATATCGATACAGCCTTTTGATTGGTCCATGTAAAGTATCGCGTGTCTCAGTAACTGAACGAATTGTTATTTAACGAATTGTTCTGTTACATCAGTTTTGCTTTTTAAACAATGCCCCTAGTATTATTCAAAAAGGCTAAGGGTATTGTTTAAAAAGGAAAACTGATATAACGTTTCCAGTGGTTCAACTCCCTACAGCAGCAGCGCACTGATGACGCCTTCGAGCTGCGACACACAGACCTGCAGACCAGAGGGATGAACTGGAGTCGGAGCCGGCAGGTTGGGTGGAAATAAAGTTTCTCCATGACCCTCTGTGGATATAAGGACGTCTGCGGAGGAGCCCGTATTGTTTTCAGGTGGATCTACATGATGGAATGGAGCGAGTGTTGAGTTTGAGCAGCTGTGAGACGGAGGAGTTGAACATGGAGCAGCATTAGTCCGGAGATAGCCCCAGGCAGCAGAGCCACAACCAGGAGGAGGAGAGTCCCACGGCAGAGTGAAGAAGTGTTCCACAGTCCGACTGGATAGGACAGCACAGGGAAAACTGTGGAGGGAGGGAGTGAGTGGGAAACCGGCAAAGGAGAAGAGAAACACAGACAGCAGGTTAGAACTAGAACAGGTAACTCTAGTGCAGTGAAGCGGAGACGGTCACGTGACTTTGGATGGATTTCCTTTTCAGTCCTCGCGCTGCTTGAACATGCTCCGGTTGTTTAGTAAAGTTAAATGTTCATCCTGTTTTTTATTCCCATGTCTCCTGTTACAGTGGATGGAAATTCGGGCTGTGTGAGCTGCACTAACGTCCATGAGCAAAGTTCTGTCCAACATCCCATTCTGGTGAGTGCACTGTGTTCTGTTTTCAATAAAACATCAGAAATAGCCGTGGGTTTCAGCTTTAGCCTTTGAATCACCGTGGCTGCTGCCTTCCATACACACAACAACAAAAGCACCTCCTGCTTCTACCATACCGTGGTAAGGATAATGTTCGACTGCCCTCTGGTGGTGAAACTGAATTGGTGCAAATCACTCCTATCAACACATCCCTCTGTCTGTAGATCAGGGCTCTCAAACTCATTTTCTTTCAGGTTCTACATTCAGCCCAATTTGATCTCCAGTGAGTAAAATAATGACATAATAACCTATAAATAATGACAACTCCAGATTTTTGTCGTGGTTTTAGGTGCAAAACCCCCCCCATTAAATTATGAAAATACTTACTTTCTAAACTATCCAAACAAAAAAGATGTGAATGACCTGAAAAAACTGAAATTTCTTAAGAAAAATAAGTGCAATTTTCACAATATTCTGCCTCAACTTATCATTTATACATGTGCATTATGGATCGGATCTACAAAGGCCCTAAACAGTTAGTAACAGGCAGAAAATTGTTAAAGTTGTACTTAATTTTCTTTAGACATTTCAGGTTGTTCATATTTGTTCAGGTTATTCTCATTTTATTGTTTCAGGATAGTTTGTAAATGTAAATATTTTCATAATTTGCTGTTATTTTTTGCACTAAAAGACAAACATTTGAAGTTGTCATTGTTTACGAACATAATGTAATTTTTTTTTTTTTTTTTTTTACATCAAACCAAGAAGAAAATATGGAGTCCTTATTCTTTGTAGGTCATTATGCTATTATTTTACTTGAGATCATATTGGTCTGTATGTGGAGCCTTTAGTAGAACTAGTTCAACAACCTTGACAGTCAAATTTTTGCACTTTGCAAATTCATCCCACGGGCCGGATTGGAACCTTTGGTGGGCCGCATGTTTGAGGCCCCTGCTTTAGATGAAAACTGAATATTACCAATACTAGGCAATCACAGATTGTACTCATGCATCTAAACTGACATTATCAGATGAACCACTCTGAACATTCAACTCTGCATTTATGCATTTTTAGTTTAACCAAACAACATTTGTTACGTCTCTGAACTCATGTAAACTCTTTTAAAGATTCAGTCTCTCAGGTGGTTTGACAGTGCGTCCTGATCTTCTGAGCACAGGTGATTGGTCACTTTGCTCAACACTGTCCTTAACAGGTGAGGTTGGTTCAGGCGTTGTGTTCTTGTAGTCCTCACACTGTCTGTCTTGTGTTCTTATTGTCTCCTGTGTACACAATAAACTCCTCCGGTTTCTCCTTAGTATCAGTCTATCTTCAGTTTGCACCTTGTATGATCTCAGCCTCACTTCCTCCAATACAGTTACTTTTTTGGCCCAGATGTTTGTATCTTCCACTCTGACTGTGTCATTGAGTACAAGTGGTTTTAAACTTTTGGTGGACTTGTCATAGCTTACTTTTTGTCTCTTTTGCAACAGTTTCATTTTGTCTTTCACTTGTTTGTGTTTCTTAGTAGTTGTATAAGGAACAGTGGTCGTAGTTGCCCTCCCATAAGTATCTCTGCAGGAGTTTTACCATGTTCTACAGGTGAAGCTCTGTAACTCAGTAGTGCCAAATAAGGATCTGCCTTACTGTCTGGTGTTTATTTGAGTAACTGTTTTACTATGTGTACCCCTTTCTCTGCTTTCCCATTAGACTGAGGATACAGTGGGCTTGAGGTCACATGTTTAAAGTCATATTCCTGAGCAAATACTTGGAATTCTCTACAACTATAGTAAGGTCCATTGTCACTTTAAACAATCTGAGGTATGTCATGTCTTTAAAGATTGATTTCATGTGTGTTATTACACAAGTAGCAGACATGTTTAACAGTAGCGTCATCTCTGGATAGTTCGACGCATAGTCTATGACTAACAAGTAGTTGTTACCATCCAGGTGGAACATGTCTGTCCCTACTTTTTGCTGTGGTTCATCTGGAATCTCTGTTATTGTTAAAGGCCCTTTGGTTTGTTTTACCTGGTGTTTGATCCATGTGTCACAAGTTGTCTTCATTCTTTCTATATCTGCATTTATTCCTGGCCCATAGACTGCTGTTCTAGCTCTTGGTTTGTATTTCTATGCCTAGATGTTCCTCATGCAGTCTTTTTAACATTTCTTTTCTCATTGAGCGTTTGATTATTACTCTGTCTTGTCTCAGTAAAGTCCTTTAACCACACTTAGCTCTGCTCGTATGTTGTAGTTTGGTTGGAAATCACCTCTTGACCATTTTCCATTGAACATTGGTATTACTTTTTGCAGAGCAGTGTCTTTTTGTGTCTCCACTGTTATTTGTTTAGATTTCATGTCTGACATAGGAAGTGACTTGGCTCTTGGCCGATGCAAAAGCAAACTGGTTCTTTGGAGGCACCAGGTTGGAACCAGTTAAGGACTGGCTCTAGCACCAGCACTGATCTAGCACCTGGTTCAAGGTTCTAATAGTTTTGGATTTTTCATTATAGTTTAGTTTTATTTAGTTTTTACTTTTTTTCTGTAATTCAGTTAGTTTTAATTAGTTTTTAGAGCAGGTTTGATCGTTTTTATTAGTTTTCTTTTTTTTTTCTAAAATGCTGAGTTTTAGTTTAGTTTTAGTATTAGTTTGAGTTTTTTCATATCTTTTCTCTTCCTTGCCGTCGTATTTAGATAAATCTTGTACAGGACTCTGCTGCTTTCTCCCAGCTTTAGTCTCCATGTTTCCAGGTAGAGTTTGGACCAGAAGATGACTCTAAATGACAAGTGACGAAAAGTGACGGTCTGTGAAGTGCCGTATGGTGCCAACAGCTAAAATTACTCGAGTGAAATAAACCGATTTCATATCAATCTGACATTGACAATGACGAAAACAAAGGGAATTTTATCCATAATTTGTATAAGTTTTAGTTAGTTTTGTAAACACACAATACAGTTTCAGTTTATTGTTTTTTCTTTTAATTATAGCTTGTATTTATTTCAGTTAACGAAAATGTTTTTCCATTCTAGTTTTCATTATTTCGTTACCAATAATATCCTTGACCAGGTTCTTTTTGCTGGAAAAGGGGTATAAGTCTGTGAGATGACGTCTGCTTGAACATATGGTGAGGTAATCATTACCCGTACGAGGGGAAAGCATTGTCATTGGAAAGGGTGGGGCTTATCAGGATGAACCGCCATTTCTCCTTTAAAAGTTCCAGAGAAGAGTTCATCCTCTGAACTATCTGATTGATAACTAAGCAGAGATGACTGTTGGGCTGGTGTGTGTGTTTTATGTCTGTGCCTTGTTCTTTTCCCTGTGAGCTCTGGTTTCTGTTCCTCCGTCTCCTATGTGCATCAGCTACATTCTGTGCATTTGAAACATTTAGATGTCCACATACAGTCAAGGAAAAAAAAAATCTTATACCACCCCTTGTTTTCTTCAATTTCTTGTTCATTTTAATGCCTGGTCCAACTAAATGTACATTTGTTTGGACAAATATAATGAGAACAACAAAAATATCTCATAGTAGTTTAATTTCAGAGCTGATATCTATCCATTTAACATGTTTTCTTAGTTAGTAGTAGTTAGTTAGTACTGGATTGCATAACCATTGTTTTTGATGACTTTTGATGGTCTAATCATTTTTTTCCTCGATTGTATATCCTCTGGGGGTATATATCTGTCTCTGTCGTCTTGTATGTCACAATGTCGTTTATAGCCCCCTTGATCATGGTCTTTTTTTTTTTTTTTTTTTTTACATATATTCATCCTTTGAGTCATGTAAGTTGTCATCATCTTCCTATTCTGTAACTTCCTACCTCTACAGTCTATAGCTCTTCTCTCTCTCATTTGTCTTTTCTCTTTGCTTCATTTAAATTTCTTTTAACAATTTGCCTGGAGTCGTTTACCTCTCGTGGCTCACGTCCATCTCTGCCGCCATGCTCCACAAGTCTCCAAATGTCAGTTTAAATATTTTCCATTATATTATGTTCAGTTTCACACAAAATGTGCCAATGATCTACACTATATTTCCAAAAGTATTGGCTCACCTGCCTTGACTCACATATGAACTTACTTTGTTCACTGGTGCACAGTCATATTAGGACAGGAAGGGGCCATCCCCAAACTGTTCCCACAAAGTTAAGAGCATGGAATTGTCCAAAATCTCTTGGTATGCTGAAGCAAGAGATTTTGGAAAATTCCAAATTGGGATTTTATTTTTGGCCAAAATTGTGCAGCCGTACATGGATGAACAGCAAACTGAAGTAGAACTATTAAAAAGTAGAACAGCTGGTGTTAGAATAATTACCAATAACTAGAACTAATGTACATAAGTGTTAATACTACTACTACAAATACAAGTATTAACAGTGGATGTACTACTACTACTACAACTGCTAGTACAAAAGAACTCATTTGTACATTGTTGAATCTCCATCAGTTTTCAAATGTACAATAAGAATATTGAGTTTTCACACATATTCAGGCCCTCAAAATTTCCTGCAACACTTTAGAATAAGAATGATAACAGAGAACTTTACAGATACAATTAGGCCTTTGCTGCCAATTCTCAGTACTTGGACCCTAGTAATGCATTTAATTCATCTAATTTAGCTCCAGTGAACAAAGTAAACAGTTATTTTCAGTGTTTTGTGATTTCGTAACTATTCAAAGAATGTGCCAACACTGGAGAGAACCTGACATTTTCAACATCTTTCAATATTTCTGTTATTATTTGTTTTTTTCTGGTCTCATACACATCTCTTAAGGAGAAACCATCAAATATTGGTTGTGTTGAAAATGTCTCATCGATTGCCTAACTAGTAGATTTTGTCTATCTGCTTAATCTGGTTCCAAACAGATATGTTTGTTCTGTTCTGTTCCATTGCATTTCAGTGACCACCTCTTCTGTTTCTGTGTGTTTTCATGTAGAAAGAAACCAAAGGTGGATTTGAACTGAAACCTAAAAGGCATATCTGGAGGAAGATCAAGATCACCTGTTTCCAGCAAAAATGGATGGAAGACCCACCTGTGACCAATGTGGAAAGACTTTCACCACAATGAGTGGGCTGAAGAAACATCTAAGCATTCACACTGGAGAAAGACCATATAACTGTGACCAATGTGGGAAGACTTTCACCAGAATGAGTGGGCTGATGGAACACCTACGCATTCACACTGGAGAAAGACCATATGACTGTGACCAGTGTGGAAAGACTTTCATCACAGCAAGTAACTTAAAAAGGCACCAACGCATCCACACTGGAGAAAGACCATATGACTCTGACCAGTGTGGGAAGACTTTCACCAGAATGAGTTGGCTTAAGAAACACCGGCATATCCACACTGGAGAAAGACTATATTACTGTCACCAGTGTGGGAAGACTTTTTCCAGTATGAACGGGCTTAAAATTCACCAACGTATCCACACAGGAGAAAGACCATATACCTGTGACCAGTGTGGGAAGACTTTCACCAGAATGGGTGGACTGAAAATCCACAAACGCTTCCACACTGGAGAAAGACCATATGACTGTGACCAGTGTGGAACGGCTTTTACTACAGCAAATAACTTAAAAATCCACAAACGCATCCACACTGGGGAAAGACCATATGGCTGTGACCAGTGTGGAAAGGCTTTCACCACAGCAAATAACTTAAAAATGCACCAACGCATCCACACTGGAGAAAGACCATATGACTGTGACCAGTGTGGGAAGAATTATTCCAGTATGAATGGGCTTAAAATTCACCAACGCATCCACAGTGGAGAAAGACCATATGGCTGTGACCAGTGTGGAAAGGCTTTCACCACAGCAAATAACTTAAAAATCCACCAACGCATCCACACTGGAGAAAGACCATATTACTGTGACCAGTGTGGGAAGGCTTTCATCAGAATGAGTGGGCTTAAAATCCACCAATGCATCCACACTGGAGAAAGACCATATTACTGTGTCCATTGTGAACAGGGTTTCACCTCAGCAAGTGACTTAAAAATCCACCAACGCATCCACACAGGAGAAAGACCATTTAACTGTGAACAGTGTGGTAAGACTTTCAGATCCTTGTCTGCTTTGCATTCTCACCACAGTGTTCACCACAAGAAGTTGATGTACCCCTGTGATAGGTGCATGAAGATATTCTGGTCATCTTCCTCATACAAGCGTCACTTACGGACCCATATGAGAGAATCCCATCCAGTGCAGATTCTGTGACAGATCTTTTATCACAGGTTAACAATGTACCAAACATGAACGTGTCAAACATTTCCACAAAAGACAAAAACTGAAAAGTTGCACAAAAAGTAAGACTCTAGACAATCAGTGTCATAACACACCAAAACAGTTGGAGTGTTATCAATGTCCAAACAGATTATGGCCATCCTCTCCTCTCTCCCATCATCAGTACAGATGTGAATCATCAATGTCTAGACCAAACAGTACCTCGGCATCAGATGAGAAGAAGAAGAAGCACAGCGTGTCTGAACCAGCAGCACTGACTTCTTCCTCCAGATCAGACTTCTCAGGATCCAGATGTGAAGACAAACACCAGACTGAAAGCTGTGTTTTGTTGTCTTCAGAGTGAAGAAGTGTGTTCTAATGCACCACCTTCACAAAACAGTGACATTACAGAAGCTCCACCTACCACCAGATGAAAAGTTCAACTAGTGGAGGTCAACAAGGACCTGGTTTCTATTCAGATACTACTTCTGATTGAATTTGTGGACATTGAATCAGTTGGAGGTCACATTAACTGAAAATATTCGGTTATTGATGCTTTTTTTTTTTTTTTTAAAAGATGATGGAAATTTCTGAAGGGTGTCCGTCATTTTGATAAATTAAAATACTGAGGGTAATCTACCAAAGAAAAGTTTCACACACCATTGAACAGAACCTGGACCAGGATCGCTGGTCTGTCTGTGTCTGAACAAGGCGTCAAACAGTCCATAACAGCATCCTACCTGTATAGAACCCTACGGCGCCACTGTTCAAAACTCTGCTGAATGGGCTACATGCACAAGCCTATGTGACGTACTTCCAATTTCATACATAGCTGCTGGAGCGTTTCCACTTAAGGTTAGCTCTTTGTAATAAGTGTAGCTTGCAAACAAATTTAAAATGAGTCAGTGGAAGAAAGAGTTCAAGTCAGTGCAATTCCTTAAACAAATGAAAAAATACAGTGGGTGGTAAACATATGCCATGACAATTTGACCATCTCATCACACACCAAGGTCTGCAGCAGACACTTCACAAGAGAGCAGCTCATAGAACCAGCCGTTCCTGAGGCTCCAAGAAGACTTGACAAAGGTGCTGTTCTGAAACTTTTGAAGTGGAATAGCTCTGAGGTTGTTCTACCACGGCGTAGTGTGTGGGAGAGAACGGAGCGGCCCAGCGAACAAGTCTGTGCTGATGAGCAAGAGGAACATATGAGTGTGACCCACCTGGACCAGGACTACTGCTGTGGCCCTGAACCCTCTATACTGGACATGTCTGCATCAGCTTCAGAAGATCTGTCCCAACAACTGGACCATCTGAGAAAGCAATTAGAGGAGCTACGTCTCCAGCCAGAGTTTGGGTTACAGCGGTTTGCCGGCTCTGACGACGGCATCAGGTACCAGGTACATTTATAAAATAAACTCCAGTTGTCTACAGAACATTCCACCTAACTTTTGAACATGGCCTGTAGTACACGTAGGTTCAACACAAATATCTTTGCCTCTTTTAACCGTTGGTTGCTTCATTTAAATATCCGTATGTTACCGATGAAATAAAGTTTCTGAATCGTTAGCTTATGTGATGAAATGTTAGCTTAGCTGTTCAACTTTACATCAGTGTTGTTTTTATTTTAAAATGATTATTCACTTGTGTCAGATAATTTCAAGTAGAATACTGTTTATCTTTTCTCACTAGATTTCCAAGTTCTGACCATCTGATGGCATTTTGGTTCCTGATTGAGACTCATGTCTATAAAAGGATTCATGTCTCAAGAGCTACATCAGCTGCTTCAAGAAATGAAGAAGTAGTCCCACCTGCTGGTCCATCTACGGTAAATCATGGCCTTTGGTTTGAGTTATTGAACCAGAAATGGGCAGAGGTGGATAAACCAGGTTCAGAAAGTCAAACTCTTGCTATAGCTTGGTTTTACCAACAGGTGATTTGACTAATTAGCTCATGGACCAGCAGGTGGATTTATGTTGGTAAAACCAAGCATGGCCGGATTTAGTACTTTCTGAGCCTGGTTTGTCCACCTCTGGAAATAGGATGATGTATTTGTGCAGGTTTTCTACCTGTAGTATGTAGATAGACTTAAGTGCATTTGACATGTATCAGTTCATTACATCAGTTCAATGTTTTCATCATGACATGGATTGTCATTCAGAACCATAATTCAATCCATCCTTTATTTATCCTCCTAGAGACAGCTGCTCCAGCTAATAGATAAGTTCTTCCTCTTCCTTGTCTTCCTGTCTGTTGGTTTGAAGGACACACACCTTGCACATGGCTTCAGCGTACACCTGTCAACTGTGAGCCCCATCATCGCAACATGGATATGTTTTTGAGCCACTGCAGTAGGGTCTGAATGCATTTGGCTTCCATGTGAAGAAGTGCACGCTTACATCCCACAGGAATTCCCAGGTTTCCCAGACACACAAGTTATGTTTGATTGTCCTGAGCTGAGGTGTCAAAGCCCATCCTCACCCCTCCTTCAGAGGTACTCCTCATACAAATGAAAGCCCTGGTTGGCAGAGCCCCACATGGTGCAGTGACATTTATCTGTCATCTGTATGGTGGTTCAATGAGCCAGAAGGAGATACTGAAACCATCAGGGATAGCTGAGCTGCTGGATGAAGACATGGCAATGATGGTCGATTAGAAATGGAATCATAGGAACATTTCATATCTCAGTTATTTGGACCAAAGTTATCACAGTTATCATTATTATCGCAGTATTGTTGAAATGTCCTCAAAATGTTCAAAAAGTACTTATGCACACACTGAAATAATTCAACCAAGATTTATTTAGGAAAAAAACCCAATAAAATAACAGGCACCATGTACTTTCTGTTGCAGAAACATTCAAATACTAACATGTAAACATCAAACATACAAATGTACATTAAAGATGACACCTTCTGGACAGAAGAGGGAACTGCACTTTGGGACAATTGTCGATAAGAACAGAGAATACTTTTGTGTACATTCAGCGCTCAAGACTGAGGTTAAGATGTTCAGTCCACAAGGGGAAAAAAGCTGGAACATTTTCAAAAGAGAAAAGAAAGTTATTTTGAATAAACATCAATAGTTTTCACTGTGTTTTTCTCCTTAAATGTTATTTTTCTGTTTTCACAGACAAGTATGTGTACGAACACAAATGGTCAGCCTTGTGTCTAATTGTTGTTTGCTCTTCTGGATCTACATGTATTGGCTGCACAGGGTAGTCCTCCTGTGCCCACACAACAAAGTCCCACCACTGCTTCCCTGTCATTAACAGTTGTCTTTGGACTTACCAGTAATATGCATGGCTCCTCTGGACTTTAGGGGAACCACATTCCATTTGCACAGACTTGCAGTCTATGAAGTTGTGTCCATTTGAATGAATTTATTTTGGTTTGTACATCAATCATTGCACTTAGTACAATAATTATAATAAACATAAAAACCAAAAAAGGAATAGTCTAGAAGCAAAAGTTTATTTTTTTTTGCCTATCCTTTTCACCTGATCCACTGCTTACATTAAATTAAATGTGTACAGCATCGAGCTAATGCATATGTGTAAATGATAAACTGAGGCAGAATATTGTTAAAATTGCACTTGTTTTTCTTCAGACAATTCAAGTTGTTCATGTTATTCAGATCTTTAAGGAAACTTTGTAGATGTAAACCTGATCATAATAGAATTTTACTTTTTTTAACTGGTATTTGACTGGTCCGGCCCACTGCAGATCAAACTGAACTAACATGAGTTTGACAGCCCTGATGTAAATAACAGTTTAAAAACAGAAATGCAAATGAATGATCAAGAGAATGAGAACAAAACAAAATTGTAACTTAAAACTGCAACTTCTTAAGCCACAAAATTTACGAAAGGAGTAGGAGGAAGTCTAAAGTGATCTAATCTGACCCGAAGATATTACACTGAGACCTCCAGTGGGTCAAACCAGTAAAATACAATCATAATAATCTATAAATACTCACAACTCCAAATTTTTTTCTTATAGTAATTGTAAATATTTTTCTATATTTACACTAAAACAAAGTATAATTAAAAAAAAAAAAGAAGTGAATAACCTGAACAAATATGAACAACCTGAAATGTTTCAAGAGAAGTAAGTACAATTTTAATGATATTCTGCCTGATACTAAATATTTTTGTGTTTGTAGATCCACTGTGATCCATAAGTTATAAGGAACATGTGGAAATGATAAACTGAGGCAGAATATTGTTCAAATTACACTTATTGTTTGAGTTTGTTCATGTTATTCACATTATTTGAAAGGATAGTTCTTAGATATAAACATTTTCATTGTTTAATTTTACTTTTTTTGCTCTAAAACACAGAGAAAAGTTTGGAGTTGACATTATTTCTATATTATTCTGTTATTATTTTACTGGTTGTTGAGTTTGACAGCCCTGTTTTAGAAGCTAAAGTGCAGGTTCAACAGCTGACTGGACAGATAATGACTCTGACTGCTGTTTCTAAACATCCACACATGTATTTACAGAACCAGAACCACAACCCTTCTACATGTCGTCTGTGATGAAACAACACATTTGACCAAAACATCAACCATACGATTCTTCCATATGTTTTAGTCTTGGTTGAAATCTGGTTCATGCACTAAAGCTGTTTCCAGGTTCTACAGTTGTGACAGTTTGGGTTTGAAGCTTTAATTTATTTATTTTATGTTGTTGTTTTTTTTTAAGGGGTGCCAGCCAGGTCTGCCTCCTTGCATTTAAGATGTAAAGTCAGTTAGTCGGTTTAATACAGTCTTTTGTATATACTTGAGGTTTTGGTCACTTAGTTTTTGTCTGTTTATCATACCTCAAACCAAACAAAGGATGCCAGTCTAAATTAAACACCCGACACATTAAATGACAAGGAAAGAATTCACACATTTAAACCAACTAAAATTCAAAATCATGTATTGAACCATTAATGCACAAAAACACACAAATTCAAACACACAGTTTACCCCCTAAAGTCCAAACTCAAAAAAAAAAAAAAAAATACACCAACAAAGCAAAATCAAACACAAAATTTCCACTTTAGGTTTGTAGTAGACTTTTAGGAGAAAAGGAAAAAAAAACAGTTCAGTTTGTTTTAACTAAAAATTCCTCTCCCGGTTTTCCAGTCTCTTAGAACAAAGAAGAAAAAAAAAAATCCAGTTCATCTCAGTTCATTCGTAAAATAAAAAAAGAAAATCCACCAACCAAAGCAAAATCAAACACTAAATGTCTACTTTAGGTTTGTAGCAGACTTTTAGAAGAAAAGAGACAAAAAGTAAAAAACAAACAAACAAAAAAAACAGTTCAGTTTGTTTTAACTAAAAATTCCGCTCCGGGTTTTCCACAGTCTCTTTGAACAAAGAAGAAAAAATAAAATAATCCAGTTCATCTCAGTTTATTTGTAAAATTAAGAAAAAAAAAAAAAAGCATAGTTCAATTCCAGGGCTTGAGAGAGAGAGAAAAAAAAAACTTGATTCCCGCTCTGTCCTCACGGCTCTGTCATTTAGTCAGTCAGTCCAGTCCAGTCCAGTCAGTCTGGGATCCGGTCCGGGTTCTATGCTTGTTTTTTTAATTTTGTTTTGTTTTTTTAAAATCCTACAACTTTATCGATCCATGTCTGGACATGCATTCTGAAGAATTACAGAAAACTTTTTTTTTCCCCCAGACTGAGCATCAATATCAGCCTTATGCTGAAACAGTATTTGTTAAAGAACATTATTTAAAAAAAAAAAAAAGAAAAAAGAAAGAAAGAAAGAAAAAGAAAAGAAAAGAAAATTAATAACAAAAATAAAAGACAGAAATCTATTCAGGTATCAATACATTTAAATGTTCATACACAATCAAGGCTTGGTGAAACTGAACCAAGTTGTCCCACAGTGGTATTGGACCGTCTGAACAGTGACACACAGAACACATAAGAAACAAGTGGGACAAAGAAGGAAATGGACTTATTGACACTGAAAGATGGGAAAACATCTGCAAACTACAGTGGATGACCTCCAGCTCCAACAACTGGAGGGAATTCTGTTGGAAAAATACTGGTAGAATTTTTTTTTGTAACTCCTGTCCAGAAAAAAACATTGCGGTCAAGCCAGCTGACTCTCCTTTTTGCGAAGTCAGTCCAGCCGCTCTAACATTTCAAGTGCTCCCGTATTACGAACTTTACGGTAAATACACGGTGGTGGTTGAGAAAGTCAGCGCTAGGATGCTACAGTGTGGACCATCTTCCGGTTTTCAAAATAAAATGTGGGTTATTGATGTCAGTGTGAGTCTTCACTGGTTTTTAACCATTCTATCGTCCGCGGTGACTTGCCGTACGTGTTTGCTGGCAGCAGTGATTCAGGATACACCCCAGACCCTTTGAACAGATTAAAACATTTTGTTTCCATCTCTTCAATAAATGTTTATCTTGTATTGAGCTAAAATGCTAACATTTACTATGTTAATTTCATTAAAAATATGGAAATTATTCAAATGTAATAAAAAGAGGTGTAACTCAACCAGCCCATGTAGTACTATGATCCTGCAGTGATTTTGAGTCAATAGGTCACATGACCTGGAAGCTGAAATGCTAATATTTACACTAAAAAAATCATTAAAAATAGCAACAGTGTTAAAATGTCACAAAAATGACCGTAACTCATTCAGACAGTATCATACTACAATTCTGCAGTGATTTTGGGTCAATAGGTCACATGACCTGGAAGCTATTGAGCTGAAATGCTAATATTTACATTGAAAAAATCATTAAAAATAGCAACAGTGTTAAAACATCACAAAAAAGACCGTAACTCTTTCAGCCAATGCTATACTAAAATTCTGCAGTGATTTTAGGTCAATAGGTCACATGACCTGGAAGCTATTGAGCTGAAATGCTAATATTTACATTGGAAAAATCATTAAAAATAGCCACAGTGTTAAAACATCACAAAAAAGACCGTAACTCTTTCAGCCAATGCCGTACTACAATCCTGCAGTGATTTTGGGTCAATAGATCACATGACCTGGAAGCTATTGAGCTGAAATGCTAATATTTACACTAAAAAATTCCTTAAAAATAGCAACAGTGTTAAAATGTCACAAAAAAGACCATAACTCATTCAGCCAGTACCGTACCATGATTCTGCAGTGATTTTGGGTCAATAGGTCACATGACCTGGTAGCTATTGAGCTAAAATGCTAATATTTACATTGGAAAAATCATTAAAAATAGCCACAGTGTTAAAACATCACAAAAAAGACCGTAACTCTTTCAGCCAATGCCGTACTACAATCCTGCAGTGATTTTGGGTCAATAGATCACATGACCTGGAAGCTATTGAGCTGAAATGCTAATATTTACACTAAAAAAATCATTAAAAATAGCAACAGTGTTAAAATGTCACAAAAATGACCGTAACTCATTCAGACAGTATCATACTACAATTCTGCAGTGATTTTGGGTCAATAGGTCACATGACCTGGAAGCTATTGAGCTGAAATGCTAATATTTACATTGAAAAAATCATTAAAAATAGCAACAGTGTTAAAACATCACAAAAAAGACCGTAACTCTTTCAGCCAATGCTATACTAAAATTCTGCAGTGATTTTAGGTCAATAGGTCACATGACCTGGAAGCTATTGAGCTGAAATGCTAATATTTACACTAAAAAATCATTAAAAATAGCAAGTGTTAAAATGTCACAAAAATGACCATAACTCGTTCAGCCAGTACTGTACTACAATCCTGCAGTGATTTTGGGACAATAGGTCACATGACCTGGAAGCTATTGAGCTAAAATGCTAATATTTACACTAAAAAATTCCTTAAAAATAGCAACAGTGTTAAAATGTCACAAAAAAGACCATAACTCATTCAGCCAGTACCGTACCATGATTCTGCAGTGATTTTGGGTCAATAGGTCACATGACCTGGTAGCTATTGAGCTAAAATGCTAATATTTACATTGGAAAAATCATTAAAAATAGCCACAGTGTTAAAACATCACAAAAAAGATGGTAACTCTTTCAGCCAATGCCGTACTACAATCCTGCAGTGATTTTGGGTCAATAGATCACATGACCTGGAAGCTACTAAGCTAAAATGCTAATATTTACACACACAAAAAAAATTAAAAATAGCAACAGTGTTAAAACGTCACAGAAATGACCGTAACTCATTCAGACAGTACCATACTACAATCCTGCAGTGATTTTGGGTCAATAGGTCACATGACCTGGAAGCTATTGAGCTGAAATGCTAATGTTTACATTAAAAAATCATTAAAAACAGCAACAGTGTTAAAATGTCTCAAAAATGACCATAACTCGTTCAGCCAGTACCGTACTACAATCCTGCAGTGATTTTGGGTCAATAGGTCACATCACATACTGGAGAGGTGTGAAGAGGGACCTGAATGATTCAAACCTGTTGAAATGCAAATTCCTCTCGTTTGCCCAGTCCTGATCTCCATTACATGGTGGGCGGTTGTTATTTGATGTGTTCAGAGTGCAGAGGTGAATTTGGATGTATCGCCAAGAAACAGAAAACTGGTATAACTCAACAGTTTTTTGTCCAATCAGCACCAAACTCCATGTGCATAAGAGTCACACCCTGAACATGACATGACAATACTGAATCAGACTCATAGTGCCACCAATTGATAACAATAAATGACATGTTTTGGTGTTTTGATGTGCAGATTGAACATGTCCAATTTAAATTTCCTCAGAAAACCTTAACAAGTTCTGGATTTAATACGTTCCAAGTTGGTGACCTTAGGTAACGTCATATGATCGTGGTGGTGCTACGAGTTCTGAGGGTTTTTTTTTATTTTTTATATATAAAACAAGAAATTGTTTTAACTCATTTGTTAATTGTCAAATCTGTATCAATTTTCTCATTTAGAATACGAGGATCGAGTTTTCAAATGTTTGAAAATGTCCTATTAATTATCTAACTAGTTAATTTTGTCTGTCTGCTTAAAGCTATACCGTATGATGTGGCATTTTTACACTTTTCTTTTGTCATCTTAAAATGCTCCTAATAAGCGTGTGTCAAACTAAAATGTAAAAGAAATCCACCAGGTATTGAAACTCAAAAATGTTTAATTCTCATATATTTCTAATAAAAGTCTGACCAATCATTTTAGTCGGTCCGAATGAAATAACTGGCCGAACCTGACTGAGCCTCCTGTCAATCATCCATTACGGCCGTCCAGCATCTGATCCATTATCTCCGTCTCACATCCGATATGTGTCCCTCTGAATCTGACGCTTCACTGGCGCTGCTTCTCCTGTCACTGACCACAGTCTACTGTCTAGGATGTGTTTGGATAGAACTGACATGCACATGTGGAAGGGATTAAATGGATTTATGAACAGAAACGACAACTGAGGGGCACAAACGGGAGTCTGATGAATGAAGGATGGAGATAAAAGTCCGGAAGTCAGCTGTACTGGACTGAACAGGTCTGCATAAAGCTCAGCTTTTATGACGGTGGGACTCATACAGGTACATGTACATGGTGTCACACATGTAAGATGATAATTGTATGGACTATGAAACTTCAAATGTCCACGGAAAATTCGCGGAGGCCGCGCATTCACAGTGCGCGCGCCCATCCCCTGTGCACTGCAGTGAAGACCCTGACCCAGTACTGCACAGACCAGGTCTACTGATGGAAGAGGAGCCGCGGGCCCGCGGCAGGTGGATGATGCACCTGATTACTGAGGGAGGGGTCCGCGGACACGCCAAAACGGACCGAACCTCCGCCTCTGCTTCCTCCTCCGTTTTCATCGCGCATCAGATTAGAGGAGGAGGAGCCTCAGAGCTCAGGCAGAGGGAAGGGGGCGGGGCTTTGGAGGGAGGCGGGTTGTTCATGTTCAAACTTTCACTAAGTGCTGTGAGAAATGCCACATCGGTAGGTATAGCTTTAATCCGGTTTGAAAGGGATGTGTTTGTTGTGTTCCGTTCCATTGCATTTCAGTGACCACCTCTTCTGTTTCTTTGTGTTTTGATGTAGAGAGAAGCCAAAGGTGGATTTAAAGTGAAACCCAAAAGTTGTATCTGAACAAGGATCACCTGATTCCAGCAAACATGGATAGAAGACCCACCTGTGACCAGTGTGGAAAGACTGTCACCACAGCAAGTTCCCTAAAAATCCACCAACGCAGCCACACTGGAGAAAAACCATATAACTGTGACCAGTGTGGGAAGTTTTTCAACACAGCTAATCACCTAAAACTCCACCAACGGACTCACACTGGAGAGAGACCCAAGTCCATCCCATAATTTCACACCCACAACTCAAATCCATCTCCACTTCACATATGTCGTCACTTTAGTCCATTTACAAATATAAAAACCTCTGAAATTATAATTGAATGCTATTTGGAACAATGTTATTTTATACTTTATAAATCATTTACACTATCCTGCAATTTTAAGGGTTTCAAGTGGAATAAATCAATTATTGGTTGCTTCTAAATATCCTACTTTATTACTTACTTTGTTATTAATTAGGTATGTTATCAGTACAGGTTCAGTTATTGTCACGTTTATATCTGTGAAATATGACTTTGTCCTTATTTGATGTGTTTGTGAGACGTATCTTATGCTAAATGACAGATGAAGTGTAACTTTGTATCTTGCTCTAGGCCACGCAAAAAGGCTCTGTACTTTTCTTAATGCTATTGTAACGCTGCTGACCTCAATATAAAGAACAAAGTGAAAATGTATGGGGAAAAAAACAAAAGAAGAAATGAAATGTTTTAAGTTCTTTGCTTGATGAGTGTTTTTGATTTGCAAATATAAGTTGTATTCTGATTTATACTTTGTGTATTTTCACCTTTGTGCTGAACAGTGATGAAAAGGTCAGGTTCAGCACAATGTAACTGTTCTGCAATGTAGAAATTTTTTGTGGTTAGGGTGAGCTGAGTGTAATCTTAATTATGAACTTGGAAACTTTCTGTGGTTAAGAAATGCTGGCCTCCCTGCGCAAATGTTCGACCAATGGGTAACTCTTGAAGCTCTTTGTGGTTAAGCTATGCTATCTAAGCTGAACTCCCTGTGCAAATGTCAAACCAAGGCGTGACCCTTGATCAAACTGTCAAATGCATAAGTGCTATTTTGCAGATTTTGCAGATGTCCAATGCACTTGTTAAACTTAAAGTGAACTTTCAAATGGGTGTGTGCTCAGAGTGATTGACGTATATACTGACGTGATTTGCTTGACGTGTGTACTGACGCATTTTACCCGGCAGTCGTTAACCAATCATATGAGTTTGTTGAACTTATGTAACTGAATATGGGAGTAACTAAACATGGGAGTCTTCAAAGAGTCACTAAAAACTAAAAAATGTAATGGAGAAGATTTTTATGTGTTAGATGAACAGTGACAACTGACAACTCACAATTTTTGGATTTTTGTGAATCATTGCTGTTTTCAATAAACCAAATTCTGGGTTAACCTTTTTTAAACTTCAATCTTGCCTACTGGTGGATTTTTCCTTCATTCTCCTATTGTGTTTTTCCATCGGCAGCCTTAAGTGGTAAGTTTTTTTACCATATTAGTTAACCCCCATCGCTGGCCGGGCCTCAATTTTAACAGGGTATCTGAGCAGGATAGAGAACACCAGCAGTCATGCACTTTTCAGGCACGTAGAGTTAAGCCCAGGGCACAGTGAAGATAGTTACCCGGTGTTAAAATATAAAAGTATCTGGGGCAGTAATCTGTAAACTAATATTATTGTAGTTTTTTGTGATTATTGTGCTACGTGCTGAACATGTTATCATGTGCATCACTGAGTGTTCTTTAAGTCTTATTAAAGCACAGACTTAGAAATTCAAACAATGCACAAACCAAACCACAAACAAAACTTCAACAACTACTGGTCAAACCCAAAGATAAAATACTCCAGGAACAGAAATGTGATGTCATATATGAAATTCAGTGTTTATCATGTAATAAAACCTATGTAGGAGAAACAGGGAGACCATTTGGAATATGAAAAAAAAGAACACCAGACAGAATATGAAACAGCGCACAGACAAACAAGAGCCGCAAAAGAACAAGCACATCAAGAAAACCTCAAATCAGCCGCATCCGACCACTGCAAGAGACAAAATCACACCAGGGTCATCTGTGCTGAAAGCAACAAGTATCATTGCTGGATCAAAGAGGCCATTGAGACATGAAAACGTGCACCAAGGACAACGAACAGGGACGACGGTGCATACACCCTATCACACACCTGGGATACAGTCCTGGAGAAAAGGTCAGACAGCAACCCTCCCTAGACCAATCCTCCTGAGCAGTCGATAAGTCACGTCTCAGTAACATCATGTGACGCTTCTGACGGAGGCTACAGGAAGTAGCTGAAACTAGTCAAGCAGGAAAACAAACAACTACCCCTGTGTGATAAATGAGTGACCTACAATAACTAGGGGTGTGCATTGGCAAGAATCTGTCGATACGATACAAATCACAATACTAGGATCACAATACTGTTAAAAAGGCAATTTTTTGTTTGTTTCTTTTTTTTTTCAAATTATTATTTCTTGGAAGAATTGAATTACACCAGAAATATGCAGAAATACTAAACACATTTTTATTTGATCAGAACAGGATCTGATGCTATATCGCAAAATGTTCCTTTATTAAAACTTAAATTATGTTTTACAGACATTACAGTTTACGATCCTGTTCAAATGTTCATTTTCTATTAGTTCATAACTAACGCCATAACATTATTTTTGTGCAATCCCAAGAAAGGAACTAACATTGTTTAATAAAAGAGTGTTAAGTAATAATAAATAAGATATAAACAATAAAGAAAAACAAAAATAAGCCTCTGCCATATCTGCATTTGAATAATACCTAAAAATATTGATAAATACTTTTTAATATCGATACAGTATTGTGAAATGAAATATCGTAATATATTGCAGAACTGATATTTTCTAACACCCCTAACAATAACTATACAACACATGTACACACAGACACTGAGGATCCCAGATAAATGAGTGTAAATCCTCCAAACAGTGGTTCAGTCAATGTGGTTTTGAAAGTGTGGAGGTGGAGCAGTTTGTCAGAGGAGACTCTGTAGAAGGACACAGATCCAGCAGGACAGTCCACATACACTGATACTGTACCAGAGGAGGAGGAGGAGGAGGAGGAGGAGGAGGAGGAGGAGGAGGAGGAGGAGGAGGAGGAGGACCTGACCATGTGACCACAGAAGCCCCTCCCCTCCTCAGGTTCAACCTCAGTGTGTGTAAACCTCAGTCCCAGACCATCTGGAACCACAGTGAAGGTAAGAACTGAAGGCTTTCCTCCTCCTTTCTCCTCTGAACATGGATCTGAGCCTGTTTGGTCCATTATCAGTAAATGGAAAACACATGAACTGTCTGGAATCCTTCAGGTGTTCAAGTGTTTATCACTTACACACAAACAGGACGTCAGTTCAAACATGGGTTTGACTATTTCACAGCAGGATCTTCTATCTTTATCTGTGTCATTGTTTTATGACTTTTAAACCATGTATTTTATCATCACCCATCTGTTGAATACTGTGCATCTGTTATATATGATGATAACCTGGTGGTCTGATCTGTCAGTTTGTTCTTTACTCAGAAAACATTTGTTACTCAGATCAACATCAACTCTGACACTGAGATTCACATGTCAGTGAAACTATAAACTGTGCTGATAAATGTCTGTGAATGGGTTTATTCATCTGGTTTAGACCAGCCCTGAGTGGAAAGAGTCATGACATCAACTTTATTATGATAGGGTGCTATATCCACAAAATCTGATTGATTGATAGATAAAGTCTTTAATTATGATTCAAAGTATTAGTCTTATTACACTGTAAGGTCAGTGAATGTGAACTTGGACCTTCAGTTACTACAGTGACGTTTTTGTGTCCAAACATACAAACTATTGGTGCAATAATGTGATTCTGAGGTGAGTGATGGAGGATGGACAGAAGAATGTGATCTGGTTTAAGAACTTTTAATGAAAGGACAAAGTCTGAATTACATCCAATCACACAATAGAAAAACTGTGATTCCATGCACTGTGTGATCTGTGTCAGCATACGTCACATGACTCACTCTATAGAAAGAATCATTAACCCATAAAAACCCAAACAGCCAACGACGACCAAAACATCTACTGATCTAAACTGTTTAATCCATGTTGATCCATTATCAATACATGTCAATAATTGGTGTAAAATACAGTTATTCATCTTTTCATGGTCATCAGATATGACCCATTTGGACATTCAGAGGCTCTGTAGTTACCATGGAAACACCGTCATCTTCTACAACATTGATTCACCAGTAAAACCCATGGAGTTGGATCAACAACAGTGGATTGAAATGTTTAATTTATGTTCAGTTAATGACATGTTGCAGAAAAAGTCACTTTTTCTTCAATTTTCTCTGTTTCTGATATAATAACCCTCAACTTTAATCTGAGCTTTTATGAACATCTACATGATCAGTAAATTAAATATAGGAAAATACCTGATGTTCACTGAAAAAACACAAAATACAGAGGATTATGTTATGATAAACTGTGATAAATCACTAATGAAAAGTTACGTATAGAGAAAAAAAAATAAAAAAATTGGAAGTGCCACACACATAGCACTGAGTGTTTATGGGTTCATTAACCTTCAAATCCAGCAGCATTTCTTCATCTGTTCAGACAAAGTAAGTAATATCATGTGTTGTTTTTTTTTTTTGCTGCTGTTCAAAGTCCCCTTTTATTCTCATCTATTATTGTCATGTTATTTTTCTTACTGTTCAAATGTTCCTGATACAGGGTCATAAAATACGGTGTTGGAACCAGATCCTGTTAATATTATCTGATGTTCTCTGACTTTATGACCCATCAGTCTCTGCCAACTCAAAGTCCATGTTTATAGTTATGAGTAGATTTAATGGTATTAAAACAGAGCCTGAAAACACTGGACACATTTACAAAAATAATCAGATTCAAAACTTTAACCCAGAGGAACACAATGAAAAACTAACAGGTCTGGATTTAAGGACTTTGAAATTAAATCAAATCCAATTTGATTTATATAGAAGCACATGAGAACAAAAGTATCTGATGACACTTTACAGATAGAGGAGGAATAAAGCAGAAAGCAATTCACAGACAGCAACAGAAGAGAGAGAGAGAGAGAGAGAGAGAGAGAGAGAGAGAGAGAGAGAGAGAGAGAGAGAGAGAGAGAGAGAGAGAGAGAGAGAGAGAGAGAGAGAGAGAGAGAGAGAGAGAGAGAGAGAGAGAGAGAGAGAGAGAGAGAGAGAGATTTTATTTTATTTTTAAAAACTCTTTATTTACACAATAAACAAACTAAACATTCCTCAATCTAAACCAGACAATAACATATGATCCATCAACTTCAGACAAAAAAAAGTTTTTTTTTTCTCATGTGGACTAAACCAAAGGTGAGTTCCTCTTCTTTGATAGAACAAAGAACATGATTAGAGCACCAAATGCTCAGACATTTCCAGGTCATCCATTATTTGATAATACCTATAATCAATATTCAGTTGTGTTTTGATCATTCTGATCAACATGGTTTTAAACTCACAATCCAACAGTTCCTCTATCTTCTGTTTCCTACTGAACTCCACAGCTTCAGACCTAGAAAAGTGAAAACTAAACCAAAAAAATCAGTTTATTTCTTTAAATTTTGATAATAATGTGGTAAAACTTCTCTGTAAAGGAACGGTTCCCATAAAACCAATAAAAATTGTGAAATAAAAATCACAACTCAATGTCCATGAGTAGATTTAATGGTATTAAAACTGAGCCTGAAAACACTGGACACATTTTCAAAAATAATCAGATTCAAAACTTTAACCCATAATTTTTTATTTATTTTGTATGTATATATGTGTATATGTATCTATGCACACACACACACACACACACACACACACACACGCACACACACACACACACACACACACACACACACACACATACATATACACATTCATACAACCATATATCCCTATAAAATAAATAAAATAATAATATTTTTTTTAAAAATTATTAAATAAATACATAAATAAATAAATAAATATATATATATATATATATATATATATATATATATATATATATATATATATATATATATATATATATATATATACATATATACATTCACTATCTGAACCCGCTTTATCCTCACTAGGTGGGGTACACACTGGACATGTGATCAGTTCATCACAGGGCTGAACATATAGAGACAAACAATCACACCTATGGGCAACTTAGATTAACCAACTAACCTATCAGTGCATGTGTTTGGATGGTGGGAGGAGCCAGAGTACCTGGAGAGAACCCACGCAGACACGGGGAGAACATGCAAACTGCACACAGAAAGGTCCCAACACACACACACACACACACACACACACATATAAATATATATATATATATATATATATATATATATATATATATATATATATATATTTTTTTTTTTTTTATACATATATATATATATATATTTGTATATATATTAATTCAGTTCATTACAGTGATTGTGTGAAGGTGTGTAACTCACTGGTGAAAAGTGTTTTAAAGTTTACTGGAAGGCCTTCTCGATTCCAACACCAGTCGATGGGGGTGGGATCTTTCTGTGTGGAGTTTGCATGTTCTCCCCGTGTCTGTGTGGGTCCTCTCGGGGTACTCTGGCTCCTCCCACCATCCAAACACATGCACTGATAGGTTAATGGGTGAACCTAAATCACCCAAAGGTGTGAATGTGACAGTGACTGTCTCTGTATGTTCAGCCCTGAGATGAACTGGTCACATGTCCAGGGTGAACCCCACCTTCACCCATAAGTAGCTGGGATAGGCTCCGCCTCTGTGACCCTAGTGAGGATGAAGTGAGGTTCAAATAATGAATGAATGAATGAAAGGCGTTCTCGCTGTGGTCACCATCAGTCAGTCATGTCAGACTCCAGTCGATCACAGACTAGGCATTGATTTGATTGGCAGATGAGAAGCAGAGCTCATTCAGGTGAGCGGACCAATCACAAACAGTGTTCAGAAGGTGGGTGTAAAGTGTCCAATGAGTGGAGTCTGCAGATGTAGAGATGTTCCGTTAAGTCGTCTTTACCACTGGTGGAGATGAACTCACATTTATGCGACACTTTACTGAACCACGATGTCCTGAAATCAGACAAAAGAAGACACTGTCCACAGAGAAAAGACACAAACAACATAATGAATGTTCTATTCTACTATTCTATTCTACTCATCCATTCACATGGGAGCCCTTTGGCATCACCAACATGTGCATTAGGAACTGTTCATTGGATTTGTAGAACCGCAGGTCCACAACGGTATCAACTGTGTGAAATGAACATAAATACAGAACAAACCCATATTTGATTCACGATAAAACATCAGACACATCCAATGTTTCATATAATCCAAGGTCTTTTGGATGTAATGTCAGTGAAGTGATCTCCATAAACTGTTTCCAGGTCCATGTTTCCACTGTGGATCATCTCCTCTTCTTTAACATCTAACTGTAAAGGTCTGTAAACCTGAGGAGACCAGATGATGGTCTTTAGAGGAATGTGGTCCCGTTCTAGTCTGATGTACATTTTACAGGCATGTTGTAGACGTTCCTTTGAAAATGACCTTTAGACCTTTGGCTTAAAATAGTTCATTTTAATACTATTTTGATGTGTTTTCTATGTTCTACTGTCAATAAAATATGGGTTTATGAAGTTTTCAAATGATTTGATTGTGATTTGATTGACATTTTATGGTCAGCATCTGGACCCTTTTGGAACTGGGGTTGTAGACCTGCTCAGACCTAGAAAGCATCCATAAAACTATAAAGTGATGCTGTTTGATCAGACTGTACATTTTTTTGGTTTGGACTCTGTTTCTGTGTTTGGACGTTGACTGTCCACGTCTTGTATTTCATCTCATAAAAGTTAATCATTCATGTGGTTTAAAGCCGTTGTTGGTCATTACAATTATTTAACCCTCAGTGTTTCCTGTTGAAAACTTTTCCATGTTGATAATCCTCCAGATAACTGTTGACCTGTGGACTCATTGACAGTTTGGTGATTTATTGATCCAGTGGATTCTGATCAGGTGATAAACAGCAGCTGTTTATTCTGTCAACAAACTTCATCTTATTTACCTCATTTCTTTGTGTTGGTTTAGGTGAAACCTCTCCTAACTAGAAGCACTCGGAGAGCGCAGACCTCCACCAAAGCTGATCAGTGCCCCCCCCCCCGTGGGCCCCCCCACCCCTGATCACCACCAAAATTTAATCATTTCTTCCTTATCCCATTTCCAACAAACCCTGAAAATTTCATCCAAATCCGTCCATAACTTTTTGAGTTATGTTGCACACTAACGATCAGTGACCCCCCCCCCCCCATGGGCCCCCCCACCCCCGATCACCACCAAAATTTAATCATTTCTTCCTTATCCCATTTCCAACAAACCCTGAAAATTTCATCCAAATCCGTCCATAACTTTTTGAGTTATGTTGCACACTAACGGACAGACAAACAAACAGACAGACAAACAAACAAACAAACAAACAAACAAACAAACCCTGGCAAAAACATAACCTCCTTGGCGGAGGTAATAAAGCTGAGGCTGTTTTATCTGATGTCAGTGAAGCTAACTCCTCACTGGCCTTGTCCTGTCTCCTGAGCTGCTCTTCAGGTCCCATCATCAGCTCCAGGAGGCCATCTAGTGGTCTGACAGTAGAACTACAGCAGAACCAACACACACGGATCAGCCATTACACTTCAACTCACACTCACACCACAAACAGCACCCACAAACACCTTCATGAAGTCCCATCTACATTAAACACACACCATATGAGATGAGGGATGTAGGTCTTGGTCCAAAACCCTGAGTCTGGTTTATCTCTGAACTGCTGGTCCACATCTGACTCTTCTCCATCATATAACCACATCTCAAACTCTGCTGTTTTCAGTGTTTGTCGTGTGACTGATGTGGATTCAGCAGAATGGATCAGTGTGAGGACAGAGAGGAGGGAGCCCCTCCCCCAAAGACCACAGACAGGACCCCCCAGGACCTGGACCTGGACCCAACAGACCCTCCAAAGCTCAGAGGTGAGACCACCATCTGGATCTGTCCACCACTGTTCTCCATGTCAGAGCTCAGCACTAAAACCACTGACATCACTATTCACAGACCTGGACCTGGACCTGGACCTGGACCTGGACCTGGACTAGGACCAGGACCTGGACCAAGATGTGGACCTGGACCTGACTGGGTTTGGATTCCCTCATGGGATGTAGAGTTGTGTGTGTTCTGGTTCAGTTTTCAGTGCCATGTTTCCATACAGTAGTAGGTCTATCCATCAGCTGGGTGGAAATCTGGTGGTTGGCTGTGGACACACGGGTCCAAACAGTCTGTCATTAGATTCACCTGGTTGGACTCAAGAACATCTGACTAACAAATACAGGAACTACATTATTGATTTATACTCAAGAATTATTCATCACCAGATTAATTTAGAATGAACTCAGTGATCTTGATCTAATGGTTCATTGACTTTCATTAATCTGTGAGTTTATGGATCAAATTCACACTTTATTGATCTTCAGTGTATTGATCATTTTCTTATTGTTTCTACAGTTTATTTAAAAACTAAATACTTCGTTTTCCTGATGACCAGGATCCACCACAGACCAGAGTCCTCTGGACCTGATCCTGGACTTGGATCCAGTAGCGTGTCCTTCAGGAGTGACCGGTCCAAGGGGTACCCACCAGGTGTTTCCACAGAGATGTAAGTTTGATGTAAATGTCCAATGTGTCGACTGTTTATTAAATCTATATTAAACATTGACTTTAGTTTAAAGTTCAGAATGTGCTCCATCCTGGGGCCCCTTCTGTTCAACATCTACATGCTTCCACTGGCTCAGATCATAGAAAAAAATAAAATAGATTACCATAACTATGTAGATGACACACGGCTCTACATTTCAATGTCCCCAGGTGACCATAGCCCCATACAAGCACTGGGTAAATGCATGGAGCAAATATCTGAATGGATGGGCCATAATAATTTTCTTCAGTTAAACAGAGAAAAAACAGAGGTAGTTGTTTTTGGACCCAAGGAGGAAGGCCAGGAATCTGGGTGTTGTTATGGATTCAGACCTGATTTTTAAAAACCACATACAAACAATTACAAAGTCAGCTTACGATCACCTCAAGAACATTTCTAGGATTAAAGGACTGATGTCGCAGCAGGACCTCGAAAAACTTGTCCATGCATTTATCTTTAGTCGAGTTGACTACTGTAATAGTATCTTCTCCGGTCTGCCTAAAAAGTCAGTCAGACGACTGCAGCTGATCCAGAATGCTGGTGCTCGAGTCCTCACTAAGACCAAGAGAGTGGACCACATCAGTCCAGTTCTGAGGTCTCTACACTGGACCACATCAGTCCAGTTCTGAGGTCTCTACATTGGCTCCCTGTCTCTCAGAGAATAGACTTCAAAATTATCTTGCTAGCATATAAAGCACTGAATGGTCTAGGCCCAAAATCCATCAGAGACCTTCTAGTCCAGTATGAACCATCTAGACCACTCAGGTCATCAGGTGCAGGTCTGCTCTGTGTTCCAAAAGTCAGAACTAAACATGGAGAATCAGCATTCAGTTTCTATGCTGCGTATATCTGGAACAAACTACCAGAAAATATCAGGTCTGCTGAGAGATCCACCAACAGGGTTTTCAGCTCAGTCAGTCCTAACTTGGCGTTCTAGGTCCGAACTAAAGTTAGTCCTGTTGCACCATCGGTGTCACATGGTCTTTTTCTTCAGTCTATGGTTCAGACACTGGCAGGAGAATCACACTAAACCTGATCAATGAAAACCTGTTGTTGTAGTGGAAGCTGGTCCTGGATGATACTGGATCAGAGTCCAGGGTTGATTCCTGGTCCACTGAACACCTTTGTATCATATGTTATGAGTGCAGAAGGTGAGGAGACACATTGTTAGGACAGAGCTGTTGGTTTCATCCAAATGTAGAAGAGATCAACTAAACCCAGTGAGTGTGAAGCTTCAAACAGACTCAGATGTTGATTCTCAGTGGGATCAGCAGGACCAGGACACCTTTCCCACTACAGGGGGTCATGTGACTAATGTTGATGTCCAGGTGTGTCCCCCTCTAGGTATCAGTGTGGACAGACATAATGTGAGCTCATTGTTGATGATTGGTCCACAGAGTGGAGCAGCAGAGCTCAGAGGTTCCCAGTGATCCACAGCATCCGACTCAGCTGGACTCCACATTTGAGGTGTGTACTGGTCCAACATCTACTGGTCCATCTGTTCTGTCCAATCAATAATGTCCAACACTGATGCAGTACAGCTTATTCATGTGGAACTCTTCAGGATGTTTTTCTCTTTTATATAAAATGAATGATGCTTATGTAATGTGTCAAACATTTGGACAGAAGGTTCATTAAACCTGAGGATTACGTTGATGAACAGGTTAATGATCACATCAGATACAGACCTGGTTGGTTAAGGTGAAGATGTTGTTTTGGGTTTTTACAGGTAAAAGAGATGGCGGCACCTAAAGAAAGTCTGTTGAAAATTCTGGTCAATTTGGTCGATGGTGATTTTAAAATGTTCAAGTGGTTCTTGACCATTGAAGAACTACCCATCCCAGTGAGTAAACTGGAGAATGCAGACCGGATGGACACGGTGGATCTGATGGTCCAGACCTACTACACAAATACTCATAGTGTCACTGTAAGGGTTCTGGAGAAGATGGGCAGGACTGATCTGGTGAAGAAACTTTCAAAAGGTCAGTCATTAATAAGTATTTAGTAAAGTAAGAGGCTCCATATTTCATTCCCCTGTGGCACATTAAACATAAGGACGGTGGTAATGTTGTTTACATCTGTTCAGACCCAGTAGAATTCTATGAATATTCATATTCTGTCCTGGTAACATTCAAACCCCTCAGAGCATCAGTGTAAAGATCAGTTAAATCTTTGAAGGCAGTCGTCATCTGGGTTTTTGTAAGTCATTCATCTAAGATTAACTCAACACAGAGTTTAGTCAAACAGTAAATTCAAACTGAGGATGAAGCAGAACTGTATTACACAAACATTAAGCTCTTTATTTATTTATTTATTTATTTATTTATTTATTTATTTATTATTATTATTATTATTATTATTATTATTATTATTATTATTATTATTATTAGTATTAGTATTAGTATTAGTATTCGTATTAGTATTAGTATTGGAGCAAATGGACAAATAATATAAACTAAAACATAAGCAGCTGTTCTATCAGAATCCACTCATGTAGTTTTCTCAGTTACTCACAGTCATTGCCACTAATGTGACCTTTGACCTTTGTCCACCTCGATGCAGTTACTTCATCCTTAAATCCAAGTGAACGTTTGGTCCAGATGTGACTGAAGTCTGTCAAACCCTTCCTTAGATTTGATATTTTAAAGGTAACTGTTCCTGACAGACTGACCTTTTCCTGTGGATCTAAAATCAAAGTGAAGCAGCTGTCAGTCTGTTTGAAAGGTTCAACTACAGTCAAAGAAAGAAGAGACTCTGAAAACACACACAGGTGAACACACCAAGTGGAAGGCAGACACTTTCCACCAGTCTTCTAGTCAAAGCAGGTCCTCATTCAGTCCCTGGAAACTTCCAGTAGATCAGCTGTTATTCTTTGACTGTGGTATTTGACAGTTTTTCCGGTCGTCATTTTCAGCTCCAGAACAGTTTCCTTCTACGAGACTGGGACCTAAACACATGTTTGGTCTCAGTCATAATACTGTAGTGTCCAAATACGTACATGTGAGAATAAGTGAGTCATTCCTATTAAATAAAGATGACTTTATCATTGAACTACCTAGTGGTATTTCACTAAATTGACATGAACGAACCTGATGGATGACGTCCATGTGTAGAGTTTGAATCAGAGGAAAAACAGTGACTAAAGTCAAATGGATGAAACTGATGAAACTACTGCCTACATGACTATATTTTTAGATTGCCATGAACTAATAAAGGCATTTTATTTTTACACAAATCCTGCAGTGTGCCTTGAGAATATTTTTTAAAATCTAGCCTGCTAACGCGGATTGTTTACTTTTGTTTTTATAGCTGTGTTTCTTGTAGATAAAAGGGTTTAAAGGACATTCCAAAGGGAACAAAGATGATATTCAGGATTAAAGATCAATGATGCTACAAAACTACAGAGAAGACAAAGTGTTATTAATAACATAGATTTCGTTTGTTTGAATAATCGTTTATTGAAGACATTGAAGGGTTCCTCATGTACAAATACACATGATGAGCATATTTGAACAGTTCAGCTCTACTGTCCTCCAGCTGAATGGCATGGATATGACAGAAGACACATGAAGAATAAACTCATCAAATGAGAGGAAATGAATGACTGTACCTGAATATACACAGAATCTGTAACATAATAATATGATTCTAGAAGAAATGGGAAACATTCCCCTTCCATTTGTGTTTGGAACATTCTCTTAATTGTCTTCTTTGTCTTCACTCAGAGAGCATTGACCAGTGTCGGCGAAAACTGAAGTCTGAACTAAAACGAAAGTTTGTGCGTGTGTTTGAGGGCATCGATAAAGAAGGACTCCCCAAAACCCTCCTGAACCAGATCTACACAGAGCTCTACATCACAGAGGGAGGGGCTACAGAGGTCAACCAGGACCATGAGGTCAGACAGATTGAAACAGCATCCAGGAACCCACACAGACCACCAACAACCATCACATGTGAAGACATCTTTAAAACACCACCTGACACAGATGAAGCAATCAGAACAGTGCTGACAAAGGGCGTGGCCGGCATCGGGAAAACAGTCTTAACACAGAAGTTCAGTCTGGACTGGGCTGAAGACAAAGCCAACCAGGACATCCACTTCATATTTCCATTCACCTTCAGAGAGCTGAATGTGCTGAAACAGAAGAAGTTCAGCTTGGTGGAACTGGTTCATCACTTCTTCACTGAAACCAAAGAAGCAGGAATCTGGATCTTTGAAGACCTCCAGGTGGTGTTCATCTTAGATGGTCTGGATGAGTGTCAACCTCCTCTGGACTTCAACAACACTCAGATCCTGACTGATGTTACAGAGTCCACCTCAGTGGATGTGCTGCTGATGAACCTCATCAGGGGGAACCTGCTTCCCTCTGCTCGCCTCTGGATAACCACACGACCTGCAGCAGCCAATCAGATCCCTGAAGCGTGTCGTGGCATGGTGACAGAAGTCAGAGGGTTCACTGAACCACAGAAGGATGAGTACTTCAGGAAGAGGTTCACAGATGAAGAACAGACCAACACAATCATCTCCCACATCAAGAGGTTACGAAGCATCCACATCATGTGTCACATCCCAGTCTTCTGCTGGATCACTGCTACAGTTCTGGAGGACATGTTGAAGACCACAGAGAGAAGACAACTGCCCAAGACCCTGACTGAGATGTACATCCACTTCCTGGTGGTTCAGGCCAAACGGAAGAACATCAAGTATGATGGAAGATCTCGGACAAATTCACCCTGGAGTCCAGAGACCAAGAAGATGATTGAGTCTCTTGGAAAACTGGCCTTTGAGCAGCTGAAGAAAGGAAACCTGATCTTCTGTGAATCAGATCTGACAGAGTGTGGCATCGATATCAGCTCAGCCTCAGTGTACTCAGGAGTGTTCACAGAGGTCTTCAAAGAGGAGAGAGGACTGTACCAGGACCAGAGGTTCTGCTTCATCCATCTGAGTGTCCAGGAGTTTCTGGCTGCTCTTCATGTCCATCAGACCTTCATCGACACTGGAGTCAATCTGCTGTCAGAAGAACAAACCACATCCCAGAGGTCTGGATCTGCACAGACTCAGTTCTACCAGACCGCTGTGGACCAGGCCTTACAGAGTCCAAATGGACACCTGGACCTGTTACTCCGCTTCCTCCTGGGTCTATCACTGCAGACCAATCACAGACTCCTACAAGGTCTAATGAAACAGACAGGAAGTAGCTCAGAGACCAATCAGGAGACAGCTGAGTACATCAAGAAGAAGATCAATGATAAACTGTCTGTAGAGAAAAGCATCAACCTGTTCCACTGTCTGAATGAACTGGAGGATGGATCTCTGGTGGATCAGATCCAACAGTACCTGAGAGATGGAGATCCCTACAGTTCTGGTCCATCTCCTGCTCAGTGGTCAGCTCTGGCCTTCATGTTACTGTCATCAGATAAAGATCTGGATGAGTCTGACCTGAACAAATACTCTGGTTCAGAGGAGGCTCTTCTGAATTTGCTGCCAGTCGTCAAAGCCTCCAACAAAGCTGTGTGAGTCCAGACAGAGTGGAATTGATTGAATTTAGAGTCTGGTTTAGGACATTTTTCTACCTTATTCATTCCTTGTCAAACCACGACACTGATCATATTAATGAACATCATAACTTGATGGAATTCACATCCAATCCACTTCATGTGTATGACAGTAGGAGCACATCTGATCCAGTCCATCAAACACGTGAGTTAGTTTATGGTGGACCATGGATTTAGATCCTGTTTGGTCTTCAGTGCTGGTTCCAGATCATCTTTAAATAAATCTGTAAATGTATGTGTTACTGAGACCCCCAGATAAATAAAGGGGTCATAACCATAATCATAAATGAACAGCAGTGAAGGTCCATACGGTTTGTCTGAGTGTTAACAGGAAATAGTAGCTCTGTGATACATTGACTTTATAACCTGATATTTGACCAAAACTAGTGATTATCTGTAGAACTATTGGAACTGAAATGAAGTGGAGTTTAGTGAAGAGCAGTTTAACCTGCTGCTTTTTTTAACAGAACAAACCAATCTGTTCTGTTTCTGCAGATTGCCTGTCTATGGCCTATCAGAAAGAGGCTTTGAAGGTCTGTCCGCAGTTCTCAGATCCCAGTCTTCTAGTCTGAGACATCTGGATTTCAGTACCAACGACCTGGAGGATTCAGGAGTGAAGATCCTGTCAGATGGACTAAGGAGTCCAGACTGTAAACTGGAGACTCTCAGGTCAGATAAAGTTAGAATCTGAATTCAATTCTGTCTGTTTTTTGGTCCTGACTGAGTTTTATTAAATCATGTTGTACTTGTTTAAATGAAGGTGTATTAGATCTAGAGCTGCACAATCAAGTCAATAATAAGCAGTGGCAGCTCGTCAATAGAGGGCGCTAGGGCACTGCCCCACCTGTCTCACCTTAAGAAAAAGATGATAGGAATCACCAAAAATAATTTTACAAAAACATGAATATTTAAACAAATGAGTAATACATGATACAGGCTGTGAGTACTGTGTATAATCTGCATTCAAGTGGAGTTTAAACATGTTTTCTGTCGTTTAGCGAAGTCAACTGACGTGTTTCCTGTTTGGGGCAAAAATCTGCACCCAAGGCTCTGCCTTTATCATAATAGACTCTTGCTATAAATGGAGCATGTGCAGTAGACCCCCTCCAATACAAGAGATAGGAGAACCTTGGCCCCACCCACAGGAGTTAACGTCACATCCTGAAAAGAATCAAGACCTTCCTCAAAATTGGAATCAGTGAATAGGTCCATAAGGAAAACTACTGAGCCATGAGTAAGAGGTTGGATAGATCAGTGGATAACACAACTGGTTTGGATGCAGAAGGCATGAGATTGATTCCTGGCATGAGTGATATCACTGATTGATTTTTTTTTTTTTTTGTTTAACCCTTAGGTTGATGTTCTATTTTATTACTGTCATGTGATCTACCTGTACTACCTTCACCCCTGGTCTAAATGCATTTTCCATATGATCAGTGGAAAAGAGACTCTTCAGGGACATGTCTGACTTTAACAATAGTCATAGAAAAATGTGCATGTTTGAAGGATAGACAGTGAAATTTACAGATAAAAATACACAACTGAAAACACATACTGTGTAGTTTTATTTTAATTTAAGTGACTATTTTAAAATAGTGGTGCCTGTACTTTGGCGTATCCTAGTGGTGATATGTGGTTATAGTGCAGCTGAAAACTGACCTGGATACTGCACCACCAAAAAATAATTTCACCAGCCGCCACTGATCACAAGTGTATTCACTATATCGACCTGTGTAATTGTAAAATGGAAAAAGACCACAATTTAAAGGTCAGGATTTAGGTTGATTTATGGTGATCCAAATGGAACATTAGGGAATAAAAGTTGAAAAATGAAAATAATAACATTAAAATATTTCCACTTGTAAGTTTTCGTATTTTTACACTAGTTTCAGTTTTTTTGGTGGGTTTGACATTGTTAAATGACTCATCTGTGCTTTTGTCTTGATAACCAAACAAGAAGCATCTTCTTCTTGTTTTTGCTGCTCTTACACAGGCCTTTTAAAGAGCAGATATTGTGCAGATGAAACGTCCATATCCAGACACATACAGCTGTGGAGGTTCACATGTGATTCAGTCAACTATAATACCCCTCTAGTTTCAGGTCCAGACACTTGGGCTGTGTAATGGAATTTTCTGATTCCCTTCTTTGTTTCCATATCCATTCCTGACTACCCTTCCCCACTACTTGCTAACTTTCCCGAATACCCCTCACTGCATGCTAATTTTCCCATATCCTTACCCAAATCCCCCTACTGTGTGTGTAAATTTTCTTGCAAGGTAACAAAAGGTGACTGATTGTTAAAACCGTGAGTTCATCATTCAATCAAAAGGCCCTTTGAGGAGACTGGAGGTGTCACTTGCAAATGTGATTCACCCTATAAAAGGTGGACCTTGTGAGCAGCGCTTTGTCTTTTCTTCACAATCGCCGCTTGTGTGCAGAACTGACCTTTCTTGACAAAGAAATAAAATATTGTCGGCCAGCAGATGTCTCTATTTCATTATTCACCAGCAGCAGAGAAAAATTTCCATAACAGCTGCAACTAATGACTAACTCTACAGTCGACTAGTCATATTACAAACTGAAAAAAACAAAAAAACAAAAGAAAAAAACAATGGGTTTTATTTCTATTCATAACCGTAAATAAGTTGGTTGGTTAGTGTCGGCTGTAACCACAGCAACATAACAGAAAGAAACATTATTGGGAAACTCAACCACTGACTCTGTTTCTCGTTTACTGCTCGCATCTCTCGCACACGCCGACTCACTGGCTCCGCCCCCATACACTGGCTCCACCCCATACCTTTCTCATCCACTCACCTGTCCATCATAGTCCCGTACACACTCAGTGCTTTACAGACCGTCAGTAACCGCTGAACTTTCCAACAGTAACATTAACAGAACAGTTACTGCAGGGTCGATCCAATACATTTCATGTTTCATGTTTAGAATTGACTCGGTCAGAGCAGTAGCGTGTTGAGGAGTACACGTCTGCTTTTTCTGCAAAAAGTCATCCATGGCTCCTGCACTCGTCTTAACGCTGCATTAAATTAATCATGAAATTTTCAGACAAAATGACAGCATTCCTCTTTAAACTGTCATGATCCTTCACACACACACATACAGTAATAGACTCACTACTAGCATGGAGGCTAACTATCTATGAGGTTGGTCTAAATCTTATAAACGTGTTTCCTCTGTAAATGTTCATTCATAGTTGAAGTGGTCCCGTGGTCCACCAGGCTCAGATACAGATCTGACATGTGACAGTTTTCTTGGTTGTGTCACATATGAAATGTTCCCAAACTTTGGACCGTTTGTTTGTCGTAGCCTGGCTTCAGTGGGCGTCTACCGCTGCTCCTTCTGTTCCAGATCATTAGTGTGCATGTGCTGTCAGTGCATCAAAGATCTGGGAAAAGTCAGATGTCTCACTCTGAGCTACTTCAACTGGCTACGGTCAAACATGGTTTATCCTGGGATTGGATACACACGATGACATCACTAACGACCCATCATCTACTAAATTAGTCATCGACTGATTTTGCCGTCGACTATTAGTCGACTAGTCGTTGCAGCCCTACCAGACATACGATGAGATGAACAAAGAGTAGACAAATGATCAAATATAGAGGCTAGTAGTGGAACCCAACCAACCACTCCTACTCTCAGCAGCATCGTGTTCCTCCCTGAGCTCAGATCTATGTGGACTGTGATGGTCCTTCAGTCCAGACCTGACCTGATCGTATCATCATCTGTGTCCTCCAGGTTGAGTATCTGTAACCTGTCAGAGAGAAGCTGTGAAGGTCTGTCCTCAGTTCTCAGATCCCAGTCCTGTAGTCTGACTCATCTGGAGCTCAACAACATGGACCTGAAGGATTCAGGACAGAAGATCCTGTCAGATGGACTAAGGAGTCCAGACTGTAAACTGGAGACTCTCAGGTCAGATAAAGTTAGAATCTGAATTCAATTATTTCTGATCTTTTGGTCCTGACTGAGTTTTATTAAATCATGTTGTACTTGTTTAAATGCAGGTGTATTAGATCTAGAGCTGTACAATCAAGTCAAACACAAGTGAAATCACTAAATCAACCTGTGTAATTATAAAATGGAAAAAGACCACAATTTAAAGGTCAGGATTTAGGTAGATTTATGGTGCTCCAAATGGAAAATTAGGGAATAGAAGTTCAACACAACTTCTGTTGTATGGAGATGATTTGGATTTAGTGACACTGACTGAGCAGATGGAGATACTGTGGAAAACATGAAAAATTAAAATAATTACATTAAGGTTTTGATATTTTTACGCTAGTTTCAGTTTTTATGTTTGATTTGACATTGTTAAATAACTCATCTGTGCATTTGATTTGATAAACAAGCAAACAGTCTCATATTACAATTTTAAAAAATGTGTTTGTCCCTAAATTGTGCAGCTTTATTTGGATCTGAGCTGTAGAACAAACTGAGATCTATGTGGACTGTGATGGTCCTTCAGTCCAGACCTGACCTGACTGTAATCCAAATATCATCTGTGTCCTCCAGGTTGAGTATCTGTAACCTGTCAGAGAGAAGCTGTGAAGGTCTGTCCTCAGTTCTCAGATCCCAGTATTCTAGTCTGACTCATGTGGACCTCAACAACATGGACCTGAAGGATTCAGGACTGAAGATCCTGTCAGATGGACTAAGGAGTCCAGACTGTAAACTGGAGACCATCAGGTTTGGATTGTTCAACCAGTGTGAACGATGATGATTAAAACCATGATGTACATGTAGTGGATCAGTCTGACCTGGTTTTCAGACCAGCTGTTCAGTGTCTGACATGAAACACATGCATGTTCCTTTATTTCTATGAAACAAACACAGGAACTAAACTGTATGAAGATGTATTTGAACCAAATGAGTCTAAATCTACAAATATTATCCAAAGGACAGTAAAGTGTCTACAGTCTGAGGGTTGGACTGGAGTGGAACTGGTTTGTCTGTTCAAACACTGGAACCCAAGAACCATTGAACCTTTGATTTGGAGGTGGTGAAGGATGTTCATTTATGCACTTGATGTTTTTGGACCAATATCTTTACATTTGTGTCTTTATTTGGTCAAAGCCAATCTTCATCCAGTTAAATATGTCTGAGTAACAATAAAAGATCAGGTCTTTCCAGACTAGGGACCAGAGGCGATTTCTCACAGACTGCAAGGGAAGCTTGGTTTCCCCTAAAATTACGTAAATTAAATGGTCAAATATGTTCGGTTGTGTTGAAATTTCAATAATTACAAATGTGTTTGAACACATTCATCTCAAAGACGAGTTCGTTCAGAATCAGCTTTATCACAAATCAACGGACTCGATGTTGTTCACTTCTCATACATTCCCATTGCACTGTTTTCTCATTCTATCTCTGCTCAGTGCATTTGTCCGTAGACGCTGGGCATCAATGCGCTTCAATGGGACTGAGTGGAACAGTTTTTTTCATTGCCTCAAAACTGGACGGTAATTGGATAAATGCCATGATGTTGTCCCGCCCCCAGATGCCGGGTGTCTCTGGGGGTGAATGGAGCTGTTGGTGCGGAGCTCGGCCGGGCTGGACGCCAGAATCCCATGTGCTGATTGGAGGATCAGTTGAAAGGCTGAACCCCGTTTGATTGACCGCTATTTTGAGATCTCCTCCTTCACTGACACAGTTCAGTTTAATACCGTCATGCATTCTGCTGCGAAATCGAGAGAGAAACCACTATGAAATTACTCGTTCATTTCTTGCACTGGAAATAAAACACACTCATTGTACTTCCTTGTTTCAATTTAACATAATTTCAGCGTTTTCTTGTTTCAGTTTCATAATTTAATCATTTCTTGTTCGAGTTTAATATCGTTTTGTAGATAGTTAAATCAATTAAACTGTCGGCTAGGTCAGAGTGAAAGGAGCATCTCTTGTATAAAAAGGCTGAAGTCTTACACCCACAACACAATGGGCCAAGGCAATCTAAGCAGCCCAGCTCTGCTGGACATTCAGAGGACACTGGTCCAGTCCCTGGAAAAGACACCTACTTGGTACAATAAGGTCACTGACCATTTTCTTAAAAAGGAACAGAGGGCTGAATTTATGTTTAAATAACTTGACAATTTTTTTTGATGTAAGCCAACAATGAGCTTCCCCACTCTGAAGGACAAGCAGCCGCCACTGCTAGGGATGTAATGATATGAAAATTTCATATCATGGTTCCTGTGACTAAAATTATTACGATTATCATTATTATCACGGTATTGTTGAAATTGTGCTCAAAATGTTCAAAAAGTACTTATACACACACTGAAATAATTTAACCAAGTTGTATTTTGAAAAAAACAAAAACAAAAAAAAACAAAAAACAAATAAAATAATTGGCACAATGTACTTTCTCTGGCAGAAACCTTCAAGTATTAACCCTTAGTGGTCTGAGCTTATTTTGTCTGTTTTTCAGTACTTCTGATTTTTCCTTTATATACTATATAAGCAAATGTTTACTATACCCATGTTTGGTGTCTTTTTTTCAGCACAACTTCATCTATTTCATCTGTCTGTTATTTTTCAATTTAACCTACAATATCAACACAAAAGGACAAAAAACACACCAAAAAAATACAAAATCTGATTTGAAAAATATACAAAATTTATTACATAAATAACACAAACATGCTTAACAAACCTTTTCAAAGACTTTAAAAGTGATTATTGGTTCCAAATATTAGGTATAGAAAATTAAAATTGTAATAAATTAAAACTATACTCAAATATTTGACATAAAAGCAGATCGTTACATAGGCATATTCTATGGAAAAGTGCCGTTATCACGGTTATCATGATAATTAGAATTTAAAGCTGCAGTATGTAGGATTGTGGCCAAAACTGGTACTGCAATCACATTCAAAATACTGTAGAACGTGGTATCCTCTCCTCCTCCCCCCAGGCTAGGGGTTGCCAGATCCCGCATGAGCATCTACTACTAGCGTTTCCTCTAATCCTTGCCACCACACCATAAATTTCATACAAAAAAATCATCACCAGACTTATTCTACATAAGTCTAATATATAAAAGGCCAGGACAAATGTCCTGCACACTCAAATAAAAGTTTGCGAACATTCAGGAGATAGGGAAAAGGGAAATGAGCATTAGGTTTCACTTTTACTACCCGCCGCACGATCGCTCTAACCCCCCCCCCCACCGAACCACAGACATCGGACTACCGACGCCCCCCCCCCCCCCCCCGACCGAATCACAGATGCCGAGCTACCGAACCCCCCCCCCCCCCGACCGAACCACGGACCAAACACCCCCCCCCCCGTTCGGATAACACACCGCTAAATGAACAGGTCACTTCCACAGAAAACACTGAACTACAAGGAGCTACCATGGCAAGAGACAAGTCCGACACTGGTACCCGGTCTGTTCACCAGTCCCGGACCGGCAGTCTCTTCACCGGGGCCAGGAGAAGAGACTGCTGCCCGGCCCCGGGACAAGGGACCAGGTGAAGAGGCTGCGACCCCGGCTCTCAGTGGCTCTTACCGGTTGTCAGACTGAGGCAGGGCCAGCGTCAGTCTTCAAATCCTTCTCCTCTTTCAGTCGTCTCCATGTTTCTGAATCATCTCCTATACATCTCCTTGTTTTATTTCTCACTTTGTCACGATGTATTTGGGAATAACAAGAGTCCTTTTAGGTTTAATAACGTCAGACATTTGTGATCAGAAATGTTCCAGCTGCAGCCCACTGGGAACTGGCAACTTGAATGCTGAAAGGCTTCTGACTGTGATTAGCAGACAGGTGATGGGCGGGGCATCAGACCAAAACACACAATGTCAATATAAACATCATTTCAGGGCTGACACTGAGCTTTCAAATGCACATATTCTGGCTGGACTACTACTGTCAGTGAGATCAGTATTTGAAATGGACATGATTCCTTCATGTCTGGTGACAGTCAAGGCAATTTTACAATTACTTAGAACATAATTCCTACATACTGCAGCTTTAAACGGTAATACTAACCATTGGCAGTTTTAGCGCAGTTTATCATTATACCAGTAATCGTTACATCCCCAGACTTTGGACAGGGACTGGACTTATCTTAGTCCAGTTCAGATCTTGTCCTGAACTGAGTCAGTCAAATAGAAACTGGCTCCAGGTAAATCCCATTTGGAATGAAATCCATCCACAGAATAACTGTGTCCAACAGCTGACGCTGCTTCTTTTCCTCCTCAGATGATGTGTGATGTTTGTGTTGCAGACTGTCAGGATGTCTGATCACAGAGGAAGGATGTTCTTCTCTGGTCTCAGCCCTAAAGTCCAATCCGTCCCATCTCAGACTGCTAGACCTGAGCTACAACCATCCAGGAGCCTCAGGACAGGAGCTGTCTGCTCTAGTGGAGGATCCACACTGGACACTGGACACTGTCAGGTATGGACTGAGCTGATGCACACACAGATAATGTGTGATAGAACAGGTGGAGCTGACAGGAACACTCTGTCACAGCTGATTCCACATCCTTTACTGAAGTTCCAGACCACGGTCACAGATACAGACGTTCAATAAGGGACTGACAGGAACCATTGACTGGATGTGAACAGAAAAGCTGGAGTGGATCAGAGTGATGGAATGTCCATGTTTAATGCTGATCTGACAACCCCCCCCCCCCTCCTTCCAGGTTGGAGCCCAGTGGAGTCCGATGGTTGAGACCAGGTCTGAGGAAGTGTAAGTGGATTTATATTGAATTACAAATGAAACCCAACCTGAACATACAGTGAGAGCTGGTACCACATTAGAAAACACATCAACTGTCAGTGAAGACAGTGGGTGAGCTGACAGCTGATTGGTCAGGACACAGATCACATGACACAAATACCCTGAGGGACGAGTCCTCAGAACCTCAGACCATTGGCCAATCACACCTCCTCTGTCTTTATGGATCATTCTAGTGTCGTTCTTGTGCTGCTGTCTGATAAAGGTGGAAAACGAACAAACAATAAAGTCAAAAACACAGCTGAGTCGATCAGGAGGAAAGTTTGTCACAGTAACAAGTTCAACCCAAAACATCAAATCACTCCCATAAATATTTATTATCCATTAGATAAAGGCTGTAATATTATGGATTTTATGGACCATTAGGAAAAAGGGAAAGAGTAAATTAATAAATCTGTGCAAAGGTCATTACTAATACAGTTTGTTTTTGATCAGAAGGTTTTTGACAGTGAACTTGGAGACACAGACTGAACAGAACCATTGGAATGAAATGTCAGTAAATTCCAGTTCCTGTCTATCTGTCCTTGACTACTGCCTACATGACATTAGACAGAAAAACCACAACTACAACTCACATCTCAGAGCTTCTCTGAAGTAAAACTCACAAAGACACGTTTCAGACCAGACCTTTATTTGTCTCCATCATGAATTTCCCCAAAACCATCAGAACTCAAACCTGTGGAGGTTTAAAGTGCTGTGACGCTGCGACCCATCAGTGATCTGCATTGGAACACACATTATCTGTGTGATCACATGATCAGCATTTATTTAGTCACATGTTTATGTGGAAGATTTTCATGATATCTTCATGACTTCTTTGTTTGGTCTTTGAATGAACTACTAGGACTTGTACAACTATCAGTACTTGTGTTTAATATAATACAAACTGAAACAAAATTAACAAAAAACTAAATTAAATTGAGTGAGAACAGCAAAGGTACAAAGAACATCATTTAAATATTCAACAAAATAAACATTTTATTCATTTTCTTTGAGTATTTTCTTCATTTTTCTGATTATTTTGTTCGGTTTGTTTTGTTTCTGCTAATTTTGCTGATTAATTTTATATTTTGTTTTATTAGTTTTGTTAATTTTGCATTTAATTTTGTTTTTTGTTCATTGTCATTCATTTTACTGATTGATGATTAATTTGACTGATTAATGTGTTCAGTTTTTATTCCTTTTGTCGAGTATTAGTGTTTGTAATGTGGTACCAGGTGAGGTTGTGTAACTGTGGTTTTATAATCACACTGATGCGGCGTCTTTCCTTGTGACTGCACAGCTAGCAGCTAGCTTACAGCTATAAAACACACACATCACCAGTCCAACATATGGTCATTTGTGTCACAGTAACAGTGTGTGAACCAGAGACACAATTACAAACAAGTCATTCTCTAGTCTTTCCCTGAAGAAATCAGCTGATCACTGATCAATAACTGCAGCTGTTTTGTGTTTTCTTCTGTCCATCAGATTTCTGTGAACTCACCCTGGATCCAAACACAGCGAACGAAAAACTCAAACTGTCTGAAAACAACAAGAAGGTGGAACGAGTGGAGGAGGTTCAGTCATATCCTGATCATCAGGACAGATTTGAGTACAGGAAACAGCTGATGTGTTCAACTGGTCTGACTGGTCGCTGTTACTGGGAGGTCCAGTGGAGTGGAGAGGTTTGGATAGGAGTGACTTACAGAGGAATCAGAAGGAAAGGAGAGAGTGAAGACTGTGCATTTGGAGGAAATGATCAGTCCTGGAGTCTGGTCTGTGATGAAGGTAGATACGAGGTCTGTCATAATAAGAAATACACACCCCTCCCTCAGTCCTCCTCCTCCTCCTCCTCCTCCTCCTCCTCCTCCTCCTCCTCCTCCTCCTCCTCCTCTGGTACAGTATCAGTGTATGTGGACTGTCCTGCTGGATCTGTGTCCTTCTATGAAGTCTCCTATGACAAACTGATCCACATCTACACCTTCAAAACTACATCCACTGAAACACTGTTTGGAGGATTTACACTGAGGGACACAGGATCCACAGTGTGTTTGTGTGATGTGTAGTTGTGTTTTGTACAACATGAAATTGTTCAAGACAAATCAGTTGAATTTTAACACAACTCTGTCTGAGTTGATTATCTACAAATACACAGAACATTTAGAAATACCAATAACATAAATCAGACTTAAGTCTTCAGCACTTGTTTTGTTTATTTTTGATGCTTGTTTCGTTAATTTTACTTAATTCTTTTTATACCCGTCATTATGACAAATTATTTGTCCACTGTTTTCATTTTTCTTCTTTTATGTTCATTATTTTGTTCATTTTTCTGATCATTTTGAGTTTTCTTTTTTCATTTTAAGTTCACTTTGGCAATTATTTTGTTAATTTTTGTCAATCTTGAGGATTCATTTCTTATATTTTTTTTCATTTATGTTCATTATTTTGTTCATTTGATTATTTTATGTTTTTCCATTTTTGTTCATTCTTTTTTCTCTTCCTTCTTTTGTTTCATTTTCTTTATTTGTTACTTTGTCCTTTTTTCCATGTTTCCATTTTTAGGCCCGAGCTTAGTAAAGCCGGCGCAGGGCCTATTGAGTCTGCAGTGGGCGCATGGGGACGAAATCGCCAGTGACGCGGTCGCCTTTCGCCACTGTCACCACTCTCACACATATTCACATTCACGGCACTGAGACCTTTCCGAAGATGTACATGACATGTGCACAAATCGCATATTTACACCTGCTCTGAATGAATGGGAGTCAATGGGCCACGCCCAGTCGGGGTCAGTCACGTGGGTGTAAGTGCACGACACGTGACCTCTGACCCCACAGACATGTGGGGGACCTCGAGAGCTTTCAAATAAGGCCAAATATGTGGTTGCCATAGAAACGGCTATATTGTTGTTGCTCAGATTATTATTATTTTTTTAAAAAAATTTTAATGTTTATTTTTCTTTCTCCTGCGCTTTGAGCTCAAATTTGACCCGTTGAACATGTATGAAAACTCACCAAATTTTGCCCAAAATTCAGAAATGTGCAAATTTGAATTTACATATAGGTTTCGTAGATGCTGGTAAAGAAATCCTGTGGCAGCGCCCCCTTGAAAAGTGGAAATACATTACGCCAATGGGACCATGTCATACGTAAAGTTTGCCGTAGAGCCACAAAAATCGGTACACAGATTCTTCGTCAGGAGACAAGTAAAAAATATAATTATGGCCACATCCCTAAACCAACCGGAAGTTGGCCATATTGGATTGAAATTTCCAAAATGCTGAGTCAGCGTTTTCGCTGACCTATTTTAACTATCTCCTCCTTGGGCGTTTGGCCGAATGAGCTGAAAATTGGTGTACAGTATCTAGAGAAGTGGGGCATCAAAAGTTAGCCGAATTTTTGGGATCGGTGTCACCGTTTTTGAGTGACATCATCTCAGGCCTACACCCATTTATTAAAAGAAATTGAAATTTCGCACTATAGCGCCCCCTACAAATGTACATTTACAAAAATGACATCACTTCGGACATACAAACACCGATTTGGCCAAATTTGACACAGACATCTGTCTCCCAGACCTACACCGATTTATCAGAAAAATTTGAAATTTGACGCTATAGCGCCCCCTACAACTTTACCTTTACGATAATTGCTTCAGTTTGGACATACGAACACCAATTTGTCTCAAATTTGAATCAGTTGTCAATCTCCCAGGCCTACACCCATTTATCAAAAGAAATTGCCATTTCGCTGAATAGCGCCCCCTACAAGTTTACCTTTGTGAAAATTCCACCAGTTCAAACATACAAACACCGATTTGGCTCAAATTTGACTCAGTGCTACATCTCACAGGCCTGCATCCATTCAATGGAACAAATTGAAATTTGGCTCCATAGCGCCCCCTACAGATTTACTTATACAAAGATTTGTTCAGTTCGCACATACGAACATTGATTTGTCTCAAATTTGTGTCAATTGTCAATCTCCCAGGCCCAAACCAATTCATCAGAAGACATAAAATTTGGTGCTAGAGTGCCAACTGCTGAACGGTGGACATACTTTTACTGGACGTGCCCGTGGTGAGGGCCTTTCAATGCCGCTTGCGGCTTTAATATTTTTCTTCCTGTTGCTTATTTAGTTCCTGTTGATTGTTTTGTTCTATTTTTCAGTTGCAGTGGTCATTACTTAGAGGTTCTTATGCTAGAACACTGCTGCCCATAATGTTGGAATAAAGTATTTTTCCTCTTGTCATGAAATGATTGTGAATATGTGATTTCTTGTTAATACAGTGGAACTGGACTATCCAGAATCAATCCCCAGGTGAATGTGTGAGGTTGTCAGGTTCTGTCTCTATGTTCCAGTCCTGTGGTCTGGATGCACATCAATCTAACTATAGAAGTGGGCGGGACTTTCACTGGAGGAGAACTCAACTCATTCAATCACAGTCAAGATATGACTTCTATCAGTGATCAATAGGAACTAGACTGATATCTGGAACCATTTACATGTTAGAAACCATCAAAATATGGACCATTAGAAGGAAAGGAACATTTAGAATATTTAAAAAATCTACATTTTTCTAAACTGTGAACAAACTTTGTAAACATTGTTCCAAGGAAAATAAAGATGAAATTTAAATGAATTCAACCAATAGTTTCAGGGAAGAAGATGTTTGAAGAAATCACTAACGGAGACGACGCCTTCACAATAACTCATCTATCAGCATTTTTACAAAGTAAGAGGATTATGGCTTTAGGCTGAAAATGACCATTACTTTAAAGGACCGTATTTACAGAATAAAGACATAATGTTTGGAGAAAAGTCATAAAGAGGTGGAAATATCTGGAGAATAGCCTCCACGTCTGCATTCAATTCATCATTTGGGCTGAAAGTTGGAAAGAATTTTGACTCTTTACTCATAAAATTATATTTTAGTCCTAATATTGTAACTTAATCCTTTGTACATTTACATCCATAAACACCTGTTTATTGGTGGAATTACAGTATTTTAGTCGTAAAGGCTTGTGAGTGTTATTTCCATCTGTTTCTAGATACTTCAGCACCTTTCAGCAGTAAAATGTTCACATTCATTCATTCATTCATTCATGTCCAGAGTTTCTATAACATGTTATTTTGTTGCTTAAGTGAAGAATTATTATAAATCCAAGTCTGATTTACATTACATTGACATTTACAGTGAAAAAAAAAACAAACAAAACCATTTGAATTCATTAAAAACTTCATTATAATCATTATTAAATGGAGTAAAAACCTCATTTCCATCGTAACAAAGTTTTTTTGTTGTTTTTTTTTTTAAACAACTCTAATCCAAAGTTTTTTTCTCCTGATAAAATAAAAATAAACTCAACATTTCAGATATTTCACGCCCCGGCCTGTGTTCTCCACCTGATATTGATCACAGTTCCAACATTACACTTGTCATTATCAGTTTATTCACATCAGAAAGTGTCAGAACATACTAGTACATTTCATTTATGTTCATTTATTCCATCAACAATCCAAACTGAGTGTTTTTACAGCCATGTATGTTGAGAAAAAAACATTAAATCCTCATGAAATCTGCTCCTTTGGACTGAAAATAGACTCAGATATGTGACTTAAGGGAAATTCCTGCTCATTTTTAGATCATATTTGCACCAGGTTGTGTTTTTGTGTGTGTTTCTTATTTTATTTCAATTTTTTTTTGTCAAACTGGGACTTTCTGTTCCCATACAGATCATGACATGTTCATATCTAATAATGATTTGCAGATAATTTCACAAATGTCACTTTAATGTGCACACGTACCTTTGGAGTTTGATTCTTCAAGTGTCTCCTCATTTACCTTTAAGGTGAATCCTGGTCTGTTCTGGTCCAGCCCTGGTCCATGTTAAGGAGACTTGAAAATCTGAAAATACAAGGAGAAATGGAACTGTAAACTATAATAAAGGTCAAATATTACAGGTTGCAGAGCATGTGTTCAAGTCATTTACCGTCACGTGCAGCTGCTGAAACCGGCCGACAGCGACACTTGCCACCACTTTTATGGCACACATTAAAGAAGCACTTGAACATTTCACAAACCAGGTTGGAACGGGTCACAAAAAGGCACAGGGTCCATATGTTGGTCAAACTGCGGTGCGTCTTCGATCAGTTCACCTGGGCTCCGGTGTGAAAGGCCTCCTGGGAAATGGAGTCTGCGTCACAACTGTGGAGACTTGTTGCAAAGATCGTATATCAGCTGTAGTTTTTCACCAAAAAACCCCCACAAATTAGATGCTTTAAAAGTCAACGAGAGCTAATCTTTACCATATATTATAGAATTCATGTAATATCTGACATTTTTACTCCAAACTCTTCTATTTTAAGCTTGAATTCTCCTCTATTAACACAGAAAAGCCTTCATTTTCACTTTAATTTACTGATTAAATAAAACATCAATTTCAAACTTCCTTCTCAAATCTCATTTCTTTTTTGCGGACTGTAATCTGACATAATTAATAGAGAAACAGCAACAACCTTATTTTTCTCACAGAGTGAAACTTTAAAATAATATTTGGGTTTTGGATAAAGCATTCATGCGAAAAGTAACTTTATTTTATAGGGTTTTTTTTTTAAACCCAATTTTTTGACCATTTGAGACTAAATGATTCAGCTTCAGCTAATATAGAGATAATTTTATCATATAAGTGAAACAATAATTAATATTTTGGGGTTTTCCTCCAAATTAGTCATTTTAGGCTCTACATTGATTAAATGAATAGAATAAAAAATATCTGTTTACACAAAATTATCTATGACCACGTTTTTTCTTTCTTTTTTCTGAACTTTATGAGATTAAATAATTGATTTAATTTGATCAAATAACAGGTTGAATAAATAATAATTAGATGACTTCATTTTCTTCAGATGACACCTGATGAAACCACTTGTCTTTATAATACTTAATGAATTTGAATAATTAATTCAAATTGACAAAATAAATCAACCAAGTAATTTTTTTTTTTTTTTGGGGGGGGGGGGAGTATTGTTCCTCCAAATGAGTTGGGCATGTAATTGGAACTATTGTGCTGTTCTTCTGTCTAAGATTGTTATGATTGTTGATATTTGTATTATTATGTATGTTTTGCTTGTTCGAATATAGGTTAAATTTCATTGCATGTTCGGAATAAATCAAATCAAATTTTCGTTTAGGCTATAGTATGTGAATCAAAAACTGGCATTCTTGACAATATTCAAAATTTGTGTAGAAGTGTTCTACTGTAGGATTTTAAAATGACCGTCGAGATGTACTTGAAGGTGTTTTAAGCATTTAATGCACATGGCCTTAACACTCGACCACTGGGGGGTGATGACGACCATTGGGATAAATGATCGGAAAACCCTGAAATACCAAATGGAAAATCTATCAATGGTTTTACAATTATTTTCATCTCATAAGCAGATATGAATATCACATGGTCTAATGTTTTAAGCCCCTCCCTCATCTAGTTCCATTTTTACTGATCAGCCTTGGCGGAGGTCTGCGCTCTCCGAGTGCTTTTCTAGTTATCTCTGTATTTATTTTTGTGTTGTTTTCTATCTACATTTTCTTTATAGCTTTTCTTATTTATTTCTATAATTTATCTTCATCTGACATCTTATTTATTTATTGGCAATTTTTTTTTTTATTCATAGTCATATTTACCTCCCCACTATTCCTCCTCTTGCATTTTCTTCCTCTATTTATTTCTCTAAGCCTATTTATTTCTGCATCTCTATTTTACATTTCTTTGTGTCCTTTTCCATTTTTGTATGCATTTATGCCTCATTAGGCAAATGAGGGGGGTGGTTTTTAAAGGCATGTGCTGATGTCAGCTCTTCTCCTATTGGTTAAGTTGTATTAGGGGGCTGTGCTATCAGTGCAGAACGGACCTGGCCTACCTGGTGCTTGTGGTCTCGGTCTAGAGGGACATGAAGCTGTGTTCTTTGAAAACCAGCAGAATTACTGGAGCAGAAATGGTTGAGTTTTCTGAAGATATTTCAAAGGAGTTTTGGCACGTTGCAGTCTGAGCTGAAAATCATACAGTCACTGAGGACTATTTACTGTTTCGTGTGGATATAGTAACTGGGAGAGTGTTTCAGGTCGCTTCACATCTGGACTGAACTGCTGGACCGACAGGACTGATCCAGATGCAGTTACTGTATATTGGAATCAGGGGATATGTCTATGGATCAAGTAAGATGAATGATGTAGATTAGAGTACTGCAACCTGAATCAAACCTGAAGGGACCCAGTGGGACCCAGGTTTGGACAAAAAGAAGTGCTGTTCGGTCCGTCAGTTTAATTTGCAGTGAACATGGGATGTTTTTAAAAATACTCTTCAGATGGTCTGACATAGGCCTATTTAATTTCATGGTGTTAATCACTTTTAAAATAAATGTAAGCCATAGTAGCCCATATCTAAGGTTTGGTTTCTGAAGTGAAGATGTGATGCAGTCATTTAATAAAGGTACTGTTCACAGACCACAAATGTGTAAACCAGTACATTTAATGACAATCTATGACATAAATATGGGAACAACTGGCTTTAACTGGTCGGGTTCGGACACAAACATTGAAGTGCCTGTCAAGTTCGGATGCAACTGTGTCGGGTTCGGACAAAAATAGAGAGACAGCAGGAACTGAAGGGAATTAGTTTCAGCTTAACACATGCAATTGGTGAATATGTGACCCTCTGATGTTTCAGACCGTTAAGTCAAGGCTGCAGCTCAGAGGTGTCACAACATTGGCTGAAGCCCCAGGTGTCCAAAGAATTTAAAGCAGAACTGACCTTTGGTGAGTCCTGAGGATGTGTGAGCTCCTGGATATGTGTCCAAATGTTGTTCATCATCTGAATGAACAGCTCCCAACATCTGTCTGTGCCAGAGGTGGAAAATAGAGTTGTGCAATTTGATGACCAAATATACATGTTTAGCAATAGGCTAAAGAAGCGCAGCTAATTTAGCAGCTAATGTACAGGGTGGGGAAGCAAAATTTACAATATTTTGAGGCAGGGATTGAAAGACAGTGTATGACCAATTAGTTTATTGAAAGTCATGATAATTTATTTGCCACAAGAAAATGTACATAATAGAAAAATGTTTTTATTCTATGTGTCCTCCTTCTTTCTCAATAACTGCCTTCACACGCTTCCTGAAACTTGCGCAAGTGTTCCTCAAATATTGGGGTGACAACTTCTCCCATTCTTCTTTAATAGTATCTTCCAGACTTTCTCGTAATAGTTTTGCTCATAGTCATTCTCTTCTTTCCATTATAAACTGTCTTTATGGACACTCCAACTATTTTTGAAATCTCCTTTGGTGTGACGAGTGCATTCAGCAAATCACACACTCTTTGACGTTTGCTTTCCTGATTACTCATATGGGCAAAAGTTTCTGAAAAGGTATGGATAATAGTGTTAGGTATGATTATGACATCAATATATGTTTGGTTTCAAAACAATTGACGTAGTGCCTGCTGAGAAAAAACAACTATGAAAAAATGTTCATTGTAAATTTTGCTTCCCCACCCTGTATAAATAATATAATGACATATAATATTACTACTTTTTCCACCACTGATGCTGATTTGATTGTAAAAAAGATACAGAAAGTACTATCAAATTTAGTTCATTTACTAAAATCAGATTGAAATATTCACATGAGAAACTAGATCCAATATACTAACAAATCTAAATTCACCCAGCACATGCATTTCTGTAAGAGAAATCATTTTCAGCCGACATTTTGAAACATTGCTATCATCTTGGATTTTTACGTGGCCACTCAGGCAAATTTAAAACACAGAATCACTCTGCCAAATTTGATGACTGATATCCCAATTATCCCCATTTTGCTCCATGTAAATGTCTTAACGGCCATTAAATGTCTTAACAGCCTTGCGCCCTCCTATTTATCTGATCTGCTTTTACCATATCAACCCTCGCGGACCCTGAGGTCCTCCGGCACTGGCCTTTTAACCATACCAAAACCCAGAACAAAAACCCACGGTGAGGCAGCATTTAGCCACTATGGCCCCCACCTGTGGAACAGCCTGCCGGAGAGCCTCAGGACTGCAGAGACCGTTGTTATTTTTAAAAGAAGATTAAAGACACACCTTTTTAATCAGGCTTTTAACTAATTTTTTAAACTCTTCTTGTTCTTATTTTGTTTTATTTATCACTGATACTTTATCTATTCTATTTTATTTATAATCTTACGTATTTTACTCTTGGTACTGTATTTATTTTATTTATTCTCTTAGTCCTATGTTCTGCTTTTAGTCTTTAGCTTTTAACGCCAGTGTTTCCTCAGGGGGGTCCTCCACACTGGGAGCTGTGTCTGCTCTGCTAGTGGGGGTACTGTCCTTGGGTCCCTTTGGCCCGGCTGGCTGGGGGTCCTCCCTTCGATGTGGGGGTCCACCTGTCTGTCGGAGTCGGGGGGCCTGGGTGCTGGTCCCCCCGATGGCACGGCCTGCGGCTCCTCCCAGTGTGGACGGCCCCAAAGGTGGCGTTTCCTTGATCCTCAGTGCCATGCCATGTCTCCCTGTTGTGTGCGTGTGTGTACGTGTGTAAGTGTGTTGGCGTGTGTGTGTGTGTGCGTGTCTAATATGGAGGGTGGGAGGGAGGGGTTTTCTTTGTAAATGTTTTTCTGTTTTTATTGTGTAATTGTTTTTAATTCTGTAAAGCACTTTGTGTTGCATCTGTGCATGAAAAGCGCTTTATAAATAAAGGTTGATTGATTGATTGATGTAGATCAGTGACGCATGCATATCTGCTGAAACAGTGGTACTAGCTTCTTAAATAAGCACCTACTCTGCATGCAGTTGAATTTCTGCTAAATAAATTGTTACATATGACTAAATTTTACATCCAATAGAGAGAATCTGCACAAAATATCATCCAAAACTTAAGAAAATCACACAAAGGTGATGAAAACTCACTCGCTTCACAACATTTAAAGTGAAAAACTAGGTACCATGCAAGCAAGATGACATGCATTTGGACACTAAGATCAACCAAACTGACCATGTGCATGTGGTTATATGAGTAAAATTATTTTCAGGTGATACATTCAGTTATCTAGTGGCTCATGAAGCAATTTTGTTCACTGAACCCTTGGGAATGACTGCATTGAGTTTGACACTTCTAGCAACCATTTGCACAATTTTGCTCCAACAACGTCAGTAAATATTCTCAGAAATAAACATCCATCATATGTTGAATTTTGTTGATTTATTTCCATATTTTATCATTCAAAACTATTTTTTCATTTAGTTTTTCCAGTCAATCAACGACTACAAGTTCTATTTTATCTCTTTTAAACAGCTTCACCATATGCTACAGTTAAGCGGCGGCAACTATTTTTAGTCTCAATAAAATGATTTATATGATTGGATTGGTGCTTAATGTATAAGGACCCAGTGTGACTTTTGTGGCAGTTCCCAAAAGAATTTTTCTCTCTATTTAATCCTTCTTATTTATTGTAATACTATCCTCAGAATTTAGCATTTTTTCCCAGTGAAAATCATCTAAAGTAAAATCAAAGTTTATTATATCAAAATAGAAAAAAAATTAAGAAAAAGTGACTTTTTCATTAAAATCTATCATTCACTGAACATAAACCATGTGTGTCCATCCACTGTCATTGATCCAACTCCATGGGTTTTTACTGGTGAATCAGTGTTGTAGAAGATAACAGTGTTTCCATGTTCACTACAGAGCTTCTGAACGTCCAAACAGGTCATATCTGATGACCATGAAAAGACGGCAAACTGCATTTTACAACAATTATTTCCATGTGCTGATTGGATTAGTGGATCAACAGTTTATATCAGTAGATGCTTTTGGCTGATGGATGTTTGGGTCAAGCAAACATTTACAGTTTTTGTTCTTGAAACCTAAGACTATAGATGATGGTGAATTCAGTATAATGGATTTGTTTGTGATTTGTAAATCTACTATGTGTCAACAAATGCTCAGAATCTACAGATCATGAGTCAACCCATAGAACGTCAGGCTGTAAGTAGTGATGCGACCGGTGATTCTGGATATTTCCTGATTTGTATTCTAACCAGCTGTTGTGCAGTCGGAAGAGGCTGTTAATCAGGAATTTTACAAAGGCTTCAGTATTATTTATCATTCCAGAACTATCGGCTTCATGATGTTAGATTTATGGTCACTGATGGCGGTTGTTATGGCAACTTGCGGTTTCGCTCCTCATCCAGAAGGACAGAGCAGAGAGCGAACAAGATCAAAGGTGGGGAGACACCCTCCATGTGTGAGCTGCATGAAAAACCGTGCAGAGGTAGATGCAGGATTCTCTGCTGAGCGTCCTCCCTTTCCTCTCACCCCACAAACTCATAATACTCGTGATTCTGTACTGCAGATTAATGCACACTGGCACGGGTACAAGTTGAAGACACACACACACACACACACATAAACAAAGAGCATGAAGGAGGGAAAAGCAGAGTGTGAAAAATAAAAGAATGGTTGTCCGTGGAGTTTGGTTTGAATGTGACTGATCAGACGCTGCAAACACACAGGGATTACACCTCTGTGGGTGCCCATCAGATAAATGGAGGTTTCAACATCCGGCTTGTGACTTTTAGGTCAAGGTTATAGATTTACAGTAGCTCTGAAGGGGATTATAGAGAGAAAAAAGGTATATTTGGAGTGTATTACACCCAGGAAACACATGCAAACTTAAGCTAAAACACAACATCCACTGGCAATCAAAATCATTTACTGATATAAAAAGTGAAATAACTGTTGATCCATTAATCCTATTAGTACATGTAAACAATTGTTGTAAAATGCAGTTTTTCATCTTTTCATTGTCATCAGATATGACCTATTTAGACGTTCAGAGGCTCCATAGTGAATTTGGAAACACTGTCATCTTCTACAAGTTGGATCAATGACACTGGGTTTGTGTTCAGTTAATGATATGTTTTATGAAAAAAGTCACTTTCTCCTCCATTTTCTCTGTTTTTGATATAATAACATTCAACTTTAACCCATAAAGAACCATTGCTACTTTTGTGGCAAGTTGCAAATGAATTTTTCTTTATATTTACCCTTTCTTAAGTGATTTATCACCATTTATTTTATGTTATACTCTTTATTCTGCATTTGCTTTGTAAAAATCAGGTATTTTTCTACATTTAATTCACTAATGCAGATGTTTATAAAATCTCAGAGTAAATTCAAAGGTTATTATATCAGAAACAGAGAAAACTGAAGATAAAATGACTTTTTCAGTAAAATCTATCATTAACTGAACATAAACCAAGAGTCTCCATCCACTGTCATTGATCCAACTCCGTGGGTTTTACTGGTGACTCAATGTTGTCGAAGATTACGGTGTTTCCACATTCACTGCAGAGCCTCTGATGACCACGAAATGATGACAAACTGCTTTTTACACCAATAACTTACATGTATTGATGGGATTAATGGATCAACAGTTACTAAACATTTTCGATCAGTAGATGCTTTTGGACAACAGTGGATGTTTGTGTTTTTATGGGTTAATTTGAACTTTTAACAGCATCAGTCATAGAAAAATACTTGGTTTTCACTTAAGAATGCAAAATACTGGGCGTAATATTTGAAGAGTGATAAATCATTTAAGTTAAAAATAGAGAAAGAAATCATTTGGGAACTGCCACTAACGTGGCACTGGGTCTTTATGGGTTAATGCAGGATGTAACTTGAATATCAGGATGGTTTTATAATGACCTACTGGCTCTGACTATTGTTACCTCCACCAAGGAGGTTATGTTTTCATCAGTCTGTCTGTCTGCCTGTCTGTTTGTCTGTTAGAAAGATAACTCAAAAAGTTATGGACGGACTTTGATGAAATTTTCAGGAAATGTTGATACTGGCACAAGGAACAAATGACTAAATTTTGGCGGGGATGGGGGGGTCTGCACTCTGAGTGCTTTTCAAGTTAATAGTGTGTGTGTGTGTGTGTGTGTGTGTGTGTGTGTGTGGGTGTGTGTGTGTGTGTGTGTGTGAGGCGGACACATGTTCAGCCCCAGTTGCTCAGTAACAGATAGCTGAGTGCTATGCAGTTACATCCTGGCTTCATTCACAAGAACAAACAGGTTGCCTGAGGGCTGAGGTTACAGTGGCCTATTTAGACAGCAGATTAGGTCACAACTCCTGGCAACACACGCCGCCGGGGACAGGTACAGGGGATAGAGACATGTGCACATACTTTTCAGGAGGTTTTTATTAATTTCCTGGAAAAGCATTTAATTTAATAACCGGAAACACTGAGACACGACAGGAGAATCATCTAACAAGGTTGGTGCAGTTCTTACTATGGCCCAGTCCCCGGTTAGACCCTGTCCTCCGGACACCCCCCCCCCCCATTTGCAGCTGTGAATGGACTTGTCTGCAGGCTGCCTGTAAAGCCATTGTAATTTTAAAAAGTAATAACTCCCAAAGTATTGCCCCACCACCACCACCACCACCACCATGACACAGTGACAGAGCGTTCTGCGCAGAATCCGCTCAGATGGACCAGAGCTCAGATCCACACACAGGATGGGAGTGAGTTGCAATAAACCGTCATGTTCAGTCCTTTGTAAAAGTCTCTGGTCAATGCCAATGCAAAACAAAATGAGAGCCGTTCTATTTCTTCCTATTCTGTGTGTTACACCAGTAAACTCAGTCAAGTCATGTGATGTGAATGGATGAAGTCACACAGTAATGATGTAAAGCCCTTCAAGAAATACATAAAGTAACTATGACTGCCTTCTTTTCTGTTACTTGTGATTTCAATATAAAACAAAATGAGGGCCATTCTATTCTGCCTATTCTGTGTGTTACACCAGTAAACTTAGCTCAGCTCCCCATTTTATCAACTCTACTGCTTCTAGAACCCGTGGATTCCCACGGGTCAATGCACTAGTTTACTTATAATGAGCAAAATTTCAAATGTCTAGAAAAACATCAAGTTTCTTTCAATTTACTTCAAACTTTGCACATATATAGAGGCAACTGATATGCTGACATCAGCACAGGCATAAACATGATGACATCAGCTGGATTGTTTCCAAAATAAGGATACAGAGTACACACAGTAGGGTTATTTAAAATAAAATCCATATTAAAAATGCTAAATAATGAGTATTAATAACTTTTCTTTATATTTAAGACCAAACGCTCACCTGTTTCTACAATTTTAAGCCCTTAAGCATGGGGGCTGGAGGTAAGACAGGGAGGTGTGAGTGGAGCAGAGGTGTCGACAGTGACGGGAGGTGGAACATGTGTTGTGAAGTCCCACCCAATGCTGCTTGCAGCTTTAATTATATTTCTTATCCTTTAAATTTCTATTATCAGTCATAAGTGTTGGAAGGGAAGGCTCTATACGGTAGTAACTTAAGATATTTCAAATCAGCTGTAATAACTAAAGAGGGACAGCTTTAACTATTTTCTTAAATTCTCTTGGTGTACAACACACACCATATTTTGCTATAAAATCTACATAATCAAAATTTTTCATAATTATGATCTACAAATGAAACACCTTTCTCAAACCAGTCCTTCTCAAGATTGATTTCCTTTTAACTGTGATCACCCTATTGTTCTAAAGTGTTGCTGTATGAGGGATAAAATTATGTGTAAATATCATTTTCCAGAATTAGAGAATCTATCTATGGATATTTGACAACTTAAGAGGGATCTTGTTTATTTCAAAATCACACTTGAAAAGAAATTTAAAGCCACCCAATTTATCAAACAAACTTTTGGGGATATGGAACCACATTGAACTTGGTTGTGACAAAAACTCTTTAAGCCACTTAATTCTAAACACACCTACTATTGATTCCACATCAGTAGCTTTAATCCCACCCTCGTCAAAGTTCCTAAAAAGTTAATTTTTTTTTAATGTAATGGGATTTATTTCTCCATAAGAAATGAAATATATTGGATTGGAATCCCACCTATGAGATGTGGGATGCAGGTGTCGGTCCAAAACCCTGAGTCTGGTTTATCTCTGAATCGCTGGACCACAGGTGAGTTTTATCTGTGACTCTTTGAATCCAATCAGGATGCTTTGATCCGAGTCTGTGACACTAAACTGATATTTATACCCTTTACACATATTTCTGATGTTTAAAGTCAGTCTGGGTTCATAACGTTGTTTTCGTTGAACTCTGATAACTGCTGACCTTTGACCTTTCACATACAACGTTTAGTCAATTATTGATGAACTAGAATCTGATCAGGTGATAAAGAGCTGCTGTTTAGGTCAAATAAACCAAGTTTAATGTGTTCATGACCTTCCTCAGTCATTGTGTACACATAAAAGTCCGACACAAAGGGACACTAACACTTCCTGTGAAACCTTTGAAACTAAAAGTAGATTGAGCTGCTGTTTATCATGTAAAGGATGAATCAGTGTGGATTCAGGTCTGAGCTGGTGGTTTGTGTTCTGATGTGGATTCAGCAGAATGGATCAGAGTGAGGACAGAGAGGAGGGAGCCCCTCCCTGGAAGACCACCCACAGACCCCCCACAGGAAATGGACCTGATCTCGGATTCGGACCTGGAAGCACACCTGGATCTGGACCCAGCTGTGTGTCCATGAAGAGTGATGACTCCATGGAACCCCCACTGCATTTTAAAAGAAGACATGTTTGTGAGCCTCAGTAAGTGAACGTCCAATCCATTATTATCCATGTTCACAGTCCTGGACCCAGCTGTGTGTCCATGAAGAGTGATGACTCCATAGAACGAGGGATGTATTTTCAAACAGGACGTGTTTCACAGACTCAGTAAGTGAACCTCAGATCTGGTCCAGATTCACCAACAGGGTTTTCAGCTCAGTCAGTCCTAACTTGGCGTTCAATGTCCAACCTAAAGTTAGTCCTGTTGTGCTTTTGGCGTCACATGGTCTTTTTCTTGACAGGTCATTAAAACCATAGGATTAATGTAACAATAAATTACACATCATGAATATGTTGCTTATATTAAACTACACTATGTAACAGAAAGTTAGATTTCACTGTTATTTTTAATTATGTAACACAATGTACAACATCAACCAGATGAATGTCGGAGTTCAGCACTAAAACTACTGTACCATCAATGTTCACAGACCTGGACCCGGACCTGGACCTGGACCTGGACCTGGACCCAGCTGTCTGTCCATGAAGAGTGATGAATCCATGGAACCCCCGCTGCTTTTTAAAAGAGGACATGTTTGTGATCCTCAGTAAGTGAACGTCAGTATCAGAACAGCACTGAGTGACCCTCAGTGGACGAACATACAAGGTGCAGATAAATGACTCATAGAGCTCAGTCTGAGTTTAGGTCTGAGGGTCCACTGATCTGTTTCAGTTTTTTAATATTTTATTTTACTCACTGCGCATCAGTGTCACATTGTGCATATATCCACATGGTGCATAGTGTTCATATAACAATCACAAATGTTCCTTCAAACAATGTTCATCCCTTATTTTCTTTTTTTTCTTCCCATAACAGTGTTTCCTGTGGAATTGATCTGTTGGTGCGGCAGTGTGTAACACGTACGGTTCAGCCGGGGGGGCTTGGTTGCACATGCACAGTTTGGCTCGGGGGGGCTCGGTTGCACGCGTGCAGTTTGGTTCAGGGGGATGGACACGCGTGAGGATCCTACTTATGACACTATGGGGGTACAGGGTGGACTGCCAGTGTGTTTGGATTATTCTGTTCATTTATTTCATGAAGACAATGCGCTCTTTTCTCTAATATGCTGTACATCTCGGCTGCTGAGGTCTTAACCTTTTCCCACTTTATGTTGTTCACTTGAATTTAAAAGAAAATTCAAGGTGTTAGCCTATGTTTTGTTTTGGTTAAATGTCTGAGAAGGACTTTTAATGCTTGTGTCTTTCCAGTTTTTTATTCTGCTCTTTACTGTACATTGTTAATGTTCCAGTGAACGTTAGTACAGGTTGCTCATTGTTGAACAGCTGTGTGTCTGTGTTGTTCCTCCGCTGTCAGTGTGATGACATCATCATATGACAAGTCGACTCAACTTCAACTTTATTGACAAATAAGTTGATCTGAAAAAATCTGGAGTCACTAATGCCCTAATACATATGTCTAATCCTACTATAATGCACGTTCTGTGTCCGTCCGGCGTCCCGTCCGTGTCCTCCATGTTCCAGCACGGGAGGGCGTTTGCACACAATGCCGCTGTTGCACCACAGGAGGGCATTTTAGCCACGGGTACAATGCCGCTAGTAAGTCTAGTGCTATGGTGAGGATTTTTTTTGTATGAAATGTTTGGTGTGGCGGTATGAGGGGCAGTATGGAACATTATTCAGAATTACCAATCACACACACATATGAAATGCATTAACACATGTGAAAATGCACACACACACACACACACACACACACATATGAAAACGTACACATACACATATGAAATGCATTCATACACACATGAAAACGCACATACACACACACATATGAAATGCATTAACACATGTGAAAATGCACACACACACACACACACACACACATATATGAAAACGTACACATACACGTACGAAATGCATTCACACATACATGTGAAAATGCACACATACACATATGAAATGCATTCATACACACACGAAAACGCACATACACACATATGAAATGCATTAACACATGTGAAAATGCACACACACACACACACACGTGAAAACGCACACATACACATATGAAATGCATTCATACACACATGAAAACACACATACACACACATATATGAAATGCCGCTTTCCTCTGACGAAAAGAAGAAAAGATGATATGATAAGTTGGATCTCAAATGATGAACAATACAACTTTGTGTAGGCTAGCGTCAGTAGCTAACGTTAGCTACTAGTACTAGTGCTAAATGTTAGCTTATATAACGTTACCTGTCTATATGTAACTTTAAAGCAAAATTGTGTGTGTGTTGTCGGTTACATTGTCAACTAACCATATGGTACTTATTCTATAGCTAATTAAATGCTAACATTAGCTTTATTGCTAACACCACTAAGTTCACTAGCTACTCAAGCTCACTAATGTTAATCACTTTAACTAGCTCTTATAACTAACTCAATTATAAGAGTTAGTTTAATGCCAGGTGGAAGTCTGGCAGGGAAAGTTCAGGCATCAATGAAAAAGAGGACACAGTACTGCACCATTTTACAACATTTTGAATATTCCATGATTGGACCAGTCCAGCAACCGACACAGTTGGTTGGACCCGTAGACAACCACCTAGCAACATCCAGGCATATCTGCAGATTAAGGTAGAAGGAGATCCCCAGGGAGCTGCCAGCTTGACGTGAGGGAAACAGCCTTGTTAGGCAGTTGTCTACAGGTCCGACCCACTGTGTTGAAGTAGTCGGTTGCTGGCCATCTGTACGTATTTGCCAGAGCTGTCAGTGTCTGTGCAGAAGCTATGAAATTATGAAGCAATGTCGCTGCTTCAGATAAATTGTTTGCTGACATCAATACGAGCTGGGCCTGCAACTAATCTTCTGATAGCTGAATAAAACAGGAAATACACCATTAAACAATATAAAACTGGGGGGGGGGGGGGGTCTGGTTTCCTCTTCTCCGCCTTCCTGTTCAAGTGAAATGACTTCCTGTTCAAATGAAAATTATATGTCTGAGACTGTAACGAGTACAACAGAAGACCTAAAAGCAGATGTAGCAGTTATTTGTCATCAAAATTAAATCAACTTAACCCTTTCATGCGCAGTGGTCACTACAGTGGACAGTTGTTCCACAGCTGTTCTCTTGTATCTTCAAGGGTTTTGTTGTTTTAGTTCCATATCAGCCGACACAGTGGACACTCATTCATCATCCCATACTCTGCAATTCATACCATTACTGCAACTTTGCTGTTCTTGATAAACCTGATCTGCACTAACATATTTGAGTTAAATCAATTGCTTGTTATTGTTATTTAACTGTAATTAACAGATTTAAACAGAAAGGTTTTTTTTTTTTTTTTACACATTATCTCCATGAAGTGAGGAATGGTAAGTATTAGAGAATGTTAAAATGTGAGAAAACTTCAGATTAGCAGCATTAAAAATGTTTTTATTTCATAGTTGTCACACAGTATATCAGTGAATACATGTTTCTTGGCTTCAAAAATTAAACACATGATGTCCATCTGAGTGGACATTTTTGCAACTCCATTAAAAATATGTTCATAAGAACATTTTCAATCGCATTGTTTTTGTTTTCATGCCTAAAGAGGACTGAAAACACTCAGGAAAAACATCTTGTTTAAAGTTCTCATAATTCATGCATGAAGGGGTTAAAGGTGACTGAACTTAAGACTGTAACATAACTCAAATAACCACTAGATGCACCATGGGTTTGGGGTTTACGCAGTCAAAAACACAATGTCCATATCATAGATGTAGTTCAAGTGGTTTATTTTCAAGATTTCGCAGGCAAACAACAACTAAGACCTTTTGTTCTGTCTCTCCTGCTCATCCTGTCTGACTGTCTGTGTGTCTGGTAAAAAACCATAGGCCCACCCAGGTGCATGCCGGTCTATCTTTATGATCTCTATTTATACCCAGGTGCCCACGGTCTAAACCAATAAGAAAACACAAAACATAAAAAAAGTGCTAAATACCAAAGAATGAAAACAATAACCATAAAAATCAAAAAATATATTCTAAATATTAAACAAACAAAAAATAAACAAATCAAAATAAACAATTAGCAAAAAATACTAAATTAGTAAACAAAAAAGGTAAATTAACTTTAAACAAAAAACTAAACTGACAAATAGCTCCTACACTCCAGCCCCTAATTATGCACTTAGTCACAATTACACCCATAAACTAAATGGAGCTATTCTAACAATATCTATGATGAGTGTTTCTTCATCTTCTTTCGGGACCTGAAAAAACAAGAACAAAGACAGACAGGTAGACAGAGGAATAAGAGGTAGAGCAGATGGAGGCTTTAGTCCACAGCTGCCTCCAGCAGCAGGCAAAGCTTGGTCACTGGTCTGTCCAACACACTGGTTTTGGTCTTCAGTGTCACAGAGCGGACCAGGCCTCTGGCATCAGTGTTTAGACAGAATTCTGCCCATCTGCCAGCATCCTCTGGGCACAGCGGCATCTGCAATCAGGACAACATCTCCTGGACTTAGGTTTCTTCTTGGCCTCATCCACCTTTGTCTTTCCTGCATAAGTGGCAAGTATTCAGAAATCCATCTTTTCCAGAATAATTCAGCCATGTATTGTACTTGTCTCCATCTTTTCCTCTGGTACAAATCTTGTTTTTCAAACAATCCAGGTGGTATGACAGGTTTGCCCATCAAGGTCAAGATGTGGTTTGGTGGGATGGCTTCCAAATTTTCTGGATCATCAGAGACTGTGGTGATTGGTCCATCATTTAAGATGACTTCAGCTTCGCAAAAGATGGTCTACAGCGTTTCATCATCCACAACCTGCTGCCTAAGGATTGAAGTGAGAACACTTCTCACTGAGTGAATCAAGCGCTCCCAAACACCTCCTTGATGTGAGGCTGCAGGTGTATTAAAATGCCAGTTTATGCCATCTTGAGCCAAAGTTCTTTGGATTTTGTCCTGGTTTAAAGCACTCAGACTTTCTTTTAGCTCTCTGCTGGCTCCAACAAAATTTGTGCCGTATCCCACTTGACTGGCATCAGAGAAGTGAAGCTGTGCTGTTGCAAGACAGAAGGTTTTGGGCTTAACACACCAATCCACTTTAAACTCAGTCATTCTCTTCAGGTCTTCCAGCCAGCAAGGCCATTGTTTGGAGAAACACAGGTGAACATCATCATCCCAGCCCAGATTTCTTCTACAGAGCTCCTGCTTGGCAGTGATAGTGAATGGGGCAAGAAATCCTAGAGGATCATAAAGTGAGCTCACCACTGACGGTATTCCTCTTCTCATATGTGGCCATTCATGTAGAGATGTTTTGAACTTGAAAGTATCATTTTCAGTGCACCACTGAAGTCCTAACGCTCTCTCCGTTAGAAGCTCATCTCCATCCAAATCCATCTCCAGTATTTCCTTTGCTTTTTTATTGTCTGGGGTTGTATGCAGCACTGCACGGCTGTTACTGAGCCACTTTGAAAGTTGAAAGCCACCTTTACTGCAGAGGGCTGTCAAATCCTTGACCATTTTTACTGCATCCTCTTCAGTGGGAAGAGATTTAAGGCAATCATCCACATAAAAATTGTCCATGATAGTACTGATGACTTCAGCTGGAAACTGTAGAGCATTGTCTTCTGCTGTTCTCCTTAAAGCATAGTTTGCACAGCTTTGTGAAGAAACAGCTCCAAACAGATGTACTTTCATACAATATTCTTTTGGAGTCTGTGTGGTGTCACCTTCAGACCACCAGAGGAAGCATAGAAAGTTCCTGTGATATTCTGGAACATGGACCTGGTGAAACATAGCTTGTATGTCTGCCATAACTGCAATAGGCTCTTGTCTGAAGTGAAGAAGAACTCCCACCACAGAGTTGGTCAGGTCTGGTCCTTGTAAGAACTGGCAATTGAGGGAGGTGCCCTTGTATGCTGCAGGACAATCAAAAACAACTCTCAGCTTGTTTTTCGTGGGATGGTAAACACCATGATGGGGAAAATACCATACCTTTCCCTTACTATTCATCATCTGGTCATTTGGCACAAGTTCAGCATATCAACTGCAGATCATGTCCTCAAGAAATGTGATGTAATTTTGTTTGAATAAGCTGTTATTATCAAACTTCTTCTTCAGACTCTGGAGGCGCTGTTCTGCAACACAGCGGTTTTGTGGCAGGATGGGATTTTGTTCTTTAAAAGGTAAGTCTATACAGTAATGTCCATCACTTAATACTGCAGTGTGGTCCATTATATTCATAAACTTGATGTCTTCTCTGGAAATTTCCATTTGCTCCTGTGATGTTTTTTCATTGAAATCACGATTATATTGTTGTACCAGCATGTGTTGTAGGTGTTCCACAGAAATCCTGTTGGCAGTGACAACAGAGCAGCCATCTTACTCTTGTTTTCTCCAAGGTGTAGGACCGTTAATGACCCATCCAATTCGGGTCCAAACAGCATAGGGCCCCTCATCCTGGCTGTTGAACAGCTCCATCACTTTGGCTGCAGCTGTGCCGATAAGTAATTCAACCTCAGCATCAATGTCGTGGAGCTTAACATTTTGAAGCTACGGCCACTTCACAATATCTTCTTGTCTTTACACACATTACACTTACACACATTACACTTAGAAACAGGCATAGTCTTTTGTGTCATGACATCTGGGAGCTCAATAAAGTCATTTTTATCAAGAGCAGCAACTTCAAGACCAGAAATTATATTTGTATTCATGATGTTTTTGTGTCCCATAGTTCTTAGCAAAATATTTGCTTTCTTTCCTTTGACATTTAATTTTCTTGACAGGCTTTCTGTGCAAAATGTGCCTGTGCTGCCTGGATCTAAAAAGGCATATGTGTGCACAGGTGCATTTGTCCTTTGGCTCCTGACTTGCACAGCGACAATAGACAGAACTGAATGATCTTCATCACCGGCCCCAATATGACCACAGGTTTGAGTTGATGCGGCTGAGACTTTCACAGATTGCTGAGGAGAAGGAAACTGTTTGGACGATGCTCCTTCATTTCTATGTGCAATGTGAAGAACAGTGGGGTGCTTTTGGTGACATTCAGAACAGTTCATTCGGTTTCTGCATTCTTTGCTTGTGTGGCCAATCTTCAAACATTTGAAGCAAATTCCTTTTTTCTTTATGAAATCAACTTTTTCTCGATGGGGCTTTTCTTTGAATTGAAAACATTTTTCCAGTGTATGGTTGATCAATGAATAATATAAACAGCTGTTATTAGCAGGGGACACGGGTTTATTTTGAGGTGCACATTTATTTACTGCTGTTATATTAGTGGCAAAGCTCTCCTGTTTCCTTTGCTTCACGTGACTGTTGTTGTAGTTGGTAAATCCAGTTCTCTCATGTGGGAAATGTGTTCAGTTAGGTTTGAGCACCCTCTGAGGAACAGGGAAAATGACTGCAGGGCTTTAATGTCCTCTGCTTTTATTTGTGGCCACTTATTAATTTTCTCCATCTATGCATGGGAAATTTTATGTTAATTTCCAGAATGTTCTGCCAGAAGATCCTTAGCTCGATGATATCCATCCTCTACAGGTAAGTGCTGGCAACTATGGGCCAGGTCTCTCGGCTGCCCCCTGGTGTATTGTTTGAGAAAGTGCAGATGTAGCTGGAACGGTTCCGTCCACTCCAGCTACGCTGCGTTGTGTTCTGGTGCTCGAATAAGATGCGGACACAGACTGGCTTCATTCAACTTCTCTTTATTCTGAATGAATGCAGAGAGAGCAAAAATGCTGTTCAGTTTGGGGTTCTTTCCTGCACAACACGCCTCTCGCTGTCCAGCTTTGGGACAGCTCATTTGACTCATTTTAAAATACAACTAAAAAATTACATTATATTCATTCTAAATGAATATCCAGGTTACAGTGATGTAAACATCAACATATTACCATGAATTAAGGCACATATCAAAAGAAGAGTCAATCCATACAGTGTTGTACTGTAAACCAACATTTTTTACAATACTACATTGGTTATTTAAGAACACATTAATAAAAACACAACATGATAAACATACCTGAATGAATTCAGAGAGAGCAAAAATGCTGTTCAGTTTGGGGCTCTTTCCTGCACATCACGCCTAATATAAGAGAAAGACATACTCAAAACGTATCTCATAAGATGACATAATGGCGGCCACAACCCGCGCACACACACAACAACCATAGAAGAATTGTTAAGCTAGCTCTCTCTAACTGTGAATTTCAGGGTAAATAAACACAAAAACGTCACTCATTCCATCTCTTTAACAGATATTTATAACAACCGAACACTTTTTAGCAGTTAACTCAAACTGAGAACTATATATTTGTGTTTTGTGAATGAGCAACAGTAGATACGTACCTCTCACTGTCCAGCTTTGGGCGGACTAAGAAGAGGGCGGAAGTTACGGCATATACCCGCTAACATCAGCGGAGGGCGCTGTAATACCACTACTGCACAATACCATATAATACAAAATAAAGACTTAGAAATAAATGAATAAAACAGGAGATTTTAGTGAAATTAACCCTCAATACACCAACAAAATACGACAAATACCCCCAAAAATAAAAAGACAATATTCCTGTACAGTACATTTTTACATACTGTATCTGTTACACAGACAGTCTCTCCAATTAGACGTTTTGGCCTCGACACCATTTTCAAAAGCTCATATGAATGATTTGTACTCAAGGGGGTCACCATCAAAAACAGGGATATTTCGAAGAGGCAAGACAGAACTTGAATTTTGTTGAACCAACATGGCAGTGATTTCATTTTGCGTTTGCATAATGTCAATATATGAGCATCAACATTCTGAGACTCATTATTTTGAAATGTGGGCCTTTGTTTAGGTCGTGCAGCTGGTGGTGGCACCATGGTGGTGAAATGCATTTCAGGCTTACAGTCAGTTTGCTCTTGGACAAAAATCTCTGCATGTGGATTTAATGGCAGGGCTTTGTCAATGGTGCGTTTATAAAAGTAAGAATTCATGCCATCAGAACATTTGGAACCACACTGAGATGCACTGATGTCCAAAACACACAGTTTAGCATTTGCAACAGCAAGTTGTGTTAGAAGTTCCAGCTGTTCCATTTCTCTTTTCAACCTTTCGCTTTCCATTTTTATTTTTTCGTCCTGTGCTTAAATTTGATGGGTTTTTTTTCTCCAGAGCAGCAACATGTTCCATCAATGCTGCTTTGTTGGCCGCAGCCTTTAGGCGCACTGAAGTTGTGGATGAGCCGCGCGAGGCCTGGGAGCGAGCTTTAGCTGCACTGGACTGTACCGTGAATGCATTTGAGACACTGTCCTCTGGATTTATATCATCAACATTTTGATCCTCATTATTGTTTGTGCTTGGCGGCACATACGGATGGTTTATGTCACGCAACCAGCATTTGACACGGTCAGTAAATCCACAGAAAAGAGTCATTTTATTTGCAAAATATTAATTTTGTCTTTTAAGTTCATCTGGGGGCAACAGCAGTTTTGTGAAATCATTGTGCACATCATTTGCGCTTTGATAACATTGAATGAATGTGGAGAGAAGGGATTTCACAGAATTGGCATTGACATTTGATGGCATTAAAATGCTCAAATCCTCCATTAGCCGTTTTGCTTGTTGGAATTTTGCACTTCTTTTTTCTTGGCATGTTTTTATATGAAAACTCAGGCCTTTGGGTGTGAATTTAAGACTTCGTTTGGTGGAAACTGGGACTGATTGAGAAGTTGAAACTCCCGACATTTTTGTGTTTGTTCGCTTGTTTTAAACACTGTAAACAGCTCATTGATGTTTTTAATACAAGGTTCACAGACAAAAGGGGAAGCACTGTGCAGCACAAACAATCAGAATCCAACACTCCTCTGATTTTTATTCACTTTGCTGTGTGGCAAATCCACTAGCAGTGTGTAAAGGTACTGTACATTAATCCAGCCTTTTATTAATCTCTGCTCACACACTTCATTTGCAACACGGATTGCTATCAACAAACTCCAGTCATCTGGCCATTTTCCTTTAGCATTTGTGTTACATACCACTGTCATCAAAGAGGAGGGTGAGCGTCTGTGTGTAGTGGGCGAGGCAAGTTTCCCGCTGGCGACATCCAAAGGACAAAGGCGATGAATCAAACAATCTTTACGCTGTAAACCATACATCCATCATCAATGATCCACATGAAACGTCTTCACTTGAATCCTAATTTAGGTCCAAGGGCAGGTTTTTTACTGTTGTAGCAGCTATTTGTCATCAAAATTAAATCAACTTAAAGGTGACTGAACTTAAGACTGTAACATAACTCAAATAACCACTAGATGCATCATGGGTTTGTGGTTTACACAGTCAAAACACAATGTCCCTATCATTGATGTAGTTCAAGTGGTTTATTTTCAAGATTTTGCAGGCAAACAACAACTAAGGCCTTTTGTGATGTCTCTCCTGCTCATCCTACCTGACTGTGTGTCTGGTAAAAAACCATAGGCCCACCCAGGTGCATGCTGGTCTATCTTTATGATCCCTATTTATACCCAGGTGCCCAAGGTCTAAACAAATAAGAAAACACAAAACAAAAAAAACAAAAAAAAGTGCTAAATACCAAAGAATGAAAACAAGAACCATAAAAATAAAAAACATATATATTCTAAATTTTAAACAAACAAAAAATAAACAAATCAAAAACAACAATTAGCAAAAAACACCAAACTACTAAACAAAAAAGGTAAATTAACTTTAAACAAAAAAACTAAACTGACAAATAGCTCCTACAGCAGAACTTCGGACCAAGAGCTCAGTTTAGAACAGTCTTTATTATCAGCAGACAAGCAGCAGACAAGGATCAGGCAGCAGGTGAGTCGGGGACAGGCGATGGGTCGGCAACCAGGAGAGACAGAGGAGCGAAGACAGGAGACGTGGTCAGAGACGGAAGGCAGGTGGGTAAACCAGGAGGCAGGCAGAGAGACGTGGTCAGAACGAAGTCAGGTAGGTTACCGGGGAGCAGACAGGCAGACGTGTTCAGACAGGCAGACAGGTAGGCAGATAGCCAGGCCGCAGACAGAGCAGGTCAGAAACGGTTAGGATCAGGATCAAGGTTCAGACCGGAAAACCGCTGGAGAGTCTCACACTAGGTCAGGGGTGTCCAAACTTTTTTTCAAGAGGGCCAGATCTGATAATGTGGACATTGCCAGGGGCCAGTGGTCCCTTCAGACATTTTTTAAACAGTAAAAATTACATATAAATGCGCTGTTCTACAACAATTTTAATTTCATTGTCACAATATCATTTTTTTAAATGGCAATGTAACCAAATCTAAGCCACTCAGGTGTGAACAAATTAAAACAAACAAACAAAAAAAAAAAAATTCTGCCTTCCTTTCACATCTGGAGTCAGATAACATAGAACAAACTATGTGGAGTATCTTAAACTTCCAAGTTGATAAAAATCTTAACCCCACATTCATTTTAAACATGACTTATATGAGTAATCATTACTCATATATTACTCAGTAATGCAAAGTCTGTTAACATTTAAGATGAAAACATATGACTCTTACTCTTGTCTTTCACAAAATCATTCAAAAAGTAATATTTTGTGTCACATCTACAAGTACATAACACCAGCAGTTACAGGCAACTAACCTGGCAACTTGGTAGCCTGCCTCGGTGGCAAATTCATTGAACTCCCAGGTTCACATGAAGAGTCACTGCTGTGAGTTTAAAGCAGCTTGAATTAGCTTCACTTTTTCGGAGCACTCACTCCCTGCTAGCTTGTTTGCGTTAGCATGTTTTATCTACTAGTGTCTCTTTACATTGAATTCCTTAAACAAGGCAACAGTCTCTTGACAAATTAGGCAAACATAATTGCCTTGATTTTCAGTGAAAAAAAATTGTAATTCCTATCTCTCCTGGAAGCGGCAGCCCTCACTGTCAACTTTAGTTTTTTTTTATTTACAGGCGCCGTGGTTTGAAATTAGCGAAAAAGGTTCACGGTGAGGTTGTAGAGCCAGATAGAGTTAGAGTGCTGCTGCCACCATGAGGTGAAAGGAGAAACTGCATTTTGAACCTTTTATGATTCATGTACTTGGTTCAACAGTCCAAGCGGGCCATAAATAATATAATATAAAACCCAAGCTGTGGGCCGTATTAAATCTGACCGCGGGCCATGATTGGCCCCCGGGCCGGACTTTGGACATGCCTGCACTAGGTAGAAAACAATCTGGCAAAGAACAGAGAGCAGAGGGATGAATATATACACCCAGCCTGATGAGCCACAGCTGTGCTCACAGGTGAGTGGAGTTTAACTGATGAGGAGGTGTGGTTGAGTAAGAGAGAGAGGAGCAGCAGAACAGACAGATGTGACAGAGAAAGTATTTCACATGAGTGTGAATGCATTTTTCGTGTGTGTGCGTTTTTGCATGTATGTGTAAATGCATTTCGTGTGTGTGTGCATTTGCATTTTCACATGTGTGTGAGTGCATTTCGTATGATTGTGTGGAAGGTAATTCTGAATAATGTCCCATACAGCCCCTCATATGGAGGCATGGATTTTGCTTTGGCACTGTGCTATGGCAAAACATTGCCAGCAGAAACGCTGCATAATTCACCCCCCACACTTCCAGGAACACAGGACACCAACCAACAGAGAAAAGAAGAAAAAAAAAGAAATAAAATTGAATAAAACATGTACATAGGTTACCACTCTTATAGCTGTGCGCTATACGTTATGATTTACTTGGACAAATAATTTAAGTACAAATGTAAGATGGCTGCTAAGTAGGCATGGTTTTAAGTTTACACAAATATGTCAACACCAGATCCCATACAGAAAAGAATGTATCCCTAGATCCTCTGAGTGTCTATTTTATTTTTTGTAACTGTATGAATTGCATTAGGCCATTAAAGCACAGAGACACGTCAGGTGGGTTTTTAGATTTCCAATGCTAGAATATTCTTCTCCGTGCCAGCAGTGTTGTGAAAGAGAGGATGTTTTTATGTCTTTCCTGACGGTAGAACATCTTCTATCTGTGGTTCCAAACACATCTATTACTGCACAGGGTTGGACAGCGATATTAAGGTCCTCTGACAGTGTTCTAAAGATCGCAGACCAATACGATGTCAGGGCTGGGCATGACCAAAACATATGGGTTAAAAGTGGAGTAAGAGACCTTAGAAAAACAGCTCGAGCAAGCTACATTTGGAAAATTCTCAATTCAAAAGTCCAAACCCCTATCTTCACACATCCCCCTCCACGCCTCCAGAGACTGGCACGTGCAATGCTTGTTCCCGAGGGTTCATGAGCACTGCACAGCAACAATTTGCCAGCTCTGGCTCCAGCCCCATATGGCTCCGGCCCCATGCATGCCTCATTCAGTCTCCTCCAATACCTCTGCTCTTATAGAACAGCCCCAATTCATACATATCTGACTAACGTTACATTTCCTAGTGATTTATGTTAATGACAAAACAGTCTGCCGGTGAACTTTCCATCCCAACATAGTTGTTTTTTCAGTCCGGTCTATTCCAAAGATGACAATTTTTTTTTTTTTTTTTGTGTTCGATTAATTGGTTTTAATTGGGGTGTGAAGTGGATTTTAAGGAATATATTAAAAAATACTCCAGGAAAACATCTTGCACCCCACCTTTAAGTCAGCAGGAGTGTTTCCACACCTGTCACAGCTGGCATCTGTTTAAGGGATTATTTTAGCCAGTCTTGTTTTGGAGAAATGAATGTGACGTAAGATCTTGAATTATATCCCTCTTAGTTTGGCACAGGAAGTACTGTCATTCACTCTGTGTAGAGCGTTGTCCCATATGTCCTCCTCCAAGTCTTCCTCCAAGATCTGTTTCAGCTTTAACACATTCTTATCTTAGACCTGGACCCTGAGTCCTCACAAATGAGCCTCAGGTCAGAGGTCAGAGGTCCCAGCAGAGTCAGAAAATATTTGATAGAGAACAGCATCTCCTTGAACGTTCACACGGAAACTGGATTCTTCTGCAGTAGGATGTGAATCACACTAAGACCACAGTTTAATGTCAGAGTTCAGCACTAAAACCACTGTACCATCAATGTTCACAGACCCGGACCTGGACCTATTCTTGGACCTGGACCCAGCTGTGTGTCCATGAAGAGTGATGACTCCATGTTTCTCCCGATATGTTTTAAAACAAAACATGTTTCAGAGACTCAGTAAGTGAACCTCAGATCTGGTCCAGATCCACCAACAGGGTTTTCAGCTCAGTCAGTCCTAACTTGGCGGTCTAGGTCCGACCTAAAGTTAGTCCTGTTGCACCATCAGTGCCACATGGTCTTTTTCTTCAGTCTATGGTTCAGACACTGGCAGGAGAATCACACTAAACCTGATCAATGAAAACCTGTTGTTGTAGTGGGACCTGGTCCTGGATGATACTGGATCAGAGTCCAGGGTTGATTCCTGGTCCATTGAACACCTTTGTATCATATGTTGTGAGTGCAGATGGTGAGGAGACACATTGTTAGGACAGAGCTGTTGGTTTAATCCAAATGTGGATGAGATCAACTAAACCCAGTGAGTGTGAAGCTCCAAACAGACTCACATGTTGATTCTCAGTGGGATCAGCAGGACCAGGACACCTTTCCCACTACAGTGGGTCATGTAACTCATGTTGATGTCCAGGTGTGTCCACCTGTTGGTGTCAGTGTGGACAGACATAATGTGAGCTCATTGTTGATGATTGGTCCACAGAGTGGAGCAGCAGAGCTCAGAGGTTCCCACTGGTCTACAGGATCAGACTCAGCTGGACTCCATATTTAAGGTGAGTACATGTCCAACATCTACTGGTCCATCTTTTCTGTACAATCATCTCCTGCTGCTGGTTTCAGACCAGTGGACGTCACTGTGTCCAACATGGACCTGAGCTTTGGTCCATGTTGGACTTTGTGTCTTTCATCTTGTTTTCTGTTCCAGCTACTGGAGGAGAACATCTGCACTTTTGTCAAGAACGAACTGAAGAAGTTCCACCAGGTTCTGAGTACAGATTACCCAGAATGCTTAGAGAGTCTGAGTGATGAGGATGAAGAGCAGAGAAGGACCTCAGAGGCTTTTCTGAAGATCACACTGAACTTCCTGAGGATGCTGAAGCAGGAGGAGCTGGCTGAGCGTCTGCACCGCAGTACGACCATTCTGTACAGATTGAACAAATGAAAATACTTGGATTTACTGTGAGACTGATGGTTTTATCTGGGTCTGCATTCAGGAAGTCAGTCTGGAGTTCAGCAGCGGAAACTGAAACGTAACCTGCAGCAGAAGTTTGAGTGTGTGTTTGAGGGCATCGCTAAAGCAGGAAACCCCAAAACCCTCCTGAACCAGATCTACACAGAGCTCTACATCACAGAGGGAGGGGCTACAGAGGTCAACCAGGACCATGAGGTCAGACAGATTGAAACAGCATCCAGGAACCCACACAGACCACCAACAACCATCACATGTAAAGACATCTTTAAAACACCACCTGACAGAGATCAACCAATCAGAACAGTGCTGACAAAGGGTGTGGCCGGCATCGGGAAAACAGTGTCCACACAGAAGTTCAGTCTGGACTGGGCTGAAGACAAAGCCAACCAGGACATCCACTTCATATTTCCATTCACCTTCAGAGAGCTGAATGTGCTGAAACAGAAGAAGTTCAGCTTGGTGGAACTGGTTCATCACTTCTTCAGTGAAACCAAAGAAGCAGGAATCTGGATCTTTGAAGACCTCCAGGTGGTGTTCATCTTAGATGGTCTGGATGAGTGTCGACCTCCTCTGGACTTCAACAACACTCAGATCCTGACTGATGTTACAGAGTCCACCTCAGTGGATGTGCTGCTGATGAACCTCATCAGGGGGAACCTGCTTCCCTCTGCTCGCCTCTGGATAACCACACGACCTGCAGCAGCCAATCAGATCGATGCTCAGTGTGTTGACATGGTGACAGAGGTCAGAGGGTTCACTGACCCACAGAAGGAGGAGTACTTCAGGAAGAGGTTCACAGATGAAGAACAGACCAACACAATCATCTCCCACATCAAGACGTCACGAAGCGTCCACATCATGTGTCACATCCCAGTCTTCTGCTGGATCACTGCTACAGTTCTGGAGGACGTGTTGAAGACCACAGACAGAAGACAACTGCCCAAGACCCTGACTGAGATGTACATCCACTTCCTGGTGGTTCAGGCCAAACTGAAGAACGTCAAGTATGATGGAAGATCTGAGACAGATCCACACTGGAGTCCAGAGACCAGGAAGATGATTGAGTCTCTGGGAAAACTGGCCTTTGAGCAGCTGAAGAAAGGAAACCTGATCTTCTATGAATCAGACCTGACAGAGTGTGGCATCGATATCAGCTCAGCCTCAGTGTACTCAGGAGTGTTCACAGAGGTCTTCAAAGAGGAGAGAGGACTGTACCAGGACCAGAGGTTCTGCTTCATCCATCTGAGTGTCCAGGAGTTTCTGGCTGCTCTTCATGTCCATCAGACCTTCATCAACACTGGAGTCAATCTGCTGTCAGAAGAACAAACATCTGTTTGGTCTAAACTATCAAAAGTCAAACCTGTCCAGTTGTACCAGACCGCTGTGGACCAGGCCTTACAGAGTCTAAATGGACACCTGGACCTGTTCCTCCGCTTCCTCCTGGGTCTATCACTGCAGACCAATCAGAGTCTCCTACACAGTCTGGTGAAACCAACAGGAAGCAGCTCAGAGACCAACCAGAAAACTGTTGAGTACATCAAGGAGAAGATCGCTGAGAATGTGTCTGCAGAGAGAAGCATCAACCTGTTCCACTGTCTGAATGAACTGGAGGATGGATCTCTGGTGGATCAGATCCAACAGTACCTGAGATCAGGACGTCTGTCCACAGAACAACTGTCTCCTGCTCAGTGGTCAGCTCTGGCCTTCATCTTACTGTCATCAGAAAAAGACCTGGATGTGTTTGACCTGAAGAAATACTCTGGTTCAGAGGAGGCTCTTCTGAGGCTGCTGCCAGTGGTCAAAGCCTCCAACAAAGCTCTGTGAGAACAAACAGTTTGATTAAACATCTCAAATATGGATCTATCATTTCAACCAGATAAATAATTTTATGCTCATCCCTTTTGTTTTGTCCAGACTCAGTGGCTGTAACCTGTCAGACAGAAGCTGTGAAGCTCTGTCCTCAGTTCTCAGATCCCAGTCCTGTAGTCTGACACTTCTGGATCTGAGTAAGAATGACCTGAAGGATTCAGGAGTGAAGATCCTGTCAGATGGACTGAAGAGTCCAGGATGCAGACTGGACACTCTCAGGTCAGGGTTCAACAAAGAACACAACACATCATTTCAATGTTTGTCTCCAGTTGTTGGATGGATTGAACTTGTCACTGGTTGTTTGTGTTGAACTCCAGACCAGTTCTAGTGATCTTCAACTGTGTTCAGAGTCTGGAACTCATAGACTTTACACATTGAAGTCATGTTGGTGAAGTCCCATGCATTCACAGACTCTGTTCAATGACTCCAACTCCACTGATCTCCATCCTCAGTTGATGGATGTGATTTTTTGTGTTGCAGATTGTCAGGATGTCTGATCACAGAGGAAGGATGTTCTTCTCTGGTCTCAGCCCTAAAGTCCAATCCGTCCCATCTCAGACTGCTAGACCTGAGCTACAACCATCCAGGAGACTCAGGAGAGGAGCTGTCTGCTCTAGTGGAGGATCCACACTGGAGACTGGACACTGTCAGGTATGGACTGAGCTGATGCATCCACAGATAATGGCAGATAGAACAGGTAGAGCTGACAGGAACCATCTGTGAGAGCTGGGATCCATCCTGTATGAAGGTCCAGCCCATGTTCAAAGACAAACAGACTCAGTCAGTGATTCAGAAGGAACCATTTAGTGGATGTGACCAGAAAAGCTTCAGTGGATCAGAGTGATGGAATGTCCATGTTTCCAGCTGCTCTGACCCTCCTCCTCCTTTCAGGTTGGATCCTGCTGGAGTCCGATGGTTGACACCGAGGAGACGTAAGTGTGATTTCATTGGATTGATTAAAACCAACCTGGATCCTGGTTCCACATCCTAAACATCTAAAGTGTTCATGAAGACAGTCAGTTTAGTGGAAGGATGAGCTGATAGCTGATTGGTCAGGACTGGTACCACATGGACCCACATACCCTGAGCAGTGAGTCCTCAGGTCCAGTCCCAGACTATTGAGTGCATATCAGAGCTCTAGTGTCTTTATGCACATTTACAGTCTGTACTGTCACTGTGGGACAAAGAATACAAATACAACCAAGAAGATCCAAAACACAATAGAGTTCATCAGGATGAGAAGTTTGTCTGAGGAACAAATTCAGATGAAACCACCAAAACACTTCTACAAACTATTATTATCCATCAGATAAAGAATCTGATTCAGTGACCAAAAGTACTGAGTTTAGATCCAATTAGTAAACAGTCAAAGTCACTGTGGAGAAGATTGGAATCTACAAATCCAACATTAGATTCATTAGCACCAACTAAACATCAACCTGAACAAACAGCAAAAACACTAAGAATCTAGAAGAACTGAGAAATGACTGATGGGATATGATCATAAAGGTGAACTGGTTCTAAAGATTATATCTCAGTCATGGAGTTAGAGCTGATCTGTTTCACACTTTTATTCTCTTTTGGTGAAAATGTGCTCAGAAACAGCAGATCCATTTATAAAACACTGGCTTTATCTGTTATTGATCAGTATTGATCAGAGTCAGACTCACACATGATCCATCCATCAATAACAGTTGAATGGAACCCAGTGATGAGATCAGACTGTCAGTCAATCAGCTGATCACTGATCAATAACTGCAGCTGGATTGTGTTTTCTTCTGTCCATCAGATTTCTGTGAACTCACCCTGGATCCAAACACAGCGAACAGAAAACTCAAACTGTCTGAAAACAACAAGAAGGTGGAACGAGTGGAGGAGGTTCAGTCATATCCTGATCATCAGGACAGATTTGAGAATGAGCCTCAGCTGATGTGTTCAACTGGTCTGACTGGTCGCTGTTACTGGGAGGTCCAGTGGAGTGGATACGTTTGTATATCAGTGACTTACAGAGGAATCAGAAGGAAAGGAAAGAGTAGAGACTGTGTGTTTGGAGGAAATGATCAGTCCTGGAGTCTGTGGTGTTATAGAGGTGGATACAGTGTCTGGCATAAAAATGAATACACAGTCCTCCCTCAGTCCTCCTCCTCCTCCTCCTCCTCCTCCTCCTCCTCCTCCTCCTCCTCCTCCTCCTCTGGTACAGTATCAGTGTATGTGGACTGTCCTGCTGGATCTGTGTCCTTCTACAGAGTCTCCTCTGACAAACTGATCCACCTCCACACCTTCAAAACCACATTCACTGAACCACTGTTTGGAGGATTTATACTGGTGGAAACCGGATCCACAGTGTGTTTGTGTGATGTGTAGTTGTGTTGTGTGTGTGTGTAATTGTGTTGCTGTTCGTGTACTTGTGTTGTGTGTGTAGTTGTGTTGTGTGTTTGTGTAGTTGTGTTGTGAGTGTATGTAGTTGTGTTGTGTGTTTGTGTAGTTGCGTGTTTGTGTAGTTGTGTTGTGTGTTTGTTTAATTGTTTGTGTGGCATTGTGTTGTGTGTTTGTATAGTTGTGTTGTGTTCGTGTAGTTCTGTTGTGTGTTGTGTTGTGTGTTTTTGGAGTTGTCTTGTGTGTTGTGTGAAGTTGTGTTGTGTGTGGACAGTAAAATACGATACAAATAAAGTAAAATCTGTCTCTCACCACTATTGTGAATCCGTTTTTTTGTCTCCGTCGGTGATTCAGACAGGTACAAATCCCACAATGCATCTGTACATGTTTTGGAATTTCCCGAGCTCCTAAATCAGACAATAGATTAGCATAAGCATTAGCGACCAAGCTAACAGCGCTAACGTCCACTTTGTCAGTTTCCCGGGCTCTGCTGTACAGTAGTGACCCCATGTATCCCACAATGCATCAGTGTGAGTTGTGGTTGGTGCCACAGTGCTGTTGTGGGCTCAGTAACCGTGTTTTAAGTATAAATCCAGTGGTTTGGAGCTAAATGTGTGTTGGATTAGTGGAGCTGGAGCCTGGTTGTAAATGTTGTGGTGTTTGTTGGACCAGTGTTGGAGGCAGTAACACTCACCCATCCATGGACACACACACAGGAGCAGCTGTCAGCCCTCACACACTGATCTGAGAACAGCCTTAAACCCACAAACACCAGGGGACACATCTGGACTCATTCAATAGCACACAGACACTAGATCTGCTCTGAAGGCTCATTCTGTGGTCCACTTCACACTGATTCTCTGGACAGGGGTCAGTAATGTTGGACATGAGCACTGACTTTGGACCGACCCAACAACGGCACAGTTTACAACTGACACTAATACGTTTAGTGTGTGTGAGTGAAATGACACTAAATAAAGAAATGAGTCCAGTTCAAAAGCACCACACAAACACTACATATCAGCACAAATGTCTGCACACACAATCAGAAATGGACCCCATCAAATGTTCAAATATCAAGGTGAACCCAATAAACCACCGGTGTCAAACATGGGGCCCGTGGGCCAAAAGTGGCCCACCAGAGGGTCCGGTCCGGCCCATGGGATGAGTTTATGAAATGTCCAAATGACACTGAAGATATGAACAACCATTTGAGTTCAGAGGACACATAGACCAATTCCATCTGAGCTCAGAGCAGGAAAATACTGTCAGAACATCCACAAAGACTGAAAACTACAGTTTTCTATTTGTTTTAGTGGGGAAAAAAAAAAAGTTTACCTTCACAAACTATTTTAATGATCTTAACAATTCAGACCAACCTGAAATGTCTTCATATAAATCAGTGTAATTGGACCAATATTCTGCCTGTTATTAAATGTTTTGTGTATTTGTAGATTCACTGGGATCTGTACGTTGTAATGTACGTGAAAATGATAAACTGAGACACAGTATCATTAAAATTGCACTTATTTTTTAATAATAAATCCCAGTTTTTTCATGGTTGTTCATATTATTCACATTTTTAATGGATAGCTTGTAGATGTAATTCTTTTATTAATGTAATTGGACTTTTTTCATTCTGAAACAGAGAAAAGTTTGTAATTGACATTCTTTCTCTATAATTCTGATCTTATTTTCCTGGTTCTGATCCACTTCAGATCATATTGGGCTGAATGTGGAACCTGAACTAACATGAGTTTGACACCTGTGGAATAAACGATAAGTGGACATAGAACGATACAGGCTGAGAAACGGTCCGAGGTAAACCAGTTCAAGTCCACAGTGAACTGTTTCATCCAATGGATCTGAACCAGCAGCAGAACCATGAGGCAACAGGAGGAAGAACACAAGGGTCCAAGGTGGAAAAAGCACCTGAACAACAACAGGGAACCCACAGACAAACACCACAACACCACTATGTAGACCAGGACCACACTGGACCATGTGACAGGAACCACAGGAGACACATGGGCTTCATATACAGGGGTTGAATGGACACAGGTGAAAGACATGAGGGAGGAGACGGCCATAGGGTAGGAGAGGAAGTCAACACAAAACACACAAGCAACAGGAAACACACACAACCTACACACAAAACACACACACACACACGACTAGTACAACACATAGAAGAGAGGAGTTCAAGTATGACATATAAACCTCAGAAATCTGCAGAATACGCCCAAACGTGGACGTATGAATGAGTCCAACTCTTCAGAATGGAACTTCAGTAGCACTTGTGTAATGTGAGGCTGGAGCGCCAACGGAAACAGTCCAACACTGACATTTCAGAAACACCACCAATCACACACAATCTACACACATTTACTGTCAAAGGTTTGGAGGAACTTTACTGCAGGTCTGATGGGATTGTGATGTAACTAAAGGTGGGCGTGGTCTTCTGAGCAGATGGAGAACAGGTGTGTGAATGTGAACAGGTGTGCGTGATTACTGGAGGGACAGACTCTGGGTTTGGTATTGAAAAAGGCAGTCGGTCCAGTGGGCCAGTTCAGTAATAGTTCCTTTGGTGTATATTTGTATCATTGTATTTATTTGAATGTGTTGGACAGTGGGGGCGGAGGCTTAGTTGGGGGAACTTATCTGTACAGTGTAGTGAGGGGAGGGGCTTCTACTTGTTGTGGGTTGCGGTGCAGGACAGGTTGTGTAGCCAAGCAAATGTGTAACTGCAGTGCCTCCAGTAGAGGGCGATAGCGTGCTGAGTTTGGAGTGTGCCTTAAGGTTTGCAGTGATTGGTTGTAGTGGGTAATAGTGGGAGGAGCCTTTTCCAGAGCCCTGGCAGTGCAGAACCCCCCTGGTTGCAGCTCAGCCCTCAGTCCTTTTCTGAACTGTGTTCTCTTATTGTAATCCAGATGATTGTATTATTGGAACCAGTCTTCTCTGGGTGATGATTGGACGGCTCTGACTTGGTGACTTTAAACTCACCACCCTGGTTCAAACCCACATTTATTTACAGTCTGAACTGCCTCCTGTCCTGTCCGACTGGCAGGATGGAAGGAGCTTTTACAAGCTGATGGAGTGACAGCGCTCACAGCCAGTCACATATATGATAGCAAAACCACAGAGCCAATCGGACAGCGATATATAGATTAGGGGTTGGACTTCTAGCAGAGATTGATTGTTAACCCTTTGTGTACCATAATCATTGACTAAACACTACGGACAGTGGTTGGATTGATAGTGAGTACACAGTAGTGGGTGGATATTGGTAGAGACGTGTCCCTACCCAATTCTATGCCTCTGATATTACTGTAACTAAAATTAACAAAAATGAATAACAAATTTACAAAATAATGAATAATGTAAAAAAAAAAAAAAAAAAAAAAAGCAAAAACTGAACTAAAATGAACTAAAAAAGTATAAATTAAGCAACAAAATGAACAAATACATCCAAATACAGAGGATAATATTATAATAAATGACTTCGGAAAGGTCAAACACAGACAAAAACACTGTCATCTTCTACATGCAGCACATTCAAAACAGTCTCCTGCTGACCTGGACCTGCTACTGTTTACCTCCAGAAAAAACAGACCCACAGATGATGGTGTTTCCACCATGCTCCACCTCCCATTGTCTGATGTTGAGCAGAAGAACACCTACACCAGGCTGCTGTTCATAGATTTCAGCAGTGCCTTTAATCCCATCATCCGGCAGCAGCTGGTGGAAAAGCTGCAGCTCCTGAAGGTGGACGACAGCATCTGACACTGGCTCTAGAACTTCCAGACTCAGCCACAGCAGACAGTTAGGGTGGACGAGTGCACATCAAAGACTATCCCAGTGAGCACAGGATCTCCACAGGGCTGCGTCCTGAGTCCCCTGCTCTTCAGCCTGCTCACCTTGGACTGCACTGCCAGGTACTGCAGCAACCACATGTTGAAGTTGGCAGATGATACGACGGTGGTGGACCTCATGAAGGAGAACAGTGAGTCTGCATACAGGGAAGGAGTCAAACAGCTGAGTTCATGGTGCACTTCCCACAACCTCTTCCTCAATGTGGACCAGACCAGACCAGGGAGGTTGTTGTGGATTTGAGGAGGTCTGGTAGACAGGATCCTGCACCATTCCACATCAACAGGACTGCTGTGGAGAAGGTCAGCAGTGGGAAGTACCTGGGGGTCCACACTGACCACAACCTCACTTCAAACACTAACACTTGGGCAGTCCTGAAAGGAGCTCAGCAGTGGCTCCACCCCCTCTACAGACTCAGGAAAACAGGCCCCCCCACCACACACCTCCCCACCTCCTGCAGGGGCACTGTCTAAAGTGTCCTGACCTATGGCTCCACCTCCTGGTTCAGGTGCTGCAGTGCACAGGACAAAAAGCAGCTTCACACACTGGTCAAAGACAGACACAAAAACCGGAGGTGCCCCCTCCCCTGCCTGATGGAGCTATAGCAGCAGCACTGCATCAGCAGAGACACCCCCCCCCCAATCATCTTGGACCCATTCCACTCCTTCCATCACATCTTCTCCCTTTGGCCATCAGGGAGAAGATCCAGCAGCATCAGCTGTAAAACTAGCAGGAGGCTGAACAGCTGGTTTCCCAGGTGATAAGACTTATTATGGGCTGACCCCCCTCCCTACATACACCCCCACACTCACCCTGGACAGTTAGTCACCTGTCGAGTTCACAGACTGAATGCACTATGGACCAATGGACTGATTTGATCTGGTTTGGATTTTTCTTCTGATGTTTTTAATCCAGTTTATTTATGATGATGTTTATTTATTTATTTGCCGTTGCTACTGCACTGGAGTCACAGACTGAGGAACGAAATCTCATTCTCTTGTGTATGTAAGTGCACAGTGAAAATGACAATAAAAATCCTTGAATCCTTGAACACTGATTGACCAGTAAAACCAGTGGAGTTGGATCAATGACAGTGGATGGACACACTGGGTTTATATAGATGAAATAAAAAAGAAACAAAAATGAATACAATATTTACTAAATCCTAAAGAACGTGAAAAAAATTAGCAACAAATGAACCAAAATTTAGTCAAAAAGAATCAAATACGTAACAAGATGAAGAAAAGCAGCCAAAGTGATCAATAAAATGAGTAAAAATGGATAATAAACCAATGTAACATGAACAAAATAAGACACAAACTGAACAAAAGTGAAGAAAAACTAATAAACCCATGGAGTTGGATCAATAAAACTGGATGGACACACTTGTTTTTACATTCAATTATTGATCTATTTTTATTTTTGAATATAGAAAATAAAGGATTTATAGTGAAAACATGCAAAAGACAGAGGATAATATTAGAATAAATGCTGATAAATCACTTAATAAAAGTTAAATACAGAGAAACTTTCATTTGGGAACTGACACTAAAATAACACTGAGTCTTTATGGGTTAAAATCCAAAACATATCAACACTTGAACAACTTCTGCTCATCAAGTGAAGTTCCAATGAACCAAATGAAAGGGCAGAAAAAGTGGAGTGAACTGATTTGGCTTCAACTGAATGTCAACTAATGTGTGTTGGAAGCACAGAGGCAGCATTAAAACAGGAAAAGAAGTCCGAAATCCAGAATATAGCAGAGGAGGCCACGGCCAATAGTGGATTCATTCATGTTCATTTCATGGACAGTGAGAGTGAAAAGGAGATTTGGGTCCAATTACTGCAAAAAAGTGGACTACAACACTGTCAAAATAGTACAAATACATGTTCACAGTGAAGTAAAGATGGAGAAAGAGCTGAGAATAACATCAAATACCATTAAAAATACAGATAAAATCCAATTTATCACAATAGCCTCTGTGAAGTACAACAGGGTATTAGGTCCACGTAGGACAACAAAAATATTATGAGAATAAAGTCATAAAATATTGTGATAAAACCCATAATTTTATGAGAACAAAGTCAAATTAAAAAAAAAGAGTCATAATCTTATGAGAATAAAGCCATAATTTACGAGAATAATATTGTAATTTAAAAATAGGTGAAAAATATCATAATTTACAGAATACAGTCGTACCCACTGGTCTCATAATGGAGAACTTCGAACACTTTGTGAGGTTGTACTTTCATTTGTGGTTTACGCACAAAGGCCAAATACTGAGCCTATTAGCCCCGCCCACCATCAACACATTAGCATTAGTCGGCCACTCCGACAGAAGTGAAAGTCAATGCTTCGCTTGTTGCGTTCACTGTAACATGAAACTGTCATCAACAAGGTTTAAGGCTTACAATTTATAAATTATGACTTTTTATCGCACTATTGAAAATTTATCTGCGAAATATTACAACTTTAATCTCATGTTAAACTCCAACTTTATTCTCGTAAAATTTCAGATTTTATTTTGATATTTTATGACTTTCTTCTCATAGTGACTTGTGTTTTTATTTTCGTATGTGGCCCGTATACGCCGTCGTAGTAAAGCTAACCTTTTAGAGTGATTTAAAATTCAAAGCTTACTGTTGCATAAATACGTTGGCTTTTTCTGATTATTTTCCTCTGATTTTGGATGATTCTTCCCCATCATGGGTCAGTCAGTTAGACCAGTTGTCTCCTTCCACTGTGTGTGTATATATTTAATGTCAGTGTGTTTGTTCGATGTGTCCTGGCCTCCTTTTCTACCTTCTGTCATTCAGACCCTGGCTTTGTCATTGAAAACCAGATCCACATTTAGAGTCAGTGGTTTTGCTGGTTTCAGTGGGATTCAAGTGCATGTAGACCTCAGGCACTGACAAATGACCACAAACACACTCCATTATTGGACAAAGGTTGGATTGTGCAGGTGCATCCAGTTAAACCAGTCTGAACCATGGTGTCCAGCTGTGTTAAACTGGGAGTGAACATTCTAAACCAGTAAAGTCAGTGTCTATGGGGTAAGGCTGATGTCAAATAAACTCTGGAATGGGTTCAGTAGTCACGTTGGTGAATTCGTATTCGTGATGGAGAACGCGCAATCGCTAAATTGCATTTTGTGTTTGTAATTCCTGATGTCAAAACTTATTTATTCGTATTCTGATAAAATACACACAATACATTTTTTTTATACGACTGAACTCATTCAAGAGTTTACACATATGTATTTGTGCACAACTATAGACTAATATGCACACACATCTGTCTTATGTCCATGAATATTTGGACAGCTTCCTTACCCCGTAGAGTTCTGATCAGAATCAGCGCTGAAATAAAGACTGTAGAGAAGATCTGTAATCAGTCAGAATCAGATTATTTCAGTACAAATGTCTAATGCATGGCAGTGAAGTTCCCTCCTCAGTCTGACTTCAATGCATTCACTAAAACAGAAGAAGATGGAAGTGTCAACCTGGACACTAGATGGCACTGGTGTGTTGAAGTTGACAGTGACCCTCTTCAATCCTAGAATCTTTAGGGTTCTATACGGGTGCTGTAGGGTTCTATACAGGTAGGATGCTATTATGGACTGTTTGATGCCTTGTTCAGACACAGACAGACCAGCGATCCTGGTCCAGGTTCTGTTCAGTGTTGTGTGAAACCTTTCTTTGGTAGATTACACTCAGTATTTTAATCTGTCAAAATTACAGAAGGCCTTCAGAATTTTCCATCATCTTAAAAAAAAATATGTCAATGATGGAATATTTTCGGTGAAGGCGACCTCTGACTGATTCAATGTCCACAAAGTCAATGAAACCGGGTCCTTGTTGACCTCCACTAGTTGAACTTTTCACCTGGTGGTAGGTGGAGCTTCTGTAATGTCACTGTTTTGTGAAGGTGGTGCATTAGAACACACTTCTGTACTCTGAAGACAACAAAACACAGCTTTCAGTCTGGTGTTTGTCTTCACATCTGGATTCTGTGAAGTCTGATGTGGAGGTTTTGAAGTCTGGTGTTCTTGTCAGAAGAAGTGGGTGCTGCTGGTTCAGACACACTGTGTTTCTTCTTCTCATCTGTTGTTGAGGTACTGTTTGGTCCAGACGTTCATGAGTCACATCTGCACTGATGATGGGAGAAAGCAGAGGATGACGAGAATCTGTTTGGCCATTGATAACACTCCAACTGTTTTGGTGTGTTATGACACTGATTGTCTAGAGTCTCACTTTTCCTACAGTTGTTCAGTTTTTGTCTTTTCTGGAAATGTTTGACACATTCGTGTTTGGTACGCCGTGAACCGGTAATAAAAGATCTGTCACCAAATCTACACTCGTTGGGATTTTCTCCAATATGGGTTTGTTGGTGACACTTGTAAGAGGAAGATGACCAGGGTAAATCAACTTCTTGTGGTGAACACGGTGATGAGAATGTAAAGCAGATAAGGATCTGAAAGTCTTTCCACACTGGTCACAGTTATATGGTGTTTCTCCAGTGTGGATGCGTTGATGTTCCTTTAGCACACTCATTCTGGTAAAAGTCTTTCCACACTGGCCACAGTAAAATGGTCTTTCTCCAGTGTGGATGCGTTGGTGCCGTTTTAACTTACTTGCCAAAGTGAAAGTCTTCCCACAGTAGTCACAGTCATATGGTCTTTTTCCAGTGTGGACATGTTGGTGCCTTTTCAACTGACTTGCCAAACTGAAAGTCTTCCCACACTGGTCGCAGTCATATGGTCTTTCTCCAGTGTGGGTGCGCAGGTGTTCCTTTAGCCCACTCATTCTGGTAAAAGTTCTTCCACACTGGCCACAGTTGAATGGTCTTTCTCCAACGTGGATGCGTTGGTGCACTTTTAAGTTACTTGCTGTGGTGAAAGTCTTCCCACACTGGTCACAGTTATATGGTCTTTCTCCAGTATGGATGCGTTGGTGCACTTTTAAGTTACTTACTGTGGTAAAATTCTTCCCACACTGGTCACAGCCATATGGTTTTTCTCCTTTGTGGATGCTCAGGTGTGTCTTAAGCCAACTCATTTGGGTGAAAGTCTTCCCACACTGGTCACAGTTATATGGTCTTTCTCCAGTGTGGATGCGTTGGTGCCTTTTTAATTTACTTGCCAAAGTGAAATTCTTCCCACACTGATCACAGTCATATGGTCTTTCTCCGGAGTGGATGTGGAGGTGTTTCTTCAGCCCACTCTTTGTGGTGAAAGTCTTTCCACACTGGTCACAGGTGGGTCTTCCATCCATGTTTGCTGGAATCAGGTGATCTTGGTCTTCCTCCAGATATGACTTTTAGGTTTCAGTTCAAATTCACCTTTGGCTTCTTTCTACATGAAAGCACACAGAAACAGAAGAGGTGGTCACTGAAATGCAATGGAACAGAACACAAAAAACACATCTGTTTGGAACAGTGGTGGGCCGTCAGGGCCTGCAAGGCCTTCTCTGCTGGCCTAAAAAAATATCGGAATCATAGAATGATGCTAATTATATTTTGTCCATGAATACTTATTCAGTAATTCCAAATTGTCTGTCTGCTTCCTTTCATAGCTTTTCCCCTGTTTGTTCTGCTTCCAGATATGTATTTTCATATTAAAGCATTTAACCAATCACATTTCAGCCATCATTTGTTGCCAGGCAGGGTCCAAGTCACAGAAATCTGCCTGGAGGCTTTCACAATCAGTTCTGCGGGCCCTCTAGCAAAACATAAGTCTTGATGAAACTGTTGCTTCAACCAATCAGATTTTGAGTTGGCGACACAAAGGCCCTCTAGCAGGTGTTCGGTAACATCAGCGTATTCACACCCTTTGACTGGATAGTCAGAGAGTGTACTAGCCAAAGCTAGCAAACTGCATCTGTAGCGAGCTGTACGAACAGAAATATAGTTGTATTGGTTTAACAGCTGTTTTGTCAAAACACAATAATAATAATAATAATAATAATAATAATAATAATAATAATAATAATACATCAGTTTTAAATAACACTTTTCTAAGTACTCAAAGACACTTTACAATAAACAGCCAAGGGACAATCACACATCAAACAGGTTGACAGATACGGAGTTAATACTAAATGGCAATCAAAGAACAAATACAGAGAATAATACGGACAAAAGAAAACACACAAGTGAAGGTAGATGAGGGTGGATGAGGTGGAACAGGCAGTCAGTTTTCGAATGATGATCTGAAGAGGTGAGATTTGAGTTGGCTTTTGAATGAGGTGAGTGTGTCAGACTTCTGGATGTGAAGGGGTAGAGAGTTCCAGGGGGTTGGGGTGGTGATGGCAAAAGCTCTGTCACCCAGGGTACGGAACTTAGTCTTGGTAATGGGGGTGAGAAGGTTTGCATCAGCGGAGTGGAGGTGGCGAGTAGGGGAGTGGCGGTGTAATAGATCAGTCAGGTAAGAGGGGGCAAGGTTGTGTAGGGCTTTGTAGGTGATGAGGAGGATCTTGAAGTTAATGCGCTGTTGAACGGGGAGCCAGTGAAGTTGACGGAGGACAGGTGTGATGTGATCTCTGGAACAGGAGTGGGTGAGTAACCGGGCAGCTGTGTTCTGAACATACTGTAATTTTTGGAGGGCAGTGGAAGGAAGGCCATCAAGAATGCTGTTACAATAATCTAGTCTGGAAGTGATGAAAGCGTGGATGAGTGTTTCGGCAGCTGAGTGGGACAGGGTGGGGCAGAGGTGTGCAATGTTGTGAGGATGAAAGAAGGATGTTTTGGTGACATGATTGATGTGTCATTTGACGGAGAGGGTGAAGGAGGGGAGAAAAAATAGATTTGGTTGCAGATTTATTGTGAAAGCCATTTTCAAGACAGACTTTTCAAGAATAGCTGGACATCATTAAAGGTGCTGGAGACTTTCGTTGACCAATTTTTCATCAAATCTGTAAAACCTCAGTCAGGGCCTAAGTATCACAAATCTGTAAGTCTTTCTGTGATTATTCACCTGAACCTCTTGCATTACGGTGAACAGTTTCGAAGTGCCATCCACTGTAAACAAAACCCATGTGTTTACATTCAGACCAGGAGGTCACTCGGGCATCTTCGGAATTTTTTTGTCGCGACGTGCACTGTGGGAAACGGAGGCTCGTGCTGCCGCTGCAGGTGCCTGAGAGGTTTGCGCAGTGCAAGCCTCTGTTTCCCACAATGCACGTCACGACAAAAAATTCCGAAGATGCCCGAGTGACCTCCTGGTCTGAATAGTAAGATGGTTTTTATAACCATAAAATAGTTACTGAGGGGTGGATTGATTCAGACAGAGCACTACTGAAGGCCTAGGTGGGAAAGGCACGGTCCACCACTGGTTTGGAACCAGATTAAGCGCATAGACAAAATCAACTAGTTAGGCACTTGATGAAACATGTTCAAGATCTCTAGTGTTGGCACATTCTGTGAATAGTTATAAAATTGCAAAACACTGAAAATACCTGTTTAGTTTGTTCACTGGAACTAAATTAGATAAATTAAATGCATCATTAGGGTCTGAGTGCTGAGAATTGGCAGCAAAGGGCCTTTTGTATCTGTAATGTTCTCCATTATTATTAAAATTATTATTTTAAAGCTGTGCAGAAAGTTTTGAGGGTCTGAATATGCGTGAAAACTCGATATTCTTATTGTACATTTGAAAACTGATGCAGATTCAACAATGTACAAATGAGTTCTTTTGTACTAGCAGTTGTAGTAGTAGTGTATCTACTGTTAATGCTTGTATTTGTAGTACTAGTATTAACACTTATGTACATTAGTTCTAGTTATTGGTAATTATTCTAACACCAGCTGTTCTACTTTTTAATAGTTCTACTTCAGTTTGCTGTTCATCCATGTACGGCTGCATGACTTTGCTCAAAAATAAAATCCCGATTTGGAATTTTCCAAAATCTCTTGCTTCAGCATACCAAGAGATTTTGGACAATTCCATGCTCCTAACTTTGTGGGAACAGTTTGGGGTGAGGAGAGTTGAATGTTCAAAGTGGTTCATGTGTAAACATCTGATAATGAGGTCAGTTTAGATGCTACAGTACAATCTGTGATTGCCTTGTGTTGGTATTATTCAGTTTTCATCTACAGACAGAGGGATGTGTTGATAGGAGTGATTTGCACCAATTCAGTTTCACCACCAGAGGGCAGTCGAACATTACCCTTACCACGGTATGGTAGAATCAGGAGGTGCTTTTGTTGTTGTGTGTATGGAAGGCAGCAGCCACGGTGATTCAAAGGCTAAAGCTGAAACCCACGGCTATTTTTGAGCTTTTATTGAAAACAGAACACAGTGCACTCACCAGAATGGGATGTTGGACAGAACTTTGCTCATGGACGTTAGTGCAGCTCACACAGCCCGAATTTCCATCCACTGTAACAGGAGACATGGGAATAAAAAACAGGATGAACATTTAACTTTAACTAAACAACCGGAGCATGTTCAAGCAGCGCGAGGACTGAAAAGGAAATCCATCCAAAGTCACGTGACCGTCTCCGCTTCACTGCACTAGAGTTACCTGTTCTAGTTCTAACCTGCTGCCTGTGTTTCTCTTCTCCTTTTGCCGGTTTCCCACTCACTCCCTCCCTCCACAGTTTTCCCTGTGCTGTTCTATCCAGTCGGACTGTGGAACACTTCCTTCACTCTGCCGTGGGACTCTCCTCCTCCTGGTTGTGGCTCTGCTGCCTGGGGCTATCTCCGGACTAATGCTGCTCCATGTTCAACTCCTCCGTCTCACAGCTGCTCAAACTCAACACTCGCTCCATTCCATCATGTAGATCCACCTGAAAACAATACGGGCTCCTACGCAGACTTCCTTATATCCATAGAGGGTCACGGAGAAACTTTATTTCCACACAACCTGCCGGCTCCAACTCCAGTTCATCCCTCTGGTCTGCAGGTCTGTGCGTCGCAGCTCGAAAACGTCATCAGTGCGCTGCTGCTGTAGGGAGTTGTACCACTGAAAAAAAAGAAAAGAAAAAAAAGTTGTACCGCGGAAAATGCTACATCAGTTTTGCTTTTTGAATAAGGCCCTTAGCAAAAACAAAACTGACATAAGTGAATAGTTCGTTAAATAACAACAATTCGCTCAGTTATTGAGACACGCGAGACTTTCCATGGTCAGAAGGCTGAGTAATCAACCAATCAGAATGCAGCTGTTGTCATTCCAGGAAGTGCCAGCCCTGTTTGTTCCTCCTTTGTTTTTGCTGTTAGAGCCAGAGACAAGCCGTGAAGCGGGTTCATCCAACTTCATTCTACTCGATGTTAGTCGGATATCTCGGTGCTCTCCGCTATAGTTAGCCGGTACCGGAGCTCCTAACTCTCGTGCAGTGAAGCGGAGACGGTCACGTGAGTTTGGATGGATTTCCTTTTCAGTCCTCGCGCTGCTTGAACATGCTCTGGTTGTTTAGTAAAGTTAAATGTTAATCCTGTTTTTTTTTGTTTGTTTTTTTTAATTCCCATGTCACCTGTCAAAGTGGATGTAAATTCTGGTGAGTGCACCGGGACAGATGTTTAAATCTAGGTTTACATTCTGTTCTCGGTGCCCACGGCAGCCCCGCTTGGACCAAACGTAGTGCACCGATTATGGAACAAAACTAGAATATGGAGGAAAAACTGATCAAAATCCCACAATGCACTACGTTTGGGTTAAACGGGGCTGCCGTGGACACTGGGAACAGAATGTCAATCTAGATTAAGATAACCTACGTGTAGTGATTACCAGGGCCGGACTGAGACTCATTTTCAGCCCTGGAGTTTCATACCTCAGACCGGCCCACTTTAGATCACGACCAATTCTAACCTTACATGTTATCTTCATCTGTCTTATTTCTGACTAGTGGTTCAGGGTTGTGCTGCTGAGCTGCTCCTCTGTCATCAGTAGACTCTGCTCTCCCTTTCACACTTCCTCCAGTTTCTCTAGACTCACCTGCACCTGTATCACAATAAAAAATAATATCTACAGACATTTTGACTTACTTAACCAATTCAGATATTTACATTGGCAAAATATGCAGGCTTATTTGATATTACTTTATGCTATTGCCTTTCAGTTGTGGGCTTTGTGTATTTACTGTCTCACTTTCAATAATAAAAATTAAAATAGGTCAGGACTATGGTTTGGGTATAGAAAGTGGTTTTACTGGAACTAATGCTTGTTCACACAGTCTGTTCCAACAGCTCACCTTTTCCTTCCATCCTGACAGGAACAATCCCCTCATCACTACTGGTTCCTGGCTCTGCTTCTGACACTAAAGCACATTTTAAAAATGGTCAGAATTCTCAGCACAAATCTTCTATTTTGCAAAGCCTTGGTGTCAGTTTCATTCATGTAGTGCTGAATCATCTAGTATCTCAGAGCACCTTTCATATTGAACAGGCCTACACCATACTCTTCATTGGAGCCTATTTATTCTAATAATCTTCCCTCTATGAGCAGTCCTACCTGCCCACTCTGGACTTGTGGGCTCATGGCTGGTGTCTGCTGCTGGATCTGCTTTCTGACTCTGAGGAGCTACAAGACAAAATTTCCCAGTTATGTGGCGTCGCATCATACTATTATTTAAACTGCATAACGTTATGTTACACGCCACAATGCCACACAATTCATTGACTCGATAATTAACTAGCTGAAAGGTGGTTTACCCGTTTCATTGTCCTCGTTAGTTGTTTCCAACCAGGAGGTCGTTTTTGTGAAAAAGTTGCTGATTTTGTCACATTTGGCTGCGTTTGCTTCCAGAGCTTTCCTCTTTTTAATTCTTGCCTTCTCCTCATCACCCTTGCTCTTTCTATTCTCCATGTTTCAAACAGCAAACACAGCTGACCATCGACAGCCTACAGAGCCCAGATCGTATATGCTCCACAGCTACAGTACAGAGCTACTAACTGTATGCAAGGACAGATTACGCCAGGTCACAGTGTGTCTGCAAAAAAGAGGAAGAAAAAAAACCAGACTGCTAGTAGAGGGGGTGGGACCCAGGAACAGTGGTTGCAGATTAGGTGATCAACCCAGTGCTATGACTGAGCCCCCCCCCCCAAAAAAAGAATAAAATATTAAATATATATTTAAAGTGAACTCTGGCCCTCGCAGCCTAAATATTATACCGGCCCACCGGGAACTGTCCCAGTCCTCCCAATTAGCCAGTCCGGGCCTGGTGATTACTTTAGCCCATTAGATCTAAGATATGAGGGATACAGACCCCTACGAGCTACTGGTGTTCACCAGCTTCCGACTGGTGCAGGGATCTGGACTCTGTGTTGGCCTGGTTAGTGTGTGTGTAAATGTAAATGCATTTAACTAGTCATAAACCCAAAATAACATACCTCTGGGTCTCTACATTTGCTGTGTCAATCACGGGAGTAACTGGAACAGTTCTGAACGCAGCAGTGTCTCCCAGGCATCTTTGTTTGGACGGATTTTAAAGACAATTTACAAAAACAAAAAGAAAAGCACTCGGAGAGTGCAGACCTCCACCAAGACAGATCTGCCCCGCCCCCTGTTTGTTTGTTTGTAAGATAACTCAAAAAGTTACAGATGGATTTTCATGACATTTTCAGGAAATGTTGATACTGGCACAAGGAAGAAATGATTAAATTTTGGTGGTGATCGGGGGTGTGTGTGTGTGGGGGAGGGGCACGGGGGCCCCACTGATCGGCCCTGGCGGAGGTCTGCGCTCTCCAAGTGCTTTTCTAGAAAAGACAACGCAGACCTCCGCCAGGGCCGATCAGTGGGGCCCCCGTGCCCCTCCCCCACACACACACACCCCCGATCACCACCAAAATTTAATCATTTCTTCCTTGTGCCAGTATCAACATTTCCTGAAAATGTCATGAAAATCCATCTGTAACTTTTTGAGTTATCTTGCTAACAAATATACATGCACACAAAGCAAAGTGATTACAATACCTCCTGGCGGAGGTAATGAATGCACTGCTATGGGACGGTTCACACCTGTAAGTTCAAAATGACAAAATGGGGTGGGGACGCTGGTCATTACGTCATCTCCTCAATCCTAAATAGACCCTTTTCCATCAAAATACCATTTTTTTTGGTGTGCTTTGTGTTTCCATCACACCCAAAGTTCAGGGTAATTTATTCAAATCAGGTTGATGATGTATGAGGGAGGGGTAAAAGAAAGTGCAGTCCAGTTCATGTCCATTCACAAACTAAGCTCTAACTCAATAAAATGACACAGCACTTTAAGTGGACAGTTTGGGTTTAACGTTTTACTGGTTGTTGAATCACTCAATCCATCTGGAATACATTTTAAATGAAGTTAACCATCATTACATATCCTTAATTTGTATTTAAAAATGGTAGAACATGTATTTTCAACTTCTCCTACCTTAAACTAAATCACATCTGACTTTCAGTGTGATGGATGGTTCTGTTTCATTTCTGTTGTTTTATAGATATAGTCCAGGTTCAACTCTAAAGTCAGGCACATTTACTCAAATGACTGCTTTTAATTTGACTGCATATTTCTTATAAAAGTACTTATACTCATATTTTTGATGCCCTGTAAATGAACAGACAATATTAGGTTAGATTTTTTTTTTTTTAATTAAAAATTGAAACAAAACAAAAGGTGCCAAAAAGAAAAAAAAAGAAAAAAGGTGCCTTGAGATTAAAAAGCAAATAAACATGTGTGAAAGGTTTGGGCTTCTGGACCAGTGTCTGAACCAGCTGGTCCAGGACAGCCGGTCTGGAACTCCATGGTCCCGCTCCCTTTTTCACTTTCCTACATGAAAAGTTATAAAAATGCATAAATGAAAAACAGAGCACATGATGACAGTTTCCTTCCAGTATGATGTGACTTGTGACATGTGTGACCTGGGCTGTTTTAAACAGCAGGAGACTATGGACAAGGGCACAAACAGGCCTGGGTTCGGAAAAAGAGGCGAGTCTGTCCGGTCCATTTCAGGTGGAAATCTGAAAATATAAAGAACAAATCAGTGTTCTGCTCACGGCGACAACATGAATATATCCAGTTCTTTGATTTAGGTTTAGCGTCAGACTGTTGACCAGTTAGCATTAGCATTAGCATTAGGTTAACCTGACTTTTGACTAAACAGCTGATGTGCCGCTGACTTCTGTTACAGCATGGAAGGAACTAAACAGTGAATATTTCTGTGATATACAGACCACTGGTTTGTTCGACAGTCGGATCCACTCCAACTGTTGTGGTCCTTTAGTTTCTTTTAATCCTGCATAAGTTTCTTCTTCTTTTCTTGTATTTCTTTAGGCTTGTGTCTTATATTTGGCTCCGACAGCTTTTACTCACATCTCACTCATTTTGTATCAGCGATTCAAAGTCCATCTTAATTTCCTCCTCCGGCAAAAACGCTCGAAAGAGCCTGGACCTTGTTGACTGTCCACTTATCATAGCTTCTCTTTTGGTCCATTTTTTGAATTATCATAATATAAAGTTTGTGGAAATTAAATAAAGAATGAATGAAATTGTGGCAGGTGAATGGAATGCGGAAACGCTGTGAGTGTAGTCCACCAATCAGTGTTCTCAGCACACGCAGGGCTCGTGACTGCGACTGAAATACGGTCGCTTGCGCCTGAGAATTTCGGTAGTGCGACTGTTTTTGACATTACGATCGCACGGTGCGCCAATAAAAAAATGAGCGAAAATTAATACGTGCACCTACAATAATGGCTGCAGAAGTAACTCGTCAGCTGAAAATAAACAAGCTCCACGCTCCGCTGACTGAAGCGGAAAATCTAGTCCCCGCCCCCTCGCGTGCGCATCTCTGCGGATGGTCCAACACTGCATGACTTCGATGCACTGCCAGCGGTCAGGAAGTACCTACACTCTGGCACCACGTCAAGGAGGCCTGACTTCAGGCGTGGTGCAGACCACAGTGACTAAGGGCCTTTAGGCCATGAAATAAAAAAGTTGGTTGTTGCAAATAATGGTGTGATTCGTCTTTCTTCTCCAAGAACCAACTAAAGTATATACCACACATTGACAATTGTTTTGCACCTGTGTCAATGTAAGCTTTTTCCTTCATACTCTATTCAAATACTTTATTCTAGGTTGTTAACATTGCTTAAATACATATAGGAATTAGGGCTGCACGATTAATCGATTTTAAATCGAAATCGGATTTTTTAATTAGGACGATTTTTAAAAAAGGGAAATCGTAAAATCGATTTCATCTCTCTCGTGCCTGCGGGCCGTGCGCTTGCGGGCTCCCGTAGGCTCCTCCTCCTATCAGTGACAGCGGTCTGTCACAGAACTCCGTGTAATGGCCGGACTTTAAATGTGTTCATGAGCCCGCAGTACTTATAGCAATGTAAGCCATGGCTTCACGCACGGATCCCGCAACTGAAATAGAACTGCATGCGGATCACTCATCTTCCGTTGTCCCGGATCTGTACCGTACTGTCTTCTTCCGATCCGGGTCCGGGTCTCGGGTCATCAGCCTCAGCAGAGGAGCCCACACAGCCCTGTGCCCACACACATCCACCCGCTCCAGGATAGAATCCCTCCAGCGTGTCCTGGGTCAGTCTATTCCACGCACGGATCCCCCAGTTTAAATAGAACCGCATGTGGATCACTTATATTAACCTGGTCCACGCACACACGCACGCACGCACGACTGATGCCTGTCACTGACTTACATTGGTATCACTTCTGTGGGCCCAGATACCCAGGGAAAAAAAATTAAATTAAATTAAATTTAAAAAAACAAACAACAAAAACAACACACACACACATATATATATATTAAAAAAATTTAAATAATTAATTTAGTCCTCTTGCTAAATTTTTCATTCACAAATGTAAGTTCTGTAACACAAAAACAAATATTATTTATTTTTTGAAAGATGTTGAACTTTATTTAAAGCTGTTAGATAAATCTGGAAACAAAAAGGCTATAAAAAACATAAGTATTTGCTCTGATTTGGACATTGTATTATAGTGTATTCCCCCTGACAAACTTATGTTATTTTCTTGTTGCATACATTGTTTGTATACTCTATTTCATTCAATAAAGATTTAATTAAGAAAAAATAAACTTCTGGGGGTTCATCACGTGATACCATCACAGATTTGAGGTCAGAGCTGTGCCTTGCATTGTGGGCTGCTCACGAAAACGACATGCTGACTTCTGTTGTCTTTTGTAGTTTTACCCAAAAATCGAAATCAAAATCGAAAATCGAGTTTTTAGAGGGAAAAAATCGGGATTTTTTTTTTTTGCCAAAATCGTGCAGCCCTAATAGGAATATTACTTGGTATGGCCAAGAGTTTTGCTTGTTCTCCAAATTTTTTATATAATAGTGGTGCGCCTAGATTTTAGCCTGTGCTCCTAACTTTTTAGGGTTAGGAGCACAGTGCTCCTAGGTCAAAAAGTTAATTTTGAGCCCTGACACGGCCCCGCCCCTAAGAATTCCTGGTTATCTGAAAAGTACTGCCTCCCTACCAGGAACTTCTTCGAGGAAAGTTTGTTACCCGGTAATTTTCATTTTTAAGAACTAAAACACGGCAAGTAGCCTATTCTTGACTGTAACATTGTGACACATTTACACATTTTAATTAAAACATACAGTTATTTCATGGAATATAAACATTTAGGCCTTTTCTCTGTTTCGGACAAAGTAGATAAACCACTTATCTTTGCAAAATGTTAAAGCATGTGCAAGCCTAAGTGTAGGGCTTCCTCCTTTTCTTTTCAAAGGAGGATGTAATTGCGACATGTGTCTGACATAAACTGCATAATTTCTGGGTCTGACAGCAGAGGTTTCAGGGGGAGGGGCTCCACAGTGGAGGTCCTGCAGGCAGACTCTTCTCGTAACTACTGAAAACTGAAAGTGAAGCTTAACATGCTCTGAACGTCCGACCCAGCTTCTGTGCCTCTGTTCTACTCTGTTGTCATGCCCCCCCCCCCCCCCCCCCCCCCCCAGTTGGTGCCCCAGCCTCAGAAAAAAGTGGGGGTTTTTTTCACAGCAGCAGTGGTGCCAAAAGACAGACAAAGACGGGGGAAGACACATGGATGTAGGGCTGCGCGATTGATCAATTTTGAAACAAAATCAGATTTTTTTAATTAGGTAGATTTTTAAAAAAGTCTAATGCATTTCATGTCTCTGGTGTCTCTGGGTTACTGTCGGCTCCTCCTCCTAACTGTGACAGAAGTCTGTGTAATGACCACAGACCTTAAATCTGTGATGGGCCGCAGTAGTGATACCAATGTAAGCCATAGTCCACGCACGGATCCCCCAGTTCAAATAGAACTGCATGGGCTTCACACACACACACACACACACACACACACACACACACGCACACACGACTGATGCCTGTCACTGACTCACACTGGTATCACTTCTGTGGGCCCATCACTGAATTTTCTGATTCCGTGATGCCATCTCCAGCTCCTTTTCCACATCACTTCTGTTCTGGAATATTCCCCCTTTCTTCTGAACGTGGTCTGTGTAAATGAGATGGTGGATCGTTTGGTTCCACCTCTGGAACTCCTCTGGAGGTAGAAACAGAGCCCTGATGAAGGTGGAACCACCATCTGACCTTTGACCTGGATCGATGGAAATGTGGATACAGATTTGAGGGAGGGGCCAGTGCGTTGCATTGTGGGCTGCACAAGAAAATGACATGCCGACATCTGTTGTCTTTTATAGTTTTACCCAAAAATAGAAGATGAAGTTTTTAGAGGAAAAAAACAGGATTTTATTTTTGGCCAAAATCGTGAAGTAGAACTGTTGAAAAGTAGAACAGCTGGTGTTAGAATAATGAGCAGTAACTAGAACAAATGTACATGACTGTTAGTACTAGTACTACAAATACAAGTACTAACAGTGGATATACTACTACCACACATACTAGTATTAACAGTGGATATACTACTACTACAACAAATACAAGTACTAACAGTGGATGTACTACTACTACAACAAATACAAGTACTAACAGTGGATGTACTACTACTACAAATACAAGTATTAACAGTGGTTATACGACTACTACAAATACAAGTTCTAACAGTGGATATACCCCACCACCCTCTGGCCGTCTGACCCTATCTGATCCCCCTCTGCAAACCTGGTCCTCTTTCGACCCTGTGACACTGGAGGACATCTCAGCACTTTTATCCAAAACGAAACCCTCCTCCAACTCTGCAGACATCCTCCCCCATAAGCTCCTTGTCGGTGTCTTTGACACTATTGGACCATGGGTCACAAAGTTTTTTAACCTGTCGCTCTCAACTGGTTTGTTTCCCAGCTCCTTCAAACAGGCCATCATAGAACCTAAACTAAAGAAAACCACACTGGACCCCACAGACTTCAAAAGCTACAGGCCCATTTCAAAGCTCCCCCTATTGGCCAAAATTCTTGAGAAAGCAGTGTCTAAACAACTGACAGCTTTTCTGGAGACACACCAGATCTATGACACTTTTCAGTCTGGGTTTAGACAACGCCGCTCAACAGAAACCGCACTATTAAAAGTGTCTAGTGACATCCTGATGGCGGCCGACTCCGGGAAATCCACGGTCTTGGTCCTGCTAGATCTCTCCTCGGCCTTTGACACAGTGGACCATACCATAATGATTGAGAGACTGAGGGACCTGGTAGGGATGTCAGGTCATGTGCTAGACTGGTTCTCCTCTTACCTGACCGGCAGAAGCTTCACTGTGTCAATAAACAACTTCCAATCTGACTCAGCGGATCTACTGTGTGGTGTGCCCCAAGGCTCTGTCCTGGGACCAGTCCTATTCTTACTCTATGTCCTCCCACTTGGCCACATTATCCAACAGTATAGTGATGTCTCCTATCATCTATTCGCGGATGACATCCAGATATACTGCTCCTTTAACTCCTCTGAGCCCCACAAACTGAGTTCCTTAACAAACTGCTTGTCAGAGCTGAAGCAGTGGCTAAATGATAACAGCCTCCAGCTGAACTCCAGCAAAACTGAGACCCTCATCATTGCCCCGGACAGTGCAATCCCAGGGATCAAACATCACCTTGGAGACCTGAGTTCCTCGGTAAAGACAAAACTGAGGAATCTGGGTGTCATCTTTGACCAGGACATGTCTTTAGAATTCTACTCCAAACACCTAGTCAAAAACTGTTTCTTCCACCTACGCAACATCTCCAAACTCAGATCTATGGTGTCCATAACTGAGCTCAAGATGATCGTTCACGCTTTCGTATCTTCTCGCTTAGACTACTGCAACAGCCTGTTTACATGCTTAAACAAGAAGGAGCTGGCCCGTCTACAGTTTGTCCAGAACTCTGCTGCCAGGCTCCTGACCCACACAAACAGGAGAACCCACATCACTCCCATCCTTAAATCTCTCCACTGGCTCCCTGTTCTATATCGTCTTCATTTCAAAATTCTTGTGCTAACTGTCCGGGCCCTACATGGCCAGGCCCCTGCATACATTGCTTCCCTGATCCAGCCCTACAGCTCGACTCGTAGCTTGAGGTCTTCAGGACAGCACCTGCTGATGGTTCCACGCACCTGTTTTAGCACACGCGGTGACAGGTCTTTTAAAGCTGTGGCACCACGTCTATGGAATGACCTGCCTCTACACCTACGGTCCATGGACTCTGTAGAGAGCTTTAAGAAACACCTCAAAACCCTCCTGTTCACAAAGGCTTTTTAGTCTCCCACCTGACCCAGGACCACCACAGACTGATTACACTCTATGTATTCATCATAACGTACTCCATGTGTCACCCCCCCCCCCCCCCCCCCCCCAGTCTCTCTATATCTCTATCGCTCTCTCTTTTCTCCTCCTTTACTCCCTCTCTCTCTCTCTCTTTAACCCAACTGGTCAAGGCAGACAGCCATCCTTCAGGAGTCTGGGTCTGCTCCAGGTTTCTGCCCGTTAAAGGGAAGTTTTTCCTCGCCACTGTCACCAATCACAAGTGTTTGCTCCTGAAGGATTCTGTTGGGTCTCTGTAAACTTAATTTGATTCTGATTTGAATTGATAAAGCACTTTGTGACTCTGTCTGTGAAAAGTGCTCTATAAATAAAATTTACTTTACTTACTTTACTTATATACTACTACTACTACTACTACAAATACAAGTACTAACAGTGGATGTACTACTACTACAAATACAAGTATTAACAGTGGTTATATGACTACTACAACAAATACAAGTACTAACAGTGAATATACTACTACCACACATACTAGTATTAACAGTGCATATACTACTACTACAACAAATACAAGTACTAACAGTGGATGTACTACTACTACAAATACAAGTATTAACAGTGGTTATAAAACTACAAATACAAGTATTAACAGTGGCTATACTACTACTACAACAAATACAAGTACTAACAGTGGATGTACTACTACTACAAATACAAGTATTAACAGTGGTTATACTACTACAACAAATACAAGTACTAACAGTGGATATACTACTACTACTAGTACAAAAGAACTAATTTGTACATTCATATATTCAGGCCCTCAAAATTTCCTGCAAATCTTTAAAGCAATATTATTATTATTATTATTATTATTATTATTATTATTATTATTATTATTAATAATAATAATAATAATAATAATAATAATAATAATAATAAAAAATTAGTTCCAGTGACGAAAGTAAACAGTTATTTTCAGTGTTTTTTTGATTTTGTAACTATATAAAGAATGTTCCAACACTGGAGAGAACCTGACATTTTCAACATCTTTCAATATTTCTGTTATTATTTGTTATTTTCTGGTCTCATACAAATCTCTTCAGGAGAAACCATCAAATATTGGTTGTGTTGAAAATGTCTCATCGATTGCCTAACTAGTTGATTTTGTCTATCTGCTTAATCTGGTTCCAAACAGATGTGTTTGTTCTGTTCTGTTCTATTGCATTTCAGTGACCACCTCTTCTGTTTCTGTGTGTTTTCATGTAGAAAGAAGCCAAAGGTGGATTTGAACTGAAACCTAAAAGTTAATTTTTGGAGGAAGACCAAGATCACCTGATTCCAGCAAACATGGATGGAAGACCCACCTGTGACCAGTGTGGAAAGACTTTCACCAGATTGAGTGGGCTGAAGAAACACCAACGCATCCACACTGGAGAAAGACCATATGACTGTGACCAGTGTGGGAAGACTTTCACCACAATGAGTGGGCTGAAGATACACCTACGCATGCACACTGGAGAAAAACCATATGACTGTGAGCAGTGTGGGAAGACTTTCACCAGAATGAGTGGGCTGAGGAAACACCAACGTATCCACACTGGAGAAAAACCATATGACTGTGACCAGTGTGGGAAGACTTTCACCACAATGAATGGGCTGAAGATACACCTACGCATGCACACAGGAGAAAAACCATATGACTGTGAGCAGTGTGGGAAGAGTTTTATCACAGCAAGTACCTTAAAAAGGCACCAACGCATCCACACTGGAGAAAGACCATATGATTGTGACCAGTGTGGGAAGACTTTCACTAGAATGAGTGTGCTGAGGGAACACCTACGCATTCACACTGGAGAAAGACCATTTGACTGTGACCAGTGTGGGAGGACTTTCACCACAATGAATGGGCTGAAGGAACACCTACACTTCCACACTGGAGAAAGACCATATGACTGTGACCAGTGTGGGAAGACTTTCACTTCGGCAAGTTACTTAAAAATTCACCAACGCTTCCACACTGGAGAAAGACCATATGACTGTGACCAGTGTGGGAAGGCTTTTATCACAGGAAGTATGTTAAAAAGGCACCAACGTAGCCACGCTGGAGAAAGACCATTTTACTGTGACCAGTGTGGGAAGACTTTCACCAGAATGAGTGTGGTGAAGGAGCACCTACACATCCACAAAGGAGAAAGACCATATGACTGTAATGAGTGCGGGAAGACTTTTGCCACAGCAACTTACTTAAAAAGGCACCAACGCATCCACACTGGAGAAAGTCCATATGATTGTGACCAGTGTGGGAAGACTTTCAAGTCCTTTTCTGCTTTACATTATCACCAGAGGAAGTTGATGTACCCCTGTGATAGGTGCACAAAGATATGCTGGTCATCTTCCTCTTACAAGTATCACCAACAGACCCATATTGCAGAGGATCCCAACAGTTCAGATCCTGTGACAGATCTTTTGTTACAGGTTCACAATGTACCAAGCATAAACGTGTCAGACATTTGCACAAAAGACAAAAACTGAACAGCTGTACAAAAAGTAAGACTCTAGTCAATCAGTGTCCAAACAAAAAGTGACCGAAACAGTTGGAGTCCATGTCCAAACAGATTGTGGTCATCCCCTGCTCTCTCCCATCATCAGCGCAGATGTGAATCATCAACGTCTGGACCAAACAGTACCTCAGCATCAGATGAGAAGAAGAAAACACAGTGTGTCTGAACCAGCAGCACCCACTTCTACTGACAAGAACATCAGACTTCAAAACCTCCAGATCAGGCTTCACAGGATCCAGATGTGAAAACAAACACCAGACTGAAAGCTGTGTTTTGTTGTCTTCAGAGTACAGAAGTGTGTTCTAATGCACCACTCTGTAGCAGGAAGCAGGAGGTGACATCACTGGTAAGGCGGGGGAAGGGAAGGGTAGAAATCAGACCCACCTGAGCTGTGTGGTGGAGGGAAACTCAAACAAAGGAGAGAATGGACGGAGGTTTGATCAACAGGAGAAGTGACAGCAAAAAGGAAAGGAGGAAAAGACTTAATGTGACTTTAAGTGAAGAATCTGGAAGTGGACTGGTGTGGACCCAGGACTCTTGAGAGGAGAATTTGAATACCTGGAGCAGACGGACCTGGTCCTGCTCGGACTATGGTTGCTCTCTTTCCGGGTCAGAGGACACCTGCTGGCTCCCCTGGAACCCAAACTCTCCTGGCTTCTCCCCTGAACATATATCTGTTCTTTTTTTCTCTCTCTCTCATTGTACTGCCTGTTACCCCAACTTCTGCGGGAGAAACCAGGTGGAACCAATTTATAAATTAGGTGTGCCTTCCTGGACCCTTTAAAATGGCGGACACTAATGTTGTTGGGTACTGGGGGCTTATTGGACACCATGGCAACAGCAGCAAGAGGAGTTTGTTACAGCGTGGATACCATCAGAGAAGAATCATCAGTGTGAATGACTCACTGAGACTCTGGAGAGACAGGCGGTAAGCGCTCAGGGTTTGATGTGAACGGACTTTTACAACCGTAATGTCATTGTTAGCTGAATTGAACAGCTTTCTGTTAACTTTCGTGTTCATAGGTGTGTTCCTTTCTTAAAGTTGTTGAATGGTGCCATCTGTGGGCGCCCTGTATGTACTGTTATCATTCTGTTTGGCCACGCCATTGAAGTTATGTGCAGCTTTCATTCTGGTCGATAAATCTAGGCAAGTATATGTCTGTAAGTTAGTTTTACCTTATTTTGTCATTAGCTTAGAAGCATGATTGCTAGCATCTTTTACAGAGCACAAATAAGCTTTCACTTTGTGGTAGAAGCGTTCTGTTCACTGCTAATATTTGAGTCAGGTGGCAGTCTGTTTTGTGTCAGTGCTAGCTTGTATGTACTCAGTTCAGAGCTAATGTGGATGTTATTTGGTAGCAATTGCTGTGTTTCCTTTACTAGCAAATTATTTGTGCACTCCGGGAGAAACTTGTGCATATTATTAGCACTGGAGTATTTTTGATTCATGCCAATTAGATTACATATAATGTTAATGCAGTTCAGAAAAACATGTTTTACAGTGTACATTCTGTACAAGATTACTGCATTTCTTGTGCCCCTTATTGCATATTTAAGGTAGTTTCATAATGTTTATATACTGTACATGCTTATTTCATTGGTTTGTAATTGCTGGAATATTTAGCTGTTTAATTCATGTATGGTTGTTAATTCATGCATTTAAAAAGGATGGGTAAAAGTTAAGAAGTGCTTACAGTGGAAACATATTTCGGCACACATTGTAATACATGTATTTGTTTGTATTTTATTAAAAGAAGGGAAAGAAAGAAAACACAAATTGGTCTCTTCCTGATTCTTCTTCACCTTCTGTTGTTAACTGTCTGCCTCGCTCTGCAAGGGTGGCTTCACACATAGTGAGGGCAGAACAAGGTGACTTTATTTGTAGACTGCATACTGTGGTTTATTATTATGTATTTGATTGTGGTTAGTATTTTGTAACATGAATTTGAAGTAGGTTGTTGTGGAACTATTTACAGAATAACTTAACCTTTTTTAATACAATCTGAAAGCATAAAAGATTACTAATTAAGTTTAACATAAAACTGTAAGATGAACTAAACCAAAATTCATTAGTTTAAATATCTTAATAAAATACACTTAACTTTACTCACTTTGAATGAGCTTTTATCAGTTTGTGGTTCAGATCTTAAAATCTTAATAAAAGTTAAAATCTTAATGAACTATTTCATCATTATTTGTAATTTAAATGTTTAAAATAGCTTATTTCTAAAAACTACTTACTTATATACTTAAACACAGGAATCACAATCATCTGATCCAGGGACGGCGACAGCGAAAGGTCATTTTATCAACAACATGGATAAAAACTTTACTAATTCAGTTCTATGTCCAGACAACAGTCAGTTCCAGGGTGGATTTACTGTCCAGAATCAAAACAAATCAAATCCATGACACAGTTCACATTATTGGAACCAAGGAGGCCGGACTCTTTGATGCTGTTTTGTCACTTCATTGGATCAGTTCTACTCTTGGTTTTGACACTTGTGGCTGCGATTGTGTCGTCACCATGGAGACGGTGGTTCTCCACAGCTGATGCATTTGAAGACATTATGGTGGAAGAAGGACCAAGTGTGGTGTGAGAAACCCTGACACTGACCTGCTTGGACTGGTGGACACACAGTGGATCTTCCAGACTTGGACAGGATGGACCTTCAACCCCTCGCTGAAGGACAGTCCCATCTGAAGAGCATCAGAGGACGAGTCTACATGTTCCATCAGCTCCACAACACCATCATATATGCCTGGGGTTCCAGTCCCTGATCAACACTAAACACCAACACAACTCTACTCAGCACCAGTTGGACACTCACATATTCCATCAGCTCAGAGCAGTCGGCAAAGTTCTGGATGATTCAGCAAACAGGAGTTCACAACCACACACAGGACAAACTAACTCATGTGGACACGTCAAACAACACATTTAGGATTATTTTCATCCACCGACAAAAAACACACATTTGTCTCAGAGTCCAGATAAAAGTCTACAAATAGATTTCCATCCCATCATAATGAGCTGCCTTGGTCAGTGTGATGTATGTGTAGATGGATGGATGCTGGTGTTTCCAAGTGTGGCCTCACTGTTCTGTCACAAAGACGGCAGCGCTCCAGGAGTTTAGGCCACTCAACCCTGTCATGCAGGAATTATTATAAAAAGTATTGAGTTTTGTTTTGTTTTGTTTTTATTGATTTTATTACTCAAAATTAGGCTAAAGTTGAAATGCATTTTGAATTTTTTTGTTTAAAAAATACGGCTTTATTAGGAAGATATTTAACCTCCTAAGACCCAGCTATGGGTTTTCTGTCCACATTTGTGGACAAGTTTCACAACTTTATACAAAAAAAAAGAAAAGAAAACCATCCACCACAAAGGACATTCCATAAAAATTTTAAAAACTGCATCTGAAAAAACTGTTGCATCATGATGTTTCCAATATTGGCACTTATTTAATAAAAGACTAAAAAAAAAGCTTGTACTTTGCTGACATTTCCTGGGTCTCAGGAGGTTAAGTGTCCATATGTAGACGCCATGCAACACAGGGGTAAAAATTAAAAATCAATAAATAGCTTCAGACAAAAAACTGCAACATTATGAGAGTTTAATGTTTTTATAGGATGTACAAACACATATGAGAAAAAACTGATTTGACATGTTTAGAGGGAAACTCCTCATGGTGGTCTGAATACTGGATGCATCATGCATCAAAGGAGTCAAAATAACATATAGCTGTGATTATGCTAGTTTTATTTGAATTGTTGAAAATTTATTGCTTTATACCCAAAGATATGAACATTTATCAGACATATAAAGATACCTAAACCATATAAATGAGAAATTTAGTCTAATATTACATTTAATAAGGATTTTAAACTTTTATTTGTTGTATATTTGTATTAGTCCCCACATGTGTGGACAGTTGATTTTCAGGGTGTACAAGTTGTATTTTTCATCAGAATTCATTTTTAAAAGCAGATATTTGTTCAACACACTTTCCTCTACACATTAATATGTTTTTCTCCTGGCTCAGCCTTCTTTAGAATAAATTTTAACAGATATTCCTGGAGCATTTAGCACATGGTCATCACCAGCAGCCATCTTAACTTTATGCGATCATCGAGCAGTTAAAATTTTAAAACTGAGATGATCCTTTTTTTCATTGTGTTGCTTCAGGTCTATAGAGACTGCTCCCATGTGGTTTGGAGAATACTGCATTTATAACCCTTTGGAAAGTGAGCTTAAACTATGTTTCTACAACTGTGGACGTCATGCATGAAAGGGTTAATGATGGTCCTCAACCACACACACACACACACACACACACACACACCACACACTTCTGTAGGTTAGCTGTTGTTGGATGGAAAATATACACAAATTAACACCAATGTCATTAATAAACTGCACTGAACAACAAAAGAACCACAACAGCAGCAATTTCTGATGAGGGTCAACATGGAGTGCAGTACATAAAACGGACACAAGGGGGCTCACTGGACCCTGACAGTGGTCTACTACACCTGTCACAAATGGACCCTGAAAACAGAATCAAAACAAGGATCAGAATAATGGTCTATGTGCAGAGATTGAACATCTGCCAAATCAACTCAATCAAACATCACTTCCCTGCACTGACAGTTTCACATGTTTCTGCTTCTGCCCATGTTGCATCTTCATCAACATCTGGACCTCCTAACATTAATGAACATGTTATTGGGGTTTGGTTTAGATTGTCTACCCTGTTTTTTCCTGGAAAACATGGGTGTTTTTAGCCCATTTTTGGGGGTACTGAACCACCCCTTAATTGATTCCCAGCACCCGTAAAATATTTTCAGATTGCTGAAATGTTTCTTTTTTCCTTCTTTACTTTATGTCCATTCTCAACATGCTAGAAAAATGTCAAAACCATATGCAGTACATGGCTGAAATGTAATATTTTAGCAACAAAAATACAGCCCCACCCCCACCTTCTCTCAAAAATGGTTTGATCCTCCCCATCCCTCCCCCCTTTCCTCAACTCAGACTCTGAGTCCTTCACAGGTACAGAGCAGTGTGTGCAGGCGCTGCCTTCCAGAGTTTGGAAATGGTAGTGGTAGAAGTACTTGGTTTAAACCAGGACATGTGACACATTTCTTTATTTCAACCACTTAACACATTATTATCATCACCAGCTGGCACGTGCAAAGCAGGGGGCCGGGGGGGCTTGAGCCCCTGCCGCTTTGATCATCTGCCTACAACTGCCCTTTTTAGTCTTTTTTTTTTTTTTTTCCGCAAAAAACTGCATGACTAAAATTTTCGTGACTAAAATTTTGATCAGTGATAATAAGTGTTCAGAGTGGTTTAATTTGGCTGTCACTGGACCTGCTCATGGCGCCCTTTCATCTCTGTCACACCGCACGCACACACACACACACACACACACACACACACGTCATGCGGTCTGGAAAATGAATGAGGAGGAGGGAAGCGCCACGATTCCAAGTACGTGAGAGTCCACCCCACTATCTGCCCAAAACATTCACTTGTCTCTCTTGGTCCTGGTCCTATTCTTCAACAACTATAGTTTTGGGGCCAAAAACCGATGGTAAGTGAGTAAATAATTCAATATCATCGTCACGTCATGGAATGAGCTCCCAGACTAGCACACTCTAACAGCTGGGTGCCCACCTGAGTCTGAGTCCTGCTGAAGCACTCACACAGATCTGCTTCTGTTTTATTTCCATAAACTGTTGAGTTTTAGCCGCAAAATTCTAACACATGGTAATAGTCCTCACTTGCTGAAACAGTCACTTTTTCTTCACTTTTCTCTGTTTTTGCATAATACCTTTAAGTTTACTCTGAGCTTTAATGAACATCTACATGATCAGTAAATTAAAGATAGGGTAAAGGAAGTGATTTACACTGAAAAATGCAAAACACAGAGGTTTTTATTATAATAAATGGTGATAAATCACATGAGAAATGTTAAAAAGAGAAAAAAAAATCATTTAGAAGCTGCCATAAAAGTACCGCTGGGTCTTAATGGGTTAAAATGTGCTGAAGTAATTAAATTCTGCTAAACTGATATAAAATTGCGTAAAAAGAAAACACATCCAAGTCTTCTTCTCATCCAATACCTAAATCCGGCCCTTTTGGTGTACAAGAGTCATAAAACTTATGTAAAATCCCCCGACTCTTTCATCAGTGCTAACACTTTGACATTTCTGGTTTTGTTTCAGAAACTGCTGGATCGATTATCGTAATATCTGTGTTCGCCTCAAACATCTTGAGTGAATCTTATTTGAAATAACCACAAACCTCCACAAATATTCCCATCAACCTGGTCAATATTAAATGATACAGCTAGAAATACTACAATATAAATTTTATTATCATCATGTAATGTTAAATGGTTTGGCTTGGGTTAACACTTCCTCTACATGGTTATTTCTTAACTGTGGAAAACCTAAATATCATCATAAATATGTCCTAGAATGAAAAGAAACTAAATATTCAATGTTTCACTGTAAAAGTAGGTGTAAAACCAGATGTAAAATGAAGGTATTTCTAGTTATTAACATTCACTGTCATGCTTTTATACATAATTTAACATCTGTTTTTAAGAATTTGTCTTGGACTTACACTGCAAAAATCCAAATCTTACCAAGTGTATTATTCTCATTTACTAGTCAAAATATCTCATCACACTTCAAATAAGACAGAATCACCTACAGAGGAACTTGTAAGGGAGATAAAAGAACTTATTTTTAGACAATAGATCTAAAAAATCTTATTTCAAGAAATCTTACCGAGATAATTTTCACTTGTTCCATTGGCAAATTTTTTTGGTGAATTGAGCAAAAAAAAAATTTGAATTAAGCAAAAAAATCTGCCAATGGAACAAGTGAAAGTTATTGTACTAAGATTTCTTGAAATAAGATTTTCCAGATCTATTTCTAAAACCAAGTTCTTATATCTCACTGAAAAGTTACTCTTTAGATGATTTTGTCTTATTTTAAGTGTGATGAGATATTTTGACTAGAAATGAGAAAAATACACTTGGTAAGATTTAGATTTTTGCAGGGTATTAACACACAAAAACTTCTACACATTACATCTTTATTTCCACTTCTATAGAAACTGAACATCAAAAGAAACTTATCACATATTCTATGTGATTCCATTTCACACCATTTTATGAAATATGAAAACAAATTCTTTCTTGTTCTTGAAAAAACATTTAATTAACAAACAAAATACAACAAACAACAAAACAGTGGATGAGTATCCAGAGGATAATGTAAAATATGACAAAGGGTAGTTCAACAAAGTTCCCATTTAGTAACAAGCAACATTATTAATCCACAGCAAGTCAAAGATCTCAATCCCATTGAACATCTGTGGGATATTCTTGGTAGATCCGTGTATGCTAGGTGTCCAGAATGAAAAAAGTCCAATTACATTATTAAAAGAATTACATCTACAAACTATCTCTTGAAAATGTGAATAATATGAACAACCATGAAAAAAATGGTATTTATTATTAAAAAATAAGTGCAATTTTAACAATACTGTGTCTCAGTTTATCATTTACACGTACATTAAAACATCCAGATCCTAGTAGATCTACAAATACACAAAACATTTAATAACAGGCAGAATATTGGTCCAATTACACTGATTTATATGATGACATTTCAGGTTGGTCTGAATTGTTAAGATCATTAAAATACTTTGTGAAGGTAAACTTTTTTTTTTTCCCACTAAAACTAAGAGAAAACTGTAGTTTTCAGTCTTTGTGGATTTTCTGACAGTATTTTCCTGCTCTGAGCTCAGATGGAATTGGTCTATGTGTCCTCTGAACTCAAATGATTGTTCATATCTTCAGTGTCATTTGGACATTTCATAAACTCATCCCATGGGCCGGACTGGACCCTTTGGTGGGCTGCTTTTGGCCCACGGGCCCCATGTTTGACACCGGTGGTTTATTGGGTTCACCTTGATATTTGAACATTTGATGGGGTCCATTTCTGATTGTGTGTGCAGACATTTGTGTTGATATGTAGTGTTTGTGTGGTGCTTTTGAACTGGACTCATTTCTTTATTACCTCCGCCAAGGAGGTTATGTTTTTGCCAGGGTTTGTTTGTCTGTCTGTCTGTTTGTTTGTCTGTCCGTTAGTGTGCAACATAACTCAAAAAGTTATGGACAGATTTTGATGAAATTTTCAGGGTTTGTTGGAAATGGGATAAGGAAGAAATGATTAAATTTTGGTGGTGATCGGGGGTTGGGGGGCCCACGGGGGGGGGGCCACTGATCAGCCTTGGCGGAGGTCTGCGCTCTCCGAGTGCTTCTAGTTTAGTGTCATTTCACTCACACACACTAAACGTATTAGTGTCAGTTGTAAACTGTGCCGTTGTTGGGTCGGTCCAAAGTCAGCGCTCATGTCCAACATTACTGACCCCTGTCCAGAGAATCAGTGTGAAGTGGACCACAGAATGAGCCTTCAGAGCAGATCTAGTGTCTGTGTGCTATTGAATGAGTCCAGATGTGTCCCCTGGTGTTTGTGGGTTTAAGGCTGTTCTCAGATCAGTGTGTGAGGGCTGACAGCTGCTCCTGTGTGTGTGTCCATGGATGGGTGAGTGTTACTGCCTCCAACACTGGTCCAACAAACACCACAACATTTACAACCAGGCTCCAGCTCCACTAATCCAACACACATTTAGCTCCAAACCACTGGATTTACACTCAAACCACGGTTACTGAGCCCACAGCAGCACTGTGGCACCAACCGCAACTCACACTGATGCATTGTGGGATACATGGGGTCACTACTGTACAGCAAAGCCCGGGAAACTGACAAAATGGACGTTAGCGCCGTTAGGGTGGCCGTTAATGCTTATACTAATCTATTGTCTCATTTAGGAGCCTGGGAAATTCCAAAACATGCACAGATGCATTGTGGGATTTGTACCTGTCTGAATCACTGACGGAGACAAAAAGACGGATTCACAACAGTGGAGAGAGAATGATTTGATTTAATTTGAATCGTATTTTACTGTCAACACACAACTACACAAACACACACACACACACAACACAACGACACAAACACACAACACAACTACACACCACTCAAACACACTGTGGATCCTATTCCCCACAGTGTAAATCCTGCAAACAGTGGTTCAGTGAATGTGGTTTTGAAGGTGTGGAGGTGGATCAGTTTGTCAGAGGAGACTTCATAGAAGGACACAGATCCAGCAGGACAGTCCACATACACTGATACTGTACCAGAGCAGGAGGAGGAGGAGATGGAGATGAAGGAGACGGAGGAGAAGAAGGGGGAGAAAAAGGAGGAGGAGGAGGTGGAGGAGATGATGGAGGAGGAGGAAGAGGAAGAGGAGGAGGAGGAGGAGGAGGAGGAGGAGGAGGACTGAGGGAGGACTGTGTGTTTATCTTTATGCCAGACACTGTATCCACCTCTGCAACACCTCAGACTCCAGGACTGATCATTTCTTCCAAACCCACAGTCTTCACTGACTCCTTTCCTTCTGATTCCTCTGTAAGTCACTGATATATGAACGTCTCCCCTCCACTGGACCTCCCAGTAACAGCGACCAGTCAGACCAGTTGAACACATCACCTGTACCCATTCCTCAAATCTGTCCTGATGTTTGGGATATGACTGAACCTCCTCCATGTGTTCCACCCTCTTGTTGTTTTCAGACAGTTTGAGTTTTCTGTTCGCTGTGTTTGGATCCAGGGTGAGTTCACAGAAATCTGATTAACAGAAGAAAACACAAAACAGCTGCAGTTATTGATCAGTGATCAGCTGATTGACTGACAGTCTGATCATATCACTGGGTTCAATTTAAAGGTCACGTATTATGCAAATCTCACTTTGGGAAAGTTTTCTTATAGTAGTGTGTGTTGCAGTAGCCTCATTATGAGGTTGGAATTTGAAAACTGTCTGTTTCCTCCCTGCCTTGCTACACCACATTTTGTGAAAATGCGCAAACGGCCGAGTTTGAGTTGGGTCCGTTTATGACGACATAAGCGGATTTAACTCCTCCCCCTGACTGTGCCCCCACCCTGGCAAAGCGAGCCCCGCCCTGGCAAAGTACCTCTTGGACAACAAACATGGCGAAGGCGAGACACGCAAGTTGTGGTGTTGTTGACTGCACACACCAACACGATAGTTTATTTTTGCTCCCCACTTCCGAGCCTCTCCGTAAAAAGTGGCTGGATTCTATCTGTGATGGTCATGGACCAAACGACATTCCCAAACGCTTGTATGTGTGTGCCCAGCATTTCACGGACGAGTGTTTTTTTTAACATGGGCCCATACAGCTCCGGGTTAGCACAAAGACCCCGAATCAAGAAGGACGCAGTACCAACGCTTCGTGACCCAAGTACAAGTGTGGGAGATGTAAGTTCTTATCATTGTTTGTATCTTTACTGCATAACCCTACATTACGGATAAGCTGGTGGTTGTTGATGTGTACGTCTAACGTTAGCATGGCAGCTAACATAGCTCGGTTACTGCTGCTAACGTTTGCGTCCCCGTTAACATGCAAGAGCTGATAATATGAAGAGACATTCAACATAACTACTGTGAACACGGGCCTTTTGTGGTTGGCATCAGTAGAGTTAGCATCAAGCTTGTTAGCAGCTGCCTGCATTAGTGGCGGCAGGCGTCTTTCCGTGTCAGGTCCACGAACCCGACACAACACCGCCGTTTTCCGTCGGGGCTCAGTCACGCCTCAAGGCAAAGAAAGCCAGTGTTTGGAAAGACGTTCTGTCTGAGACGTGTATGATGGCTTCACCGTCAACATTAGCGCGTAGTACCGCTAGCGTAAGCCGCGTCCTCTCCCAGAGAGGGGAGGGGGAGTGGGCGTGGACAGATGCGTTCATTTGCATACCCGGAAGCAGGCCCAGAAACAGACTGTTCTGAGGAGGGCCGGTGAGAGTGACTTTTTCGACCGCTGAAACTCCGAAAAAAGGATGATTTTGGGGCGAACAAACTTAAATACTATGTTTTTGGGCTTCTGAGACCTATATGACGTGACTGAAAAATAGCATAATACGGGACCTTTAACTGTTATTGATGGATGGATCATGTGTGAGTCTGACTCTGATCAATACTGATCAATAACAGATAAATCCAGTGTTTTATAAATGGATCTGTTGCTTCTGAGCACATTTTCACCAAAAGAGAATAAAAGTGTGAAACAGATCAACTCTGACTCCATGACTGAGATCTAATCTTTAGAACCAGTTCACCTTTATGATCATATATTGATCCTTAACATTCAAACATTCAAAGTCTGTTTCATTTTGGATCCAAACTGATTCAAACCTAAAAACACAATCCAGTCCCATCAGTCATTTCTCAGTTCTTCTAGACTCTTAGTGGTTTTGCTGTTTGTTCAGGTTGATGTTTAGTTGGTGCTAATGAATCTAATGTTGGATTTGTAGATTCCAATCTTCTCCACAGTGACTTTGACTGTTTACTAATTGGATCTAAACTCAGTACTTTTGGTCACTGAATCAGATTCTTTATCTGATGGATAATAATAGTTTGTAGAAGTGTTTTGGTGGTTTCATCTGAGTTTGTTCCTCAGACAAACTTCTCATCCTGATGAACTCTATTGTGTTTTGGATCTTCTTGGTTGTATTTGTATTCTTTGTCACACAGTGACAGTACAGACTGTAAATGTGCATAAAGACACTAGAGCTCTGATATGCACTAAATAGTCTGGGACTGGACCTGAGGACTCACTGCTCAGGGTATGTGGGTCCATGTGGTACCAGTCCTGACCAATCAGCTATCAGCTCATCCTTCCACTAAACTGACTGTCTTCATGAACACTTTAGATGTTTAGAATGTGGAACCAGGTCCTGGTTTGGGTTCAGGTTTGTTTTAATCAATCTAATGAAATCACACTTACGTCTCCATGGACCTGGTGTCAACCATCGGACTCCAGAAGGATCCAACCTGAAAGGAGGAGGAGTGTCAGAGCAGCTGGAAACATGGACATTCCATCACTCTGATCCACTGAAGCTTTTCCGTTCACATCAACTAAATGGTTCCTGCTGAATCACTGACTGAGTCTGTTTGTCTTTGAACATGGGCTGGACCTTCATACAGGATGGATCCCAGCTCTGACAGATGGTTCCTGTCAGCTCTACCTGTTCTATCTGCCATTATCTGTGGATGCATCAGCTCAGTCCATACCTGACAGTGTCCAGTCTCCAGTGTGGATCCTCCACTAGAGCAGACAGCTCCTGTCCTGAGGCTCCTGGATGGTTGTAGCTCAGGTCTAGCTGTCTGAGATGGGATGGATTGGACTGTAGGGCTGAGACCAGAGAAGAACATCCTTCCTCTGTGATCAGACATCCTGACAATCTGCAACACAAAACATCACATCCATCAACTGAGGATGGAGATCAGTGGAGTTGGAGTCATTGAACAGAGTCTGTGAATGCATGGGACTTCACCAACATGACTTCAATGTGTAAAGTCTATGAGTTACAGACTCTGAACACAGTTGAAGATCAGTAGAACTGGTCTGGAGTTCAACACAAACAACCAGTGACAAGTTCAATCCATCCAACAACTGGAGACAAACATTGAAATGATGTGTTGTGTTCTTTGTTGAACCCTGACCTGAGAGTGTCCAGTCTGCATCCTGGACTCTTCAGTCCATCTGACAGGATCTTCACTCCTGAATCCTTCAGGTCATTGTTGCTCAGATCCAGAAGTGTCAGACTACAGGACTGGGATCTGAGAACTGAGGACAGAGCTTCACAGCTTCTCTCTGACAGGTTACAGCCACTGAGTCTGGACAAAAAAAAAGGGATGAGAATAAAGTTATTGATCTGGTTGAAATGAGAGATCCATATTTGAGGTGTTTGATCCAACTGTTTGTTCTCACAGAGCTTTGTTGGAGGCTTTGACCACTGGCAGAAGCCTCAGAAGAACCTCCTCTGAACCAGAGTATTCCTTCAGGTCAAACACATCCAGGTCTTCTTCTGATGACAGTAAGATGAAGGCCAGAGCTGACCACTGAGCAGGAGACAGTTCTTCTGTGGACAGACGTCCTGATCTCAGGTACTGTTGGATCTGATCCACCAGAGATCCATCCTCCAGTTCATTCAGACAGTGGAATAGGTTGATGCTTCTCTCTGCAGACACATTCTCACTGATCTTCTTCTTGATGTACTCAACAGTTTTCTGGTTGGTCTCTGAGCTGCTTCCTGTTGGTTTCACCAGACTTTGTAGGAGACACTGATTGGTCTGCAGTGATAGACCCAGGAGGAAGCGCAGGAACATGTCCAGGTGTCCATTTGGACTCTGTAAGGCCTGGTCCACAGCATTCTGGTAGAACTGGACAGAGGTGTCCCATAATAGTTTAGACCAAAAAGATTTTTGTCCTGACAGCAGATTGACTCCAGTGTTGATGAAGGTCTGATGGACATGAAGAGCAGCCAAAAACTCCTGGACACTCAGATGGATGAAGCAGAACCTCTTGTCCTGGTACAGTCCTCTCTCCTCTTTGAAGACCTCTGTGAACACTCCTGAGTACACTGAGGCTGAGCTGATATCGATGCCACACTCTGTCAGGTCTGATTCATAGAAGATCAGGTTTCCTTTCTTCAGCTGCTCAAAGGCCAGTTTTCCAAGAGACTCAATCATCTTCCTGGTCTCTGGACTCCAGTGTGGATCTGTCTCAGATCTTCCATCATACTTGACGTTCTTCAGTTTGGCCTGAACCACCAGGAAGTGGATGTACATCTCAGTCAGGGTCTTGGGCAGTTGTCTTCTGTCTGTGGTCTTCAACACGTCCTCCAGAACTGTAGCAGTGATCCAGCAGAAGATTGGGATGTGACACATGATGTGGACGCTTCGTGACGTCTTGATGTGGGGGATGATTGTATTGGTCTGTTCTTCATCTGTGAACCTCTTCCTGAAGTAGTACTCCTTCTGTGGGTCAGTGAACCCTCTGACCTCTGTCACCATGCCACGACACTGAGCAGGGATCTGATTGGCTGCTGCAGGTCGTGTGGTTATCCAGAGGCGAGCAGAGGGAAGCAGGTTCCCCCTGATGAGGTTCATCAGCAGCACATCCACTGAGGTGGACTCTGTAACATCAGTCAGGATCTGAGTGTTGTTGAAGTCCAGAGGAGGTCGACACTCATCCAGACCGTCTAAGATGAACACCACCTGGAGGTCTTCAAAGATCCAGATTCCTGCTTCTTTGGTTTCACTGAAGAAGTGATGAACCAGTTCCACCAAGCTGAACTTCTTCTGTTTCAGCACATTCAGCTCTCTGAAGGTGAATGGAAATACGAAGTGGATGTCCTGGTTGGCTTTGTCTTCAGCCCAGTCCAGACTGAACTTCTGTGTGGACACTGTTTTCCCGATACCAGCCACGCCCTTTGTCAGCACTGTTCTGATTGGTTGATCTCTGTCAGGTGGTATTTTAAAGATGTCTTCACATGTGATGGTTGTTTGTGGTCTGTGTGGGTTCCTGGATGCTGTTTCAATCTGTCTGACCTCATGGTCCTGGTTGACCTCTGTAGCCCCTCCCTCTGTGATGTAGAGCTCTGTGTAGATCTGGTTCAGGAGGGTTTTGGGGAGTCCTTCTTTAGTGATGCCCTCAAACACACACTCAAACTTCTGCTTCAGCTTAACCTTCAGTTTTCGCCGACACTGGTGAATGCTCTCTGAGTGGAGATAAAGAAGACAATTAAGAGAATGTTCCAAACACAAATGGAAGGGGAATGTTTCCCATTTCTTCTAGTATCATATCATTATGTTACAGATTCTGTGTTTATTCAGGTACAGTCATTCATTTCCTCTCATTTGATGAGTTTATTCTTCATGTGTCTTCTGTCATATCCATGCCATTCAGCTGGAGGACAGTAGAGTTGAACTGTTCAAATATGCTCATTATGTGTATTTGTACATGAAGAACCCTTCAATGTCTTCAATAATCGATTATTCAAACAAACTAAATCCACTTTACTAATAACACTTTGTCTTCTCTGTAGTTTTCTATCATCATTGATCTTTAATCCTGAATATCATCTTTGTTCCCTTTGGAATGTCCTTTAAACCCTTTTATCTACAACAAACACAGCTCCAAAAATATTCAGAGTCATGTAGGCAGTAGTTTCATCAGTTTCATCCAAATGACTTTAGTCACTGTTTTTCCTCTGATTCAAACTCTACACATGGACGTCATCCATCAGGTTCGTTCATGTCAATTTAGTGAAATACCACTAGGTAGTTCAATGATAGTCATCTTTATTTAATAGGAATGACTCAGTTATTCTCACATGTCCGTATTTGGACACTACAGTGTTATTACTGAGACCAAACATGTGTTAAGGTCCTGGTTTCGTGGAAGGAAACTGTTCTGGAGCTGAAAATGACAACTGGAAAAACTGTCAAATACCACAGTGAAAGAATAACAGCTGATCTACTGGAAGTTTCCAGGGCCTGAATGAGGACCTGCTTGGACAAGAAGACTGTGGTGGAAAGTGCCAGCCTTCCACTTGGTGTGTTCACCTGTGTGTGTTTTCAGAGTCTCTTCTTTCTTTGACTGTAGTTGAACCTTTCAAACAGACTGACAGCTGCTTCACTTTGATTTTAGATCCACAGGAAAAGGTCAGTCTGTCAGGAACAGTTACCTTTAAAATATCAAATCTAAAGAAGGGTTTGACAGACTTCAGTCACATCTGGACCAAACGTTCACTTGGATTTAAGGATGAAGTAACTGCATCGAGGTGGACAAAGGTCAAAGGTCACTGAGACCTCACAAATCACATTAGTGGCAATGACTGTGAGTAACTGAGAAAACTACATGAGTGGATTCTGATAGAACAGCTGCTTATGTTTTAGTTTATATTATTTGTCCATTTGCTCCAATACTAATACTAATACTACTACTACTAATAATAATAATAATCATAATAATAATAATAATAATAAAGAGCTTAATGTTTGTGTAATACAGTTCTGCTTCATCCTCAGTTTGAATTTACTGTTGTTTTTTTTTTAGTTTGACTAAACTGTGCTGAGTTAATCTTAGATGAATGACTTATAAAAACTCAGATGACGACTGCCTTCACATATTAACTGATCTTTAAACTGATGCTCTGAGGGGTTTGAATGTTACCAGGGCAGAATATGAATTTTCATAGAATTCTACTGGGTCTGAACAGATGTAAACAACATTACCACCGTCCTTATGTTTAATGTGTCACAGGGGAATGAAATATGGAACCTCTTACTTTACTAATTACTTATTAATGACTGACCTTTAGATACTGGGAGGCCTTTTGAAAGTTTCTTCACCAGATCAGTCCTGTCCATCTTCTCCAGAACCCTTACAGTGACTCTCTGAGTATTTGTGTTGTAGATCTGGACCATCAGATCCACCGTGTCCATCCGGTCTGCATTCTCCAGTTTACTCACTGGGATGGGTAGTTCTTCAATGGTCAAGAACCACTTGAATGTTTTAAAATCACCATCGACCAAATTGACCAGAATTTTCAACAGACTTTCTTTAAGTGCCGTCATCTGTTTTACCTGTAAAGATCCAAAAGAACATCTTCACCTTAAACAACCAGGTCTGTATCTGATGTGATCATTAACCTGTTCATCAACATGATCCTCAGGTTTGATGAACCTTCTGACCAAATGTTTGACAGATTACATAGACATCATTCATTTTATATTAAAGACAAAAACATCCTGAAGAGTTCCACATGAATAAGCTGTACTGCATCAGTGTTGGACATTATTGATTGGACAGAACAGATGGACCAGTAGATGTTGGACCAGTACACACCTCAAATATGGAGTCCAGCTGAGTCTGATCCTGTAGACCAGTGGGAACCTCTGAGCTCTGCTGCTCCACTCTGTGGACCAATCATCAACAATGAGCTCACATTATGTCTGTCCACACTGACACCAACAGGTGGACACACCTGGACATCAACACGAGTCACATGACCCCCTGTAGTGGGAAAGGTGTCCTGGTCCTGCTGATCCCACTGAGAATCAACATCTGAGTCTGTTTGGAGCTTCACACTCACTGGGTTTAGTTGATCTCATCCACATTTGGATGAAACCAACAGCTCTGTCCTAACAATGTGTGTCCTCACCATCTGCACTCACAACATATGATACAAAGGTGTTCAATGGACCAGGAACCAACCCTAGACTCTGATCCAGTATCATCCAGGACCAGGTCCCATTACAACAATGTATTTTCATTGATCAGGTTGAGTGTGATTCTCCTGCCAGTGTCTGAATCATAGACTGAAGAAAAAGACCATGTGACGCCGATGGTGCAACAGGACTAACTTTAGGTCAGACCTAAAGCGCCAAGTTAGGACTGACTGAGCTGAAAACCCTGTTGGTGGATCTGGACCAGATCTGAGGTTCACTTACTGAGTCTCTGAAACACCCATGGAGTCATCACTCTTCATGGACACACAGCTGGGTCCAGGTCCAGGTCCAGGTCTGTGAACATTGATGGTACAGTGGTTTTAGTGCTGAACTCTGACATTAGACTGTGGTCTCAGCGTGATTCATATCCTACTGGAGAAGAATCCAGTTTCCGTGTGGACGTTAAAAAAGAGACGCTGTTCTCTGTCAAATGTTTTCTGACTCTGCTGTGACCTCTGTCCTCCGACCTCTGACCTGAGGCTCATATGTGAGGACTCAGGGTCCAAGTCTAGGATAAGAATGTGTTAAAGCTGAACCAGATCTTGGGGGAAGACTTAGAGGAGGACATATGGGACAACCCTCTACACAGAGTGAATGACAGTACTTCCTGTGCCAAACTAAGAGGGATATAATTCAAGATCTTACATCGCATTCCTTTCTCCAAAACAAGACTGGCTAAAATATACACTAACACAGATGCCAGCTGTGACAGGTGTGGAAACACTCCTGCTGACTGAACCCATATGTTTTGGTCACGCCCAGCCCTGACATCATATTGGTCTGTGATCTTTAGAACACTGTCAGAGGACCTTAATATCACTGTCCAACCCAGTGCAGTAATGGCTGTGTTTGGTACCACAAACAGAAGACGTTCTACCATCAGGAAAAGACATAAAAACATCATGGCTTTAACAACACTGCTGGCACGGAGAAGAATATTATAGCATTGGAAATCTAAAAACCCACCTGACGTGTCTCTGTGGTTTAATGACCTAATGCAATTCATACAGTTAGAGAAAATAAAAAACACACTCAGAGGATCTAGGGATACATTCTTTTCTGTATGGGATCCAGTGTTGACATATTTGTATAAACTTGAAACCGTGCCTACTTAGCAGCCACCTTTTTGTACTTTAATTATTTGTCCATGTAAATCATAATGTATACTGCGCAAATATAACAGTGACACATGTTTTCTTATAATTTCATTTAATTTATAAATTTATTTTCTTCTTTTCTCTGTGGGTTTGTGTCCTGTATGTTGTTGGAAGGGTGGGGGTGGGGGGGTGGGGGTGAATTATGGGAAGAAAAAAAAAGAAAAAAATGGATGAGCATTGTTTGAAAGAACTTTTATGATTGTTATATAAACACTATGTACCATGTGGCTTTGGGGCATTGGCCCCAAAAATCCCATATCGGTCAGGCTCTAATAGAAATGTCATTTCAGACACTGAAGAAGATTTACTGAACAGTCACTAGAAGACTAAACAAAGGGACACCTGTCAGCCAATCAGAATGCACAATGAGCAGTAACCATGGAGACGCCCAATGGTGAGTTGATTTGTGGAGTTGTCATATTCTTCCAGTGACCATGTAAACAGTCTAATCTGATCTGTTTCATCAGATCACCGCAGTAATCTGATTAGAATCAATCCTGCTGAGTCCTGGAGGATCCGTTCATCCATAGAGTCTGTGGTCGGATCAACATTTACATACAAGGGGTTTAGTGTTGCACTGAGGTCGAAAGGTCTGAATGAGGACCACCTACACTGACTCAGTTGAATGCTCCTGTTGGAAGGTCATCAAGAAGTCCTTGGAGTCAGTACTCTTCATGGATGCACAGCTGGGTCCAGGTCCAGGTCCTGGTCCAGGTCCAGGTCTGTGAATAGTGATGTCAGTGGTTTTAGTGCTGAGCTCTGACATGAAGAACAGTGGTGGACAGATCCAGATGGTGGTCTTACCTCTGAGCTTTGGAGGGTCTGTCGGGTCCAGGTCCAGGTCCTGGGGGAGTCCTGTCAGTGGTCTTTGGGGGAGGGGCTCCCTCCTCTCTGCCCTCGCACTGATCCATTCTGCTGAATCCACATCAGTCACACGACAAACACTGAAAACAGCAGAGTTTGAGACGTGGTTATATGATGGAGAAGAGTCAGATGTGGACCAGCGGTTCAGAGATAAACTAGACTCAGGGTTTTGGACCAAGACCTGAATCCCGCATCTCATATGGTGTGTGTTTAATCTAGATGTGACTTTATGAAGGTGTTTGTGGGTGCTGTTTGTGGTGTGAGTGTGAGTTGAAGTGTAATGGCTGATGCATGTGTTGGTTCTGCTGTAGTTCTACAGTCAGACCACTAGATGGCCTCCTGGAGCTGATGATGGGACCTGAAGGGAAGGACAAGCACAGCTGAGTCTCAAAGTCTAGGAAGAAAATACAGCAGTGATGATAACTGATGACCATGTGATGATGGTTTCTCAGATTTCCATTAAAACCTGAAGGACTAAACCAGTCCAGACCAGAGGTCACATGACCAGAGGTCATTGAATCCCCTATAAATCCAAACCAGCAGGTTGTGATTTTGAACTGTGTTCACGGGTTCAGTGGAGGTATACATGTGTGGTCAAACATTCTAATTGTCCCCTAATACCCTATTAGAGGTGATTTTCAGCAAATTTTGTCAAGTTTTTGGTTTTGAAAAATTCCTGTTGATAAAAAAGTTCCATCCATTTGATGACGGGATTGTTCAGAAGGACCAATAAAGGCTCCAGTTTTAAAGAATTGGAATTTTCTGTCAATGATTTAATGGTTCAGGCTTTACAGGGTTAACAGAGGATTAAAATATCATCTTCAAGAGTGAGTTACATGTCACAAATGTCATACATATTTCATATCATACCATTGTCTATGTTTGTAAACATGTGCTTCCATTTCATTTGGAGATACAGTAGTTTGAAAGGCAAAGGAGCAGCAGACAGGAATAGAGATCATTTTAATCATCAAGTTAAATAGACAAATACATGGGGAGGGGGCAGAGAGAGAGAGATGGGGGGGGAGTTTCATCACAGTTATATCTAATAAATGAAACTTAAATACAGTGATATTAATATATCATTACGTTATTGGCTCAGTTATTACATTTGCAAAGAATTTTTTATTTTTTTTTTTTTATCAGGCCAATTACGTAATAACCAACCGATAACATAATAAGTTATTACGTTATTGGTCAAAAGTTATTACGTTATCGGTTTAGGACTTTTATTACGTTATTGGTCAATTATTACATTATTGGCCTATTACATTTTAAAAATGGCAAATTTATTACATTATGGGTCGTTACGTTATTGGCTTCTACAAACCCCTAAAAATTTTATATCAAACACTCTTTCAATATAAGCATCACATATTTTCAATGTAATATCCCCATCAATTTCTTTTCGATTTCCAAAAATCATAAATTTTGTTTTTTAAATGTCGAGTGACAATCAAACACACTTTGGTACCATACCGTTGGAGCATTATTTGAACAGTATTGTACTGCAGAAAGTAGTGTGTTACTATAAAAATGGAAAAGAGGAAAAGGCAATTAACCACAGAAGAGAAACAGACCATCATTACACTAAAAAATGTAGGTGTGTCCTACAGAGAAATTGCCAAGAAAGTCCAGGTGTCAGTAAGTACAGTTTCCTTCACCATCCAAAGGCACTCAGAAACTGGAGGAAATGCTGACAGGACGAGGTTACCTTTGTACCATTTCAAGCTGTTCATTGGACTTGAACTGCTTGAATTTCAATACAAAACTGGAAAAATTGGGTGTTCTAAAACTTTTGACCGGTAGTATATTTAAAGCTATACTGTATGATGTGGCATTTTTACACTTTTCTTTTGTCATCTTAAAATGCTCCTAATAAGTGTGTGTCAAACTAAAATGTAAAACAAATCCACCAGGTATTGAAACTCAAAAATGTTTAATTCTCATATATTTCTAATAAAAGTCTGACCAATCATTTTAGTCGGTCCGAATGAAATAATTGGCCGAACCTGACTGAGCCTCCTGTCAATCATCCATTACGGCCGTCCAGCATCCGATCCATTATCTCCGTCTCACATCCGATATGTGTCCCTCTGAATCTGACGCTTCACTGGCGCTGCTTCTCCTGTCACTGACCACAGTCTACTGTCTAGGATGTGTTTGGATAGAACTGACATGCACATGTGGAAGGGATTAAACGGATTTATGAACAGAAATGACAACTGAGGGGCACAAACGGGAGTCTGATGAATGAAGGATGGAGATAAAAGTCCGGAAGTCAGCTGTACTGGACTGAACAGGTCTGCATAAAGCTCAGCTTTTATGACGGTGGGACTCATACAGGTGCATGTACATGGTGTCACACATGTAAGATGATGGAGGATGATAATTGTATGGACTATGAAACTTCAAATGTCCACGGAAAATTCGCGGAGGCCGCGCGTTCACAGTGCACGCGCCCATCCCCTGGGCACTGCAGTGAAGACCCTGACCCAATACTGCACAGACCAGGTCTACTGATGGAACAGGAGCCGCGGCAGGTGGATGATGCATCTGATTACTGAGGGAGGGGTCCGCGGACACGCTAAAACGGACCGGACCTCCACCTCTACTTCCTCCTCTGTTTCCATCACGCATCAAGTGAGAGGAGGAGAGAGGAGGAGGAGCCTCAGAGCTCAGGCAGAGGGAAGGGGGCGGGGCTTTGGAAGGAGGCGGGTTGTTCATGTTCAAACTTTTACTAAGTGCTGTGAGAAATGCCACATCGGTAGGTATAGCTTTTACTGTAATATATAAAAATATATATATTTTCAAAGCACTGTTAAAACTGGTTTTAATACTGACCATAAGTCTTCTTTTAGTTTATTAGACACCTATGATAACTCTTCAGTTTTCATTCTCTTTCTAACCACAGGCCTAGATAGGAATGTTTACTCTCAGTCAGTTTCTCAGTTCTGCGTGTTTTCTAAGCTACTTTGTCTCTAACGATACCACAAGATACAGCATAACCCAACTCCCTAAAACTTCCCAGGACAACTCCAAGGTCTTGCATTCTTTCTGTTTGTATTTTATTTTCTTTCTTCTGCTTAGCGACAGCTTCATGCATCATATTAACCAGTCACATTTAAGTTTAGTGCAGGCTGCTATAAATTAGACTGACTTCCTGGACAGGTCAGAACTGACTTCTGACAGAGGGCGAAGCTTCGTTTGTCAGTTTCTCACTTGTGCACAATAAAGGAAGGCCTGACTGTGAAACAAACCATTCTCCACAAATTTCTTTGCCGTTTATGCCTCCACAACAGTACATTTTTATGCCAAATCGAAACTGAAAAGTGCCGTCTGTCACTGATAAGAAAAATAAATAAATTGGTCATTAATAGATAAATGAACCTTTCATCAACTAAAAATAATTCCTTATCTACTCAAATAAACTCATTTTGAATCATATGAAATATAAATATTCTTCAAATGTTTCCAAAGCTTCAACAAGATGACAATAAAACTATTATATGAATGTATTTATTGTGTTTTATATTTCTGCAATAATTCTATGTATTTATTTTGTATTCAGTACATGATGACTTATTTAATGGATTTTTCCAAAAATATTTCCAGTACCCCCTGGGCTTCTTCCAAGTACCCCTGGGGGTACGGGTACCCCACTGTGGGAAACCCTGGATTAGAGGAAGTTTATGAATATGGAAAGTCCAAGTGCAATGAAACTCAAAGTCCTGGTAGAAAACCTCCTTTGGGTTCCCTCCTGAGGATCTGATCTGTGAGGTTTCAGTTCCAGCAGAATGCACAAACTGTCATCTTTAGTTAACAATGTCTGATAAAAGAAGAACATCCAGGTACTCCATTTAATGATGGACAGGTACTGGTTCCTTATATTCCATATGTTGTATATAAAACAGCTGTAGTTGGAAACTTATGTGTTTGTTTTCTTCAAACTAAATAGTCGGTGCTTTTGAGACGATAGTCTGGTTGGATCCGTTACTTTCTTTTGCCCCAAATGAAATTTGAATTATGGCTCACTTTTGCTCCAACACTAACTGTTGTCATAGAAACACATATTAGTTCACATATTTAATTGGATTTTATGTAAAGTTTTGTCTGGAGCAGGAAATTTTAACCATTTGTGTAAGTAAAAAAAGACACAGATGTTCTTTTTTTTGGGTCCGTTACCAGGCTTATTTTGGCTTTTTTTAAACCACAAATCTATCATTTAAGTCAATCATCAAAACATTTATAAATACCTACCAAATATGTTTTATAAAGTATTTTATAGTTATTTTATTCATTTTAGGTTTGATATATTCTCTTTGTGGTTTCCAACAGAGTTTAAACCACTTCCTCTTTTTCAGCGTCTGTTTCTGTGTCACAGAATTAAATCGAACTGTTGACATGAAGCAGCAGAGTTTCACATCCGTCATTGTGAATCTAATGACTGTTGGTTTTCTCTGTACTTTTACTGATGGTAAAGTTTCCAGTTCAACACACGGTCCAGTCTAATGGAAATAGTCCAGAGGAGTTTTATGGACCAGTGAGGAGAAAAACCCTGACCCTCAGTAACATCAGCATCAACAACAGTGAGTTCAACCACTGAGTTTCACATCATCTTCTACTCTGAGGCTTGGTCTCACAGTCACTTTAGACGGACTCCAACACATGGATTAAAGCTCATCCAGTTTCTACTGTTTCTACTGAAGTAAAGAACCCACAGTGAAGGAGGTGAGAGTCAAACAGGTCCAACATTACCTTCATGGAGAGACGCAGAGACTCACAGCTGCTGCCGTTTGGAGAGGAAGTAGAACTGAAGCCAACATGAAGTGGATGAGAGGAGGAGGAGTCAGAACAGAGAACATGTTTACAACAGTTTCTACTGTCGTTACTTCATGGACTGATAGGAACCATTATCTGGGTCCAACTTTACCTCCAGGTGTAACCCAGGTGATAAACCTGCACACTTCACTTTACATCATGTCTGCCTCTGGTGCCTATGGTTAGAATCTCACGGTGTTTACCTGATTTCTCGCAGGATGGTCACGTGGGTCAGTGCGGCCAATTGGTGTTCAAGTACTGCTCGCTGCAGAACCAAAAGGGTGGAGGTGGTCCAGAAGGGTGGAGCTGGTCCACTATCAATCCCACCCACCACCAGAATCAGTCACGCCCACCAGTTCAGAAGAGGCACTTCATGAAGCGTTCTCCAGTCTGTACATGTACGGCGCCACAGCTGCATTAACATATAGGCTATCTGTGAAAGACTGTGAGTCAGGCTGTTAGTGAATTAATTTAAATTATATCATATTAATGTCTTTTCCAACATCTGGCCTAAATTACACAGTTAAACATATGGAAGTGTACAGATTCCTAGTCCGTTAACTGTTCATATGGGATTATTGTATACACATTTAACCAGAATCACACAGTCCACAGTGTTAAAGGATGTTAGTCTGCTCTGGCTCTCAGCTCTGTCCTGTGCTGATAGTTCTAATAGATGCTCACTCTATTCATCCTTCAGTCAGATAGTGCAGTGTGTATTAATGTATGAAGGAGGTGTTTTAGTGATCCAGTCCCTCCTTCAGTGTTATGTGTTGTTCTGTAGTGGAGCAGGACAGATAGTGTAGTTAGTACAGATGTTAGGTACTGATGCAGGTGACGAGGGTACGATTCAAAACTTGATTTTGGCGTTTTCCATTTCGTATTTATACACACAGTAGGACAGATGGACGAAGACATTTTGCAGACCAATAAGTCTTAGAATTGCCTATTTATCCAAAAAAGAATTATTAGGGGCCTAATATTCGCAGCATCATCAGTCAAATCCTGAATGTCCCTGTCCCCTCCCTGATGGAGATCTACAACCACCGGTGTCCTCCAGGGCCTCAGCGTCATAAAGCCTTCATCAGCCTTCTGCCCATGGTCTGGTTCCCCTTCTGTCATCTGGGAACAACTATCATAACCCCCACTCAAGATATAGTAAGGTACTGAAATAGTTTAAGGCAATCAATATTATTATTGAACTAATAATATTAACAGTGTTTAATATTATTTTTATCATTACGTATTCTTGATTCAGTTTGTCTGAGGCACTGGTACCTGTTTTGGAAACGGTATTTGTGAAAGAGAAATGACAACTGAAGTCATTTTGTAACCTTGTATCTTGTGTCCTAATTGTTCCTCATCATCATATTCTGTGTGGTCTCCTCAAAGACTCCATTCATGAGGCACAAGGGGCTGATGAACTGTTTGTTGAATATGAAAATGATGTGGATCAAGTGCTATGCAGAGCTCAACCAATTTTATTTATTTAAGAAAAACACACTTCATTAGAGTAAAGCATATTTGGTATGTCCACCAACACAGGCTCTGGATTATTTTAATGCAGGACTACTGTCAGGAAGCTCATATCCATACAGATTTCACAGTCATTCACTGTATATTCAGCTAATTTGAATAGTTGTATGAATTCAGAGGGTATTTGGACAGACATGCACGTTAGGTTAATTGCTAAACGGCCTACAGGTGTGAAAGCGAGTGTGAATGGTTGTTTATGTATATAGTCTGTGCTCTGAGATTGACTGGTGAATGAAGTCTTCTCATTTTTCACCAGTTCTGTGTGCCTGCCAAAGATGTAACATGTAGGGCAAAAGATGATAATAGCAGGCAGCCACACCCACTCAACCACTGATAGAAATTATTGTGAATGCCCTGCTCAATTATGTTTAAGTTCACAATAATAGACGATGTCAAAAATACATCATTATCATCATTGCATCACAGACATTGTTTCCATAGAATTTATTACTGTAATTTTTGAACAGCACAAGAATGCAAATTCTTAAACACTTTCCAATGTAAAACCTTAACTTGTTTTGTTTTTCTATTAATAATGTCACAGATTCAGGTTGTGCATGCAAGACACACCAATGTCTTTTTTGTCCCAGACATCCTGCATGAAAACTTCCATGTCTTCCATCTTCTCTAAAGAGAAGAGGAAGGGAGCCCGAATTTCGTCCTCATCCATGACATCATTACAAAGAAGAAGATTCATGAACAGGTCCCACACTGTGATGGCCATCACTACATCATCCACATCCAAACTGAGAATCTGTGATGGGATAACCTTCCCAGTAAAGTGGTGCTGGTTTAGATTCACCCACTCCCAGGCCACCAGAATGTCTCTCATCACCAGCATCATCTCATCTCATCTCTGCAGTCCAGGTTGCATTTAACAATGATAAAATCTAAAATGGAAAAAAGAACAGATTTGATCACCTGTCTTGTGTACAGAGATGCTTCATGCAGTGTAGTATAACAGACTGCACCCACCTCTGGAATTCCCTCCCACCCAACGTCCGATATATTTACAGTTATCGAACACATAATAAAAAGTAAAATATGGAGAAATGATCTTCATGTATTATATCTTTCAAATTTTTACAATATATATATTTTTTTTAATTAGAAAATTGCCATTCTGAGATGCTCATTGACCAAATAGATCTGCCCGTCTTCACATGGCTGTAACTTTTTTATCAACAGCAATTTTTCCAAAACCAAAAACAGATCCAAAACCTACACAAAATTTGCTTAAAAAAATTAGCTATAAGAGAGTAGTGGGGGACAATTTAATTTTTTTTTTTTACCACACATGTATACCTCCCCTTGACCAGGCCAATATTTATACTTCTAGTTTTGAAATATTTCTTGCTGTTTTAAATGTTTTTAACCATGTTTTACTTTGTAAGGTGTCCTTGGGTGTTTAGAAAGGCATTTATAAATAAACATGACATGCAAAAAACAGAAGGGTTCACACAGTTTCAAACATAGTTGTGTGGGAGATGAGCACACACACACACACACACACACACACACACACACACACACACACACACAGTAACAGAACTAATTTGAGGAACTTGAAATAATTCATACACACCTTCCTGTTTCACAGCAGTGCTGACATGATTCTCCATGTGATACTCCACTTTGTAAAAATCAGCAAATGCCATTTAACCAAAGGTGCAGTGATAGCTGCTGCAGCAGACTGTGCATCTGTTGGAACTGAAGGGGATCCTGTCCTGTCCTCAGTTTTATCTGATGCATCTGTGCAGGTCAAACACACACAAGCACACACCTTTGTCTGATAAGTAAAAAAGTTACGGTAAGTTCTCATAACACACACATTGAGCACATTTGTTTAAATTTGCCACAGGTCTCACTCATTTTTGTAGAGTTTTTCAAGCGTACTGTTTAGTGGGGAATTAACTACCATGCTAGTTACGTTAACATGTATTTACTGCCTAATTTACATTAATGCATGATAAACATTTCAAAAATAAATGAATGCGTATATCAATATAATGAGAAAAAAAAACAAGAAAAACATTTTAAGCACTTGATTATGTTTATGTTACTTACAGCTATGAAATTGAGGTAAAATTTTAGTTGTCTTCATTTGTGAAGTTTGTTTTTTTTTTAAATTCTTTATTGAAATTTTCAAAGGAATACAGGCACACTTCCTCCAATCTCCCGCTGCCCTGTGCATGCTGGCTCTGTGGAAGTCTATCAATGGGCGTGACTCAACCTGTAGGGTGAACCCAGGGAGGGATTAATCCTGGTTAAATGGGCGTCACTGATACAGGGTGGGTTCTGCAGCGAGCACCCTGTCAACTCAACAGGTAGGGTGGGTCGACAGGACTCCTGTTCCACAGGATGTTTGTGCGAATTGTCGGTGAGTCAGTCTCATAAGCTCCTCCCTGAACTCTTCCTCTTTTTTTTTTAAATTTCCTTGTCCATTTCTTTCATCCAGGTCTCTGCATCTGAAGGTAAAGTTCACCTGTTTAACCCTTTAACGGCTCTTGGTTGATGGTGGTCACTGTGGGTCTGGACTTTAGCTCCAGTTTGAACTGTAAAAACCTCAGTGTCAGTTTAACCGGTTTTCCGTCAACCGGATCCATCACCGAGGCCTGTTGAAAGCGGGTCTGACTCAGAGGAGGAGGTTCTGGACTTAAACCTCCTTCCGATCAGGGCTGGTTTCACATGGTCAAACTGATCTCACGAGCCGACACCAATTAAACTGCGTCACAGAACCGGGTAAAAATGGTAAGTAAATCTGGGTGGGGCATGAACCACCAAAAACAATCAAAACTCTTCATTTCAACTCAAAACTAGCAAAAGGTCAATTATTTTCAGAATTTTAACCCTGGAGGATTAAAGATGTACACACCCTGGAGCCAATCACAGTAGGTTTATTGTGTTGTCTGTATGTGATTGGATGATTTTCTGTGTCTTACAGTGACATATGTAGGAGCAGAAGGATCCAAATATATTAGTTTATGGAACATGTACATTTATCATCAACTAAAAGCTGTCATAGACATTGAGGAAAAAGATCCCATTTAAAGTTCTGGAAATTATTCAGTAATATACTGTAATTATCAGATTTATTCATAGATGAATCAATAATAAATGGATTGATGATTAATTTGAAGCAGAAACAATGTTTTCTGCTGCACATTTACACTGTGTCAAAGCATCAATGTGACGACCAAAGAAACGAGCCAATCACCATCCAGTAACATGTCACGTGAGGGTTCAGAGCTCCTCCCACTGCAGGCGTTGACCCCTGATGTCTTTACAGGTGAGACTCAGATTGATCCTGGAAACAGCTCAGCGGTGACGAACACAAACCCTTTTCTGTTGGACGTCCACAGGTGAGTTTTATCTGTGACTCTTTGAATCCGATCAGGACGCTTTGATCTGAGTCTGTGACAATAAACTGATCTGGAAACACTTTACACATGTTTCTGAAGTTTAAAGTCAGTCTGGGTTCATGACGTTTTTATTGGACTCTGATAACTGTTGACCTTTGACCTTTCACATTCACAGTTTAGTCAGTTATTGATGAACTAGAATCTGATCAGGTGATAAAGAGCTGCTGTTTAGGTCAAATAAACCAACTTCAACATGTTTCTGACCTTCCTCAGTCATCGTCTACAGATGAAAGTCAGACACAACAGGACACTAACACTTCCTGTGAAACCTTTGAAAATAAAAGTAGATTGAGCTGCTGTTTATCATGCAAAGGATAAATCAGTGTGGATTCACCAGCTGTGTCCATGAAGAGTGGTGACTCCATGGGTCTCCCACTACATTTTAAAAGAGGACATGTTTGTGATCCTCAGTAAGTGAACGTCAGTATCAGAACAGCACTGAGTGACCCTCGGTGGACGAACATACAAGGTCCAGATAAATGACTCATAGAGCTCGGTCTGAGTTTAGGTCTGAGGGTCCACTGATCTGTTTCAGCTTTAACACATTCTTATCTTAGACCTGGACCTGCATGAAGTTGGCCCCCCACCCAATGAAAATCTCTGGATAAATAGTCTCATTCGTTTGTACTGGTTTGTCAAACATCATCGGCCTAACGTCATCAGCTAAAAATAAATGTAATATCTATAAAACCATAAAAGCACAAATGAAACTTTAAACAGCACAAACCAGCACAAACGAAGTACAAACAAATGCAACCATTTTAGCTAAATTTGGAGCAAGTGGGGGGTTGGCTGACCTCAGAATGACCTATAAAAGAATTGTTAATAACTCGATAACCATTATAGCACAAACGAAAATTCTAACAGCGCAAACAAAGCACAAACGAATGAGACTATTTATCCACAGATTTTCGTTGGGTGGGGGGCCAACTTCACACAGGATGGGGACACACCTTTAAAATCTAATGCACATCTATTGTAGACATTACGATAGAGGCAAAAATCAACACTTGAAAACGGAAACTGGATGTTTTTTGTTTTTTTTTTATGTGTAACATTGTTTATATTTAAACGAACAATATTACAAGAACGATGGCAAACTCACACAAAAGCATCATTATTTTACAGTTTAAGGTAAATTCACACCTCCTATGACAATCCAGACATAAAATGATTCCGTGGTGTGCTGGGCACAGGGCCTTGGTAGGTTGACAGATGATTGGTACTGGGGTAGCTCAGGACTCTGTCTTGCACCAGGTAAAGGCTCTAGGATTGATTAATGATTAAAGCTCGATGATGATTAAAGCTTGTTGCTAGATATCGAATCAAAAAGAAAAAAAGAGAGGAGAGAATATGAAAATTTAGTTAATTTTGCTTAATAGAATTGCCATATTGTTGCATAAAATGGTGTTTGCTCTGACATATTTTTTTAAAACTGTCTTGAAAGGCAAGTATGTGTCAACAAGTCTGGGATGCATTGTGCAAGTTTGCAGAGCATGGAAACTTTGGGGACTTTCTGTGGTTGATGTGCTGAACATGAACTTCCTGTGCAGTTGCGACAGGACAAGTGCATGACCTGTGGTTGAACTTTCAGATGTATACGTGCTTGCTCTTGCATACAGCTGTTCTACCCCAGGTGGGGTTCGTAACACCCCACGTAGAGTGGTTCAAGCTTCGATTGTGATTCGTTGCCCCAGTGTGGGGCATGTACAAGCCAACAACGTATTAACGACCCATAACGTAATAAATTTGCCAGTTTTAAAATGTAATAGGCCAACAACGTAATAACTGACCAATAATGTAATAAAAGTCCTAAACCGATAACGTAATAACTTTTGGCCAATAATGTAATAACTTATTACGTTATTGGTTGGTTATTATGTTATTGGCCTGGTAAAAAAAAAAATTCTTTGCAAATGTAATAACTGAGCCAATAATGTAATAATATATTAATATCACTGTATTTAAGTTTCATTTATTAGATATAACTGTGATAAAATCCCTCTCTCTCTCTCTCTCTGTCTCTGTCTCTCTCTCTCTCCTTGTATTTGTCTATTTAACTTGATGGTTAAAATGATCTCTCATCATGTCTGCTGTTCCTTAGCCTCTCAAACTATCTCCAAATGAAGTCGAAGCACACGTTTACAAACATAGACAATGGTTTGATATGTGATATGTATGACATGTATGCCATGTAACTCTCTCTTGAAGATAGTATTTTTTTTCACTGTTAAAGATTTTTTGATTTCCCATAACTGACCACTAGATCTCTCTGAATGCTTTTAAAGTGCTAGAGAATAACTCAATGACTTGCATGTGTTTTACATTTTTTATTCATTTATTTTTTTTATTTAACCTTTATTTAACCAGGAAAAGGATCCCATTGAGATTAAGAACCCCTTTTTCAAGGGAGTCCTGGCCAAGAGACAGCATGAAACACAACACATAGTTACAACATACAATTACCCCATACAGTTACAACAAACAATAATTTACAGGACAATTCAACCTATGAAAAACACATGCAAGTCATTGAGTTCTTCTCCAGCACTTTGAGTTTGGATTTAAAAGCATTCAGGGAGATCAATTCAGAGAGTTTCCAGTCTTTTAGCAACATATTCCATGTGGATGGAGCAGAGTACACAAATGCCCTTTTTCCCAGCTCTGTACGGGCAAATGGCCCAAAGAGGAATAAATGCTCATTCGATCGCAGACAGTAAGAATCAACACTTCTTCTCGTAATCAAACCACAGATATAGGAAGGCAGTAGTCCAAGTATGGCCTTAGAAATGAAGGTATACCAGTGCCCCAGCCTCCTAGTGGACAGGGCAGGCCAGCCCATCTGGAATACAAGTCACAATGATGTGTCATGGTTTTAGAATTTGTAATAAACCTCAGAGAAGCAGGACAGACTGTGTCAATCATTTGAAGATACTTAGATGATGCGTTCATATGAAGTACATCTGCATAATCTAACACTGATAAAAAAGTGGCAGTGACAAGGCGCTTTTTTACATCAAAAGAAAAACACAACTTGTTTCGAAAGTAAAAGCCCAGGTTAAGCTTTAAATTCTTTACCAGGTTTTCAGCGTGGGGTCTGAAAGTGAGGGAGTCATCAATCAGGACACCAAGATACTTATACACATGAACTATCTCTATGACATTTCCCTCTAAAGTAGACACTACTGGGATAGTTTTAGGCCACTTCTTAGAGTTTGAGAATAGCATCATCTTCATCTTTTCAGTATTGAGGATAAGTTTCAGCTGAAGAAGTGAGTGCTGGACAGTATCAAAAGCTTTCTGCAAGTGTTCTATGGCTTGAGCCAGAGTTGATCCACAGCAATAAATAACTGTGTCATCAGCATAAAAATGCATATCAGCATTAGACACATTGTGCCCCAAGTCACTTATATAAATAATAAAAAGGAGGGGTCCTAGTAAAGAACCTTGTGGCACCCCCTTGTGGACAGTGACATATTCTGAACACAGTCCATCATATTTAATGCATTGAGTCCTGTCACTGAGGTAATTGGTGAACCAAGCAAATGCATGCCCTGACAATCCTAAACAAAGACATGCATAGGTTGACTGGTCCTGTAAATTATTGTATGTTGTAACTGTATAATGTAATTGTATGTTGTGACTATGTGTTGTGCAGCCTCTTGGCCAGGACTCCCTTGGAAAAGAGGTTCTTAATCTCAATGGGATTTTCTTCCCAGTTAAATAAAGGTTAAATTAAAAAAAAAAAAAAAAAAAAAAAAGAAAGAAAAAAGTGGTGTGACGTTGGCTTTCTTCAGTTGTCCAAACTTCCTTTCTAGCACACTGTGACAGTTTGATGCTTAATTTATTTATTTTATATTATTTTATTATATTGATTTTTTAGGGGTGCCAGCCAGGTCTCTCTCCTGACATATAAGATATTATGTTAGTCAGTTTAAGTCAGTCTTTTGCTTGAGTCTCAAACCACACAAAGGATGTGAGTTTTAATTAAACTCACACCCCACACATTAAATGACAAAGAAGAGAGCACACATTCAAACCATTTAAAATTCAAAATCATGTATTAAACAATGATTATTAAAAAAAAATCACACAAATTCAAACCCACAGTTGAAAACCCATCCCACAGAAAACCCAAAGTCCAAACTCAACAAAATCCACCAACCAAGCAAAAATTCAAACTTAAATCTTCCACCATTTAACAGTCTCTTGAAAGAAGAAAGTAACCAAAAAAAAAACAGTTCAGTCCAATTAAACAAAAAATTCCATTCCGGGTTTTCAGTTTCTCAAAAGGAAAAAAAAAATTCAGTTCATTTCAGTTCGTTTCAGTTTGTTAGAAAAAAAAACAAGAGCACAGTTCCCGTTTCAGTTTGTTAGAAAAAAAAACGAGCACAGTTCCATTCGGGGTTTAAAAAAAAAAAACAAGAGAGCAGAAAAAAAACTTACAACATTCCAATGGTCGGTCGCAGTCAGTCAGTCTGTCATTCAGTCCAGTCCAGTCAGTCGGTACTCCGGTCCGGGGTTTGCTGCTGGTTTACTGGTAAGTGAGGATGACTGTATTTGCTGCAGAGACGTGGATGGTTGTGAGGCACCAGAGGGAGAAAAGCTCCGACGCTACCGTGTCGTGCCGAGTCGAACGCACCGCCGCACCCGCCGAATGCGGATATGAGGGGGGGGGGGGGGTATTTAAAAACTGCCGCCAACTTCGGGCGAATCAGGTGTTGATGCCGTGGTGACAATTTCCGGGGTGGATCCGGATGCTAACAGGCATGTGTGTGTGTGTTTGGGGCAACTTCCAGGTTGTCACAACACATGTTGAAAGGTAATCAGTGATCAGTTTTCTTAGGTGAACAGTTCATTTTGTTGTAATTCCTGCATATACCACGTACAATCTTAAATACTTAGTACAAGAGGATATAATATTATTGAGAGTGTATTCAATGTCAACTGACTATACGTAGCTAACTGTTGGCTAGTTATTAGCATTATTAACTATTACAGTTTGATAATATCAGGGGGTATAAACATTTTTAAAGAAAAATGTGTGTGTATATGCGTGTGTGTGTGTGTGTGTGTGTGTGTGTGTGTGTGTGTGAATTTTGTGGTGGTGTACGGTGGTGTACGTGTGTGTAGGTGTCCATAAACACAGTAGGAAGTGAGAAGGAGTTTAATTGTGTAGACAATTTAATGCCCTGTTGTAACTTCAAGACAGAAGTGAAGTTCTAGATCTAGAAGTGGTGTTGAAAATAAAACAAAAACCTTCTAGGTAATACACTGCTGGTATTTCTGATTTATTTTGCCTGTTGCCTGGCTTTGTGACTCTAGTATCTTGGCTGTATAAGTATGGTACTAGTACACTGAGTGAAGTAGTTGATTCACCGAAAAATTGGTGGCTTGTTGAAACTCCAAATCAGAGACGGAGTTAAAAACGTCTAATTGTGATAAAAAATTGAACTGATACACATGTGTTATTGTAGTCGTTTAAGAGCTCTATTGCTGTTGTTATGCCATGGCTGTGGTAAATGTTTGTATTACATGTTTTGTGGCTTTGGTGTTCTTGTGTGAGTAAAGTATCGGTACATTTGGAGTTTGGGCTTTGGCTCAACTCGGGTTGATGCACATCTCAGAGTTGTCTGAGCGATGCATGAGGTTTGATCTCACTATGACAGTAGTGATGACGTATGAGTGAAGTGAACTGATCAGGGGTTTTCTTCAACTGAGCTTGGAAGAGTTGTGTAGCAGAAGGCCGTCTGAAGAGGCGGGGTGTTCTGCTGAGGCCCCTCCTTTTGGGGTGTGGTGACGTAAAGTGAAAACTGTAGTGTAAGACTGCAGGGGAGACACAGACCCAACCCCTTTAGTTTAGCCAAGTAAGGTGGAAAGAGTTTGGAGGAAACAGAGAAATGAATGAAATAATCAAAGAGAGAGGGTAAAGAGAAAAAAAAAAAAATTAATCAAGGTTGATTGATTTAAGTACACTTAATATTTGATAAAGCAGATATATGCAAATAAGATAAAGTAAAGACAAACATTTGAGTCTAAATTCTGTTGTTCAGATGTAAAGGCACTGAAAGGCCTAAATGATTACACTGCTCTAGAATTTCTTTGGAAATATCTGCTTCAGACATTAAATGTGCGAAACTGTACGTACATAAATTAGATGAATCAGAAAACAAATGGCCAAAGTGCTGATTAGCTCATGTTGTCAATATATATATGGGTGTGTTATTCCATATAAATGTTGGTTCTATGTACATTTATCCAGTAGATTTATAAATGTTCCTCTAGATAGAACTTGTAAAGCAAATGTATTGTCTTGAAGAGACAGTATTTGAAGTCCACCTTCATGGTCTGATAGCAGATGTTTACTGGACACAGTCTCTCCATCTTCCTCTGCTCCATCCATCCACATACATTACTACAGTATTCTTCATGTTGACTATTTGTTAAATATGTAACATTTAATTTGAATATTATTTTATTTCCAAATCATTAATTTTTGTTTATTATTTTGACATTTGTTTATGTTGTAATTTACATATTATTTCATTAATTATTTAGTCAGTTTATATTATATATTCTTTTATTATGTTTCTTCTTGCCTTTTCTTAATATTTTGGTTCCTGCCTATTGGTTGTAGTACGACCTGTTTTGGTGTGACACAAGAGTTAAGTCCGTGATGGAGCGCGAGCAGCGTATGTTATGCTGAGCTGCTGATAATAAAGCTGGCTGAAAGAAACTGTCCTGCCGTTTGGTGATTATTAGCACGGAAGACAACAAAACATATCAACACCAAGGATACCATTGTAACCCGCATTACCCACAGCCCTGGTGAGACAAGCAATATTTCAGGGTTACAAATACATTAACACTTTAGTTCTGTAGATTAGGTTTTGGTACAAGCTGTGAAAATTACAGATCGAAAAGCTCATATCAAATCAATACCTCACATAAGGCGTCCTGGTACATTTGGAGGTTTCATATATTCCATTTTTTATTTATTTATTTTTTATAAAGGTGGTGAAAGCAGCAGAGCAGGTGATTGTCCAGGTCCAATTAGGACAAACTCCAAAGGGGTCAGTGTTGTCTGGAAACAGATTGGCACAGAGGATGTGTTTTTGCTCTGGAACATATTATCATTCTGTGAAAGTCTGGTGAAGGTTCAGACTGTCTTCCAAGTCCCACTGTGGACATAATTCATTTCACAGACAAGAGCAGTTTTGACCTGCTTGTCTAGTTTCTTCTACTTCCTGTAGCCTTTGTCAGAACCCCCCTGCTGTCTGGGAAATCCCCCTGAGCAGCCTACAACAAGACACGTCAAAGCAACATCACAAGATGCTTCTGATGAAGGCTACAGGAAGTAGGTGGAACAGTTACACAATTTGGCATTGACACCCACCACTGAGACCGACTGACATTAGTAGTGTCTGTGTTTGTCCAAACGAAATAATATAAAATAATAACAATAATAATAATAGTAATTTTAATAATATGGCAGTGATAATAGTAATATTAATTATGACTGATAATAATAGTAGTCAAATTATAATAATAGCAATATTATCTATGATAGTGATAATAATAGTATTTTGATAATAATAATAATAATAATAATAATAATAATAATAATCAATTGCAATTCCCTTAAAGCAATTTAAAATAAAGACCTGAACACACCTTGATGTTTTCTGAGTTCCTTTTGTTCTATTTATGTCTGTATCTGTCTGTCTGTCTATCCTCCATGTCTGACATTTGTAACAAATAACCCACGTAAATATATGTTGACAATTGAGCAATTTATCACTTTAATAGTACCAACACCTGTTTCCTCTGTAGACTTAATGCGCAGTAGCAGTGAGTAGCACTGGACCAAGATGGCCGCCCTGCAGACACGTGACTCCAATGGGCAGCGGCAGTCGATGCGGCGTCTACATATATATGTCTATGCTACTTGCTGCTGCTGCGCATTAAGTCTATAGAGGAAACAGGTGTTTGCACTATTAAAGTAAAGAGAGGTGATCGACACACACATCCAGAAAATGAAAGGTGTGCAGGATCCCAAAAAATTTGATGAAAAAATAAAGTAAGGTCCGCACAACCAGTGAGCTGCCATAGAATTTATTCACAAAAGTAGTGACGTTTCGGGCCGAGGCCCTTCATCAGACTTAGGACAGATAAGGTTACACAGCTGTTTATATAGAGACTATTAAAGTGATCATAAATCACTCAGTTGTCAACATATATTTACGCAGGTTGTCTGTTATAAACATCAGACATGGAGGACAGATAGACAGACAGATACAGACATAAATAAAACAAAAGGAACTCAGAAAATATCAGGGTGTGTTCAGGTCTATATTTTAAAGAATTGCTTTAAGGGAACTTTATTATTATTATTATTATTATTATTATTATTATTATTAAACTACTATGTTATCACTATCATAGATAATATTGCTATTATCACTGCCATATTATTATTAATAATATTGATATTATTATTATTGTTGTTGTTATTACAACTTTTAAATATACAAGATAAGCACAAGAACATAAAGAACCCCCCTAGAAAAATATTTACAAGTTTCCAAGAATATTTACAAGAGCTGCCTTTCATTAATTAGGCCTTTGGAAGATAAAACCCCTGAAAACACAAAATTGTTTGGCACAGGTTTGATTGACTATTTATTTTGAACATATCAACACTTAAATCCAAAACAACAAGAAAAGTCAATATAAAAAAGGAAACATTCGAAAAGGAGCAGGATGAACTTCAACTGATATACTCCTGCCCCCTTACCCTGTCTTTGTTCTGATCATGCATTACCATGTCAGCTCCCATAAGTACGCTGAACTAATCTGACACATATAAAAATAAAGTCTAAACCTGCACAAAACACAGCAATGATATACATATGAAAAATAAACTCTGTCCATTTCATAACATTATTACACAAACAAAATAAACCGCCCCACAGTTTGAGAACCACTGGATTAGACTGAACTAACATTAGTCCAAGTTCCAGTACAAGCCTGGACTGGCTGGAATCTCCAACACACAACCACTGCTCAGCAACACTGGAAACCAACAGGAAACAGGTCAAAGGTCAACCCTGTGAGCCCCTCCCAGCTGAGGAATCCTCTGTACCACTGAACCCAAACCCATCCTCTATGGACTCATTTATGGAGGAAAGGTGTTGGTTCTGTCCTCATTTACTGAGGTTTTCATCTGAGGGCAGATGTGACCTGCTGACATAAAGGATGGAAGAAGAATACGAAGAAATACTGAAGATCTGTCACTGAGGATTCATCCCAAAGTCAGTGTGATCCAGTTTGGATTCTAAATGTGATAGAACTGGAGGTAAAGTTGGACCCAGATAATGGCTCCTATCAGTCTATGAAGTAACGACAGTAGAAACTGTTGTAAACATGTTCTCTGTTCTGACTCCTCCTCCTCTCATCCACTTCATGTTGGCTTCATTTCTACTTCCTCTCCAAACGGCAGCAGCTGTGAGTCTCTGCGTCTCTGCATGAAGGTAATGTTGGACCTGTTTGACTCTCACCTCCTTCACTATGGGTTCTTTACTTCAGTAGAAACTGGATGAGCTTTAATCCACGTGTTTGAGTCCGTCTGAAGTGACTGTGATGAGATCAAGCCTCAGAGTAGAAGCTGATGTGAAACTCAGTGGTTGAACTCACTGTTGTTGTTGATGATGATGATGTTACTGAGGGTCAGGGTTTTTCTCCTCACTGGTCCATAAAACTCCTCTGGACTATTTAGATTAGACTGGACCGTGTGTTGAACTGATAACTTTACCATCAGTAAAAGTACAGAGAAAACCAACAGTCAAATCAAAATGGCGGATGTGAAACCCAGCTGCTCCATGATGACAGTTTAATTTAATGCTGCAGCACAGAAACAGACGCTGAAAAAGAGGAAGTGGTTTAAACTCTGTTGGAAACCACAAAGAGAATATATCAAACATAAAATGGATAAAATAACCCAAAGTAACTTATAAAACATATTTGGTAGGTATTTATAAGTACTCTGATGATTGACTTAAATGATAGATTTGTGGTAAAAAGAAAAAAAACAAAAACAAAAAAAAAAACCCGCCAAAATAAGTTTGGTAACGGATCCAAAAAAAAAGAACATTAGAGTTTTTTTTTACTTACACAAATGGTTAAAACATCCTTTTCCAGACAAAACTTCACATCGTATCCAATTAAATATGTGAACTAATATGTGTTTCTATGACACCAGTTAGTGTTGGAGCAAAAATGAGCCATAATTCAAATTTCATTTGGGGCAAAAGAAAGTAACAGATCCAACCAGACTATCGTCTCAAAAGCACCGACTATTTAGTTTGAAGAAAACAGACACATAAGTTTCCAACTACAGCTGTATTATATACAACATATGGAATATAAGGAACCAGTACCTGTCCATTAAATGGAGTACCTGGATGTTCTTCTTTTATCAGACATTGTTAACTAAAGATGACAGTTTGTGCATTCTGCTGGAACTGAAACCTCACTGATCAGATCCTCAGGAGGGAACCCAAAGGAGGTTTTCTACCAGGACTTTGACTTTCATTGAACTTGGACTTTCCATATTCATAAACTTCCTCTAATCCAGGGTTTCCCACAGTGGGGTACCCGTACCCCCAGGGGTACTTGGAAGAAGCCCAGGGGGTACTGGAAATATTTCTGGAAAAATCCATTAAATAAGTCATCATGTACTGATTACAAAATAAATACATAGAACTATTGCAGAAATTTAAAAACAATAAATACATTCATATAATAGTTTTATTGTCAATCATCTTGTTGAAGCTTTGGAAACATTTGAAGAACATTTATTTTTCATATGATTCAAAATAAGTTTATTTGAGTAGATAAGGAATTATTTTTAGTTGATGAAAGGTTCATTTGTTAATTAATGACCAATTTATTTATTTTTCTTATCAATGACAGAGGGCGCTTTTCAGTTTATGTTTTGCACAATTTTTTTTAAAAAAATATATATATTACTGTTAAATATAGGCCCAGGAACACATTTGGCCTATTTTTTTTCAATCAAAAATGCTGAAGCCATAGATGAGGGTACTTGGATGAAAAAAAAAAAAAAGCTTTTTGGGGGAGTACTCCGCTGTAAAAAGTCCATTTCAGGGGGTACTCCACTGTAAAAAGTCTATATCAGGGGGTATTCCGCTGTAAAAAGTCTACTTCAGGAGGTACTCTGCTATAAAAAGTCTATTTCACAGGGTACTTCACTGTAAAAAGTTGGAGAACCACTGCTCTAATAAGTATCTGAGCACAAGGGCTAGAGGATGATAAGCATCTAGTTTAGGTATTCTTGTCAGGAATTTTTAAAGAAACCTGGATAAAAAAAATTCTAGTTTTAAGTTCAACTTTCAAGTTTATTTGTCATATGTGTTCAGGGTACAAGTACCATGGTAATGAAACACAGTGTGCCTTGGCTCTGTCTCCACCCAATATCGAAAAATAAATAAACAAATAACAATAACAATCACAGCAACAATAAAAAAAATGCTCAACAATAAATAGCACTACTCCTCTTATTGTAATGCAAAATACAAACTAAATAAATGCAATTCTAAAAGCTGAAAGTCAGGCTGCAGGTTTCCAGATGCCTCCTTCTGGCTGAGCTGCTGTTCAGCAGCCGTGTAGCCTGAGGAAAACAGCTGTCTCTGAAGTGAGTAGTCCAGGTTTTGATGCTTTGTAAGCACTTTCCTGATGGTAATACCAGGTGATTTCATGTATAGAACGTGTTTGAACCACAAGATTGTCATTAATTCTAAAAAATTCTACATAATTCACTTAAACCAAAAGTTCTGTTGGACATGCACCCAATGTTTTTGTTGCAGAAAGCCAATAAATTCTAAAAAGGGAATAAATGTGACTAATTCTGGCACACTCTGTTCTTCATCAATACATTAGTTAGTGTTCATTCATATTTGTGTACACTTGGTTAGCTTAAATGTTATGGAACCATGTGCTCAGGATGGTTTGGTCCAATATTTAGTACAGGTACGATAGTCGTCAGTAACGGATCAAAGACAAACACATGCAAAGTTCACATAGTTATTGATAATTTAGAAAACAATTGTATAAGGTAACTTAAAAAAGGTATGAATATATTTACTTTCTGTAATTTTCAGTATCCAGTTCCAAGTAAAACCATGAAAAAATTAAAAACACTAATTGCATGGTAACTAGAGCCCGACTGATATGGGATTTTTGGAGCTGATGCCGATACCGAGATTGGAGGCTAAAAAAAGCCGATATCCGATATTTTGGGCAAAATATGAAATAAGAACACTGATCTACACAGGATATAATAATCTTATATTAGATAATTGTGAACAGGTGGATTAACAGTTGCATAAATCTTTGTTAATCTCACAAATATAATTTACACAATTTTCAAATGCAAACTATGAAATCACAAAAATAATTAGAGCAAAAAATATGACTGAGCACACAATTATGTTTTCACTCACAAATTTGGATATGTCTGCCTCACGGCACTACAACTTCTTATGTGGACTAAGGACTAAACTGAGCATGTGCAGAGTGAATTAGGTGAGTCCTAAGTTGTTCCTGATTGGAGCAATTGCAAGAGTTACAGCTGACCCGTGTTACAACTGTCCCCAGTCTCCCCTACACTATTAACACCCAGGCCTGCTGGCAGAATGAAACTGTGAGGTAGACAGGAAGTGCAGGGACATGGGTGTGTGTGGGGGGGTGAATACTTCATAAGATGGGGGGTGGGGGGAATTAGCGGTCCATCCTCATCAGAGCATGTGGTAGCGGTCTGTGATTTTTGCCGGGGTGGGATAAGCAGTCCATCCTTGTCAGAGCGTGTGAGTGGGGGTGGGGGGGGGTGGAGGTGATTGTGTGTGTGGGGGGTGATAGCGTCATTGTCCAAGCAGGAGTGAAAGTGAAACTAACTCGCTTTAAAGTTCCTCTTATTCGCCGGGCAGCACACACACACACACACACACACACACACACACACACAGGAGCAGCGAGCGACAGAATCTCTGCGCAGCAAAAAACATGTATATATATAATAGTATAATAATATATCGGCTACATATTGGCCGATGTTGATGAATTGGTGATACGCTATAATCAGCTCTAATGGTAACAGATGAAATGCCTAAAATCTCCAGGCCCAAACTTGACATGCAATAAAAATGAGTTTTTGGAAAAGGTCGTATAAAAATCTGACCACAGTATGTTGGATACACAGCATAAAAAGGAAAATATGGAAAAAAAGAACTTCATGTTACATTTGTCAAATATTTGTTAAACTTTATCAACAGCAATTTTTCAAATCCAAAAACAGATTCAAAAACTTGACAAAATTTCCTAAAAAAAACAAAAAGCTATATTAGAGTTATATTAGGGTATTAGGGGACAATTAGAATGTTTGCCCACACATGTACACCTCCACTGGACCAGTGAACAGAGTTTAGAATCACAACCTGCTGGTTTTGGTTGATAGGGGATTCAATGACCTCTGGTCATGTGACCTCTGCTCTGGACTGGTTTAGTCCTTCAGGTTTTAAAGGAAGTCTGAGAAACCATCATCACATGGTCATCGTTCATCATCACCAACGTATTTTCTACCTAGACTTTGAGAATCAGCTGTGCTTGTCCTTCCCTTCAGGTCCCATCATCAGCTCCAGGAGGCCATCTAGTGGTCTGACAGTAGAACTACAGCACAACCAACACACACACACACACACACACACACACACACGCACGCACGCACGCACGCACACACACACACACACACACACACACACATTTATCAGCCATTACAGTTCACCTCACACTCACACCACAAACACCTTCATGAAGTCCCATCTACATTAAACACACACCATATGAGATGTGGGATGCAGGTCTTGGTCCAAAATCCTGAGTCTGGTTTATCTCTGAACCTCTGGTCTATTACTGCTTCCAACACATAAACTTTAAGGTCCAAATGTTCACTCATCTACCTGATAGATCAAACCCACTGACACGTAACCATGGTAACCAGGTAGTAAATATCCTAACCACGTCACCTGTCAGTGTCAGGATGGTCTGGCTGATCAGTGAATAGGACCAAAAAGTCGCATTTTAGAGAAAATAGTTGATGTTTTACTGTCCTTAAACTGAGTTTGATTATAAAACTGTTCATCATCAAATGACATTTTATTTCTGTGTGTTTTTTCTACAGACTGAGTAGATTTAAGATGCACTGGATCTGTACATTTTATCCATCATGTTTGACTCTTTGCTTATTATAATTATTCTTCTTTATTAACCCATAACGACCCAAACATCTACTGATGACCAAAAAGTATCTACTGATCTAAACTGTTTAATACCTGTTGATCCATTAATCCTATCAATCCATATAAATAATTATTGTAAAATACAGTTCTTCATCTTTTCATGGTCATCAGATATGACCAGTTTGGACGTTCAGAGGCTCTGTAGTTACCATGGAAACACATCATCTTGTACAACATTGATTCACCAGTAAAACCCATGGAGTTGGATCAATGACAGTGGATGAAGACAGTTGTTAATATGTTCACTTACTGATATTTTCCTGAACGAGTCCATTTTTCTTCAGTTTTCTCTGTTTCTGATACAGTAACCCTTAACTTTAATCTGAGCTCTTATGAACATCTGCATGATCAGTCAGTTAATCAATAGGAAAATAGTGTATTCTCAGTGAATAAATGGAAAACACAGACAATAATATTAAAATAAATGGTGATAAATCTCTTCAGAAAGGTTAAATATAGAGTCAAAATCATGTGGGAACTGTCACAAAAGTAGCACTGGGTCTTTATGGGTTAAACAAATCATTTATTCACAACATTTGAACCCAGCGTCATCATGGAGCTGCTTTAAAAGTGTCAAAGGTTTGGGTTTCCAAACCAAACGGACCTATAATCAGTCTATAATAATAAGTCTTCTGTGTCCTGTCAGTTTGTTCACATCCAGCCTTTCAGCCTCTGGTCAGGACAGTTTTCAGTTTATATGTCCTCTAACAGTCCAAATCTGAACCAAAGTGTTTGTTGTAAACAGTTCAGTGTTTATCACCTGTTTTTCCAGCACAGTTCACTCAACTACGAATTGGATCTGGAACAAACTATGACTTAGTTTGATGTTAATTCTTGACTCTGAGTAAATGCTTGAACATATCACTGCCTTTTAGAGGACAGTTTGATGCACTTTTGTGTCTGTACATTGTATTTTCTTCATTTTGTTCAGATCTAATCTGTGTCCACATGATATTTGGCGGTGGACGGTGGTCGGACCTGAACCTGGTCTCGGACCAGAACCACCAAAAACAATCATCAAATTTGTTAAAATAACTTTTTAGGGAATAAAACCTGGTCACGTGGACGCCCCACCCACTGTCACTGCGGTGCGTTCCAGGCCTGTGGGAACTCCTGGAACACTTCTGGAGACCCTCCAACTAATGTACATGAAAAAAAACTGCTATAAAACCGTCTGGCGTCTGTTTTTTTTTTTGCATTAATCTATCTAAACTCTTCAGTTCAACTCAAAACTAGTAAACGGTCAATTTTCAGAATTTTAACCCTGGAGGATTAAAGATTTACACACCCTGGAGCCAATCACAGTAGGTTTATTGTGTTGTCTGTGTGTGATTGGATGATTTTCTGTGTCTTACAGTGACATATGTAGGAGCAGAAGGATCCCAAATGTATTAGTTTATTGAACATGTACATTTATCATCAACTAAAAGCTGTCATAGACATTAAGAAAAAAAATCCCATTTAAAGTTCTGGAAATTATTTAGTAATATATTGCAATTAATAGATTTATTCATAGATGAATCAATAATAAATGGATTGATGATTAATTTGAAGCAGAATCAGTGTTTTCTGCTGCACATTTACACTGTGTCAAAGCATCAATGTGACGACCAAAGAAACGAGCCAATCACCATCCAGTAACATGTCACGTGATGGTTCAGAGCTCCTCCCACTGCAGGCATTGACACCTGATGTCTTTACAGGTGAGACTCAGATTGATCCTGGAAACAGCTCAGCGGTGACGAACACAAACCCTTTTCTGTCCGTCGTCCACAGGTGAGTTTTATCTGTGACTCTCTGAATCCAATCAGGACGCTTTGATCTGAGTCTGTGACAATAAACTGATCTGGAAACACTTTACACATGTTTCTGATGTTTAAAGTCAGTGTGGGTTCGTGACGTTGTTTTTATTGGACTCTGATAACTGTTGACCTTTCACATTTACAGTTTAGTCAATTATTGATGAACTAGAATCTGATCAGGTGATAAAGAGCTGCTGTTTAGGTCAAATAAACCAACTTCAACATGTTCATGACCTCCCTCAGTCGTCTACAGATAAAAGTCTGACGCAACAGGACGTTAACACTTCCTGTCAAACCTTTGAAAATAAAAGTAGATTGAGCTGCTGTTTATCATGTAAAGGATGAATCAGTGTGGATTCACCAGCTGTGTGTCCATGAAGGGTGGTGACTAGAGATCGACCGATATGGGTTTTTCAGGGCTGATACTGATTATTTGTAGTTAGAGGAGGCCGATAACCGATATTTGGAGCCGATATTCATTTGCAGTAAAAGTGTAAAAATTGGCATAAAAAATTTTGAATAATGCAAACACTGAACTTTGTTTGAATGCTTAAAGCATGTTTATTTAATCAAACAAATAGAAAATAATAGCTCCAGAAGTGCATGGATTTCCTAGACTCAGAGGCATCTCTTATAAAGTTGAATAAAAGCTTAAATAAATAGCTCCCTGAAATTTTTCCACAGTAAATAAAGTTACATTTAAATATAACTATAATGACTTATCTTTGTTTTAAGTTCAAACACAACAAAAATTAAGGGAGTGAACAAGCTCAGCAGCGACTCTTGTAAACTCTTGGGCCACATGCTGACATATGCTCAACTCATCATGCTTAATTTATTACAGCATTTGGGAAGCCTTAAGTTTATTTCATTGTTAAATTTTATATTTTACCATGCGATAGCAGGGACCCTGTCATTCAAAACTATGTTGATACATTATTAATGATTAATATGACAAAAGCTACGTAAAAAAGTATAATAGTTGCTATGAGTGCAGTTAAACTCCTGACAGAACACAAACAGCCTTTAGGGCTTTAATGAGCACACACAGTATTTAAAATGTTCCACCATGTTCAGATAAATCACTTCTGAATTTGACTCTCTGTCATCTTCACTTAATTTTCAGATCATAGGTCTAGAAAGCTCACAGCAACTTTTAGTTAAATCTGGAGCAAGTGGGGGGCTGGCTGACCTCAGAATGACCTACAAAAGAATTGTTAATAACTCGATAACCATAATAGCACAAATGAAAATTTTAACGGCACAAACCAGCACAAACAAAGCACAAACGAATGAGACTATTTATCCAGAGATTTTCGTTGGGTCTCAATCTGTTAGCCAATTTTTTTTTAACACATATCTTTTTTAAGGTTTTGAAAAATTACATATATTTTCTGACATGAATTGACAACATTGTGTGGGTCTCCCCTGAACACAAATTCCCCCAAGACCACTTCGGAATTTTTAAACAGCTGTGACAGTAAATAACATGACAAAATAATAATTGTCAAACAATATAAGTAATAGTGGCTTGAATACTTCTCAACATCCATTTTCATAAATCTGATATATATAAGTATATATATGAAATCCTTTGCAATTCCAACTGCACCCATTGCCTGAATCCAGAATCAGATTTACCTGGTTTAAATAATGCATTACCCCAAATGGGGGTAAATTGTGATATCCCAGGTTGTTCTCCAAACCTGTCTTGTGTTTCATACCAAACTGATTGTTTTTTTTAGAAATGGGTTAACTGTGTCCTTCTTAAGTTTCTTCAAAGAATCTGAATAGAGATACCTATCTAGAGTAAGTCCTCTGGCATTTTCTCTCTCTATCTGAACCCAAGGTAAATTGGAATGTTCAGAGAACCAGAAGAAAGCCGATCTAAGCTGGGCTGCCCTAAAGTACCATAAGAATTTAGGTTAGCCAAAATTTTAGAAAATAATTTCCCATCCTGATTAAGCAGAAAGATAGGACAAAAAGAACCCACGTCTTCTGGGTCTTTACCCTTTTTGTGAATCACTGTAATGAGCACTTCTGTTAGGGTGGGAGGAAGGACACTATCCGAGTGGGCTAGAGTGAACACTTTATGTAGATATGGGCAGAGAATTCTTTGAATTTTTCATACAGCTCACCTGGAAGGCCATCAGGACCTGGGACTTTATTGCTTTTAAGTGAAGTGATGTTGTTTTTTTTTGTTTTTTTTCTTTTTTCTTTTTCTTTTTTTACTTTTTCAATAAAGATTTCTGAGTTCAGCTGAGCTGATTCATTTTCATCTAACTGGGAGAGATTGCATTTATCCAAGAAATCCTGCATAGTCGTATAGTCTGTATTGTTTTTGGAAGTGTACAAATTTTTGTCAAATTGGAGAAATTGATCATTAATGTCCATGGGTTTCATCAGAATCTCACCTTTATCAGATTTAATTTTATGTATTGTGCGATCACTTTCCTGTTTTCTGACGTGAGGGGCTAAAAGTCTGTGGCTTGTCATTAAATTCAAAAAATTTCTCTTTGGTAAATCAGAACGCCTTACTAACCCTTGCTGAGAGTATTTTGTTATATTCATATTTTAAGACTAATGTTTTTTTATGTAGTTCATTGGAAGGAGTTTGGGCATTCTCTTTGTCCAGAAGGTTGATTTGGTTGTGTAGTTCAAGTAATCTGGTTCTTTGAATGCCTCCCAGAGAACAGAAGGGGTGGTTTCTGAATTATCATTAGTATCAAAATAGAGGGAGATTTGGGCTTCTAAATAATCACAGAACTCTTTTTCAGTTAGTAACAGAGGATTCAGCCTCCAGTTCGTCTGTGGCTTCACCATGTTTTGAATATTCACAGTGCACGTTAAAGGGCTGTGATCTGAGATCAGAATATTATGGTATGTCACATCTACGGCATATGGCATTAATTTGGCTTCTATGAGAAAGTAATCTATCCTGCTGTATGAGTTATGCATTGCTGAGTAAAAGGAGCACTCTCTGCCAGTCAGATTAGCGATTCTCCAAATGTCAGACAAATTAGTATTATTGATAAATGTGTTCAGAAAGACACTGAAATTACTCCTCTCTATTCTGCAGGTGGAAGATCTATCTAAATACGGATCTATGTTTTGGCGTTTTCATGTGCAGGTTGAATGTATCCACCTCAGATTTGGTCAAATTTGATTCAATATGTCCAAAATGGTGAACTTACGTAACATCATATGATCATGGCGGTGCAACGAGTTCTGAGGTTTTGTCATGACACAAGTAATTGTTGTAACTCATTAGTACATTGTTGAATCTACATCAATTTTTCACATGTAGAATAAGAGGATTGAGTTTTTAAATGTTTGAAAATGTCTGATTAATTACTTAACTAGTTAATTTTGTCTGTCTGCTTAATCTGGTTTGAAAGGGATGTGTTTGTTTTGTTCCATTGCATTTCAGTGACCACCTCTTCTGTTTCTTTGTGTGTTGATGTAGAGAGAAGACAAAGGTGGATTTAAAGTGAAACCTAAAAGTTGTATCTGGACAAAAATCCCCTGATTCCAGCAAACATGGATGGAAGACCCACCTGTGACCAGTGTGGAAAGACTTTCACCAGAGCAAGATACCTAAAAAAACACCAACGTATCCACACTGGAGAAAAACCATATGAGTGTGACCATTGTGGAAAGACTTTCACCAGAGCAGATAGCCTAAAATTGCACAAACGCATTCACACTGGAGAAAGACCATATGAATGTGACCAGTGTGGAAAGACTTTCATCAGAGCAAGTTACCTAAAAGACCATCAACGCCATCACACTGGAGAAAGACCATATGAGTGTGACCTGTGTGGAAATGCTTTCATGAGAGCGACTGATCTAAAAATCCACCAACGCATTCACACTGGAGAAAGACCATATGAGTGTGACCTGTGTGGAAATGCTTTCACCACAACAAATCAACTAAAAATCCACCAACGCATCCACACTGGAGAAAGACCGTATGAGTGTGACCAGTGTGGAAATGTTTTCACCAGAGCGAGTCACCTAAAACTCCACCAACGCATCCACACTGGAGAAAGACCATATGAGTGTGACCAGTGTGGAAATGCTTTTACCGCATCAGGTTCCCTAAAACTCCACCAACGCATCCACACTGGAGAAAGACCATATGTGTGTAACCAGTGTGGAAAGAATTTCACCCAAAGGAATGAGGTTAAAGCTCACCAACGTATTCACACTGGAGAAAGACCATATGAGTGTGACCAGTGTGGAAAGAATTTCACCCAAAGGAATGAGGTTAAAGCTCACCAACGTATTCACACTGGAGAAAGACCGTATGAGTGTGACCAGTGTGGAAATGTTTTCACCAGAGCAAGTCACCTAAAAATCCACCAACGCATCCACACTGGAGAAAGACCATATGAGTGTGACCAGTGTGGAAAGAATTTCACCCGAAGGAATGAGGTTAAAGCTCACCAACGTATTCACACTGGAGAAAGAACATATAATTGCGACCAGTGTGGGAAGTTTTGCACCAAAGCTAATCACCTAAAAATCTCCCAATGGGTCCACGCTGCAGAGAGACCCTACCAGTGCAGATTCTGTGACAGATCTTTTCTCACAGGTTCAAAATGTACTAAACATGAACGTATCAGACATTTCCTCAAAGGACAAAAACTGAACAGTCGTACAAAAAGTAAGACATTGGACTCTAGTGGAAAGAGTCAGTGTCATAACACACCTAAACAGTTTGAATGTTTCCAATGTGATGAAAGATTCTCGTCATCCTCTGCCCTCTGCTATCATCAGCGCAGATGTGAATCATTGTCTGGACCAAAATGTCCCTCAGCATCAGATGACAGGAAGAAACACAGTGTGTGTGAACCAGCAGCACCCACTTCTGACAAGAACATCAGACTTAAAGACCTCCAGATCAGACTTCACAGAATCCAGATGTGAAGACAAACATCAGACTGAAGGCTGTGTTTTGTTGTCCTCAGAGTACAGAAGTGTGTTCTAATGCACCACCTTCACAAAACAGTGACGTTACTGAACCTCAACCTGCCACGAGGTGAAAAGTTCAACTAGTGGAGGTCAACAAGGACCTGGTTTCTATGGCGATACTACTTCTCACTGACTGTGGACTTTAATCAGTAACTTGTTGTGATTCTGTTACTGGTTGGGGTTCATGCAGTTGGATTTACATCAGTTAGAAACAACATGATGAACATAATATAACTGAGACAGAATGACTGATGAGCTGGTTGTGGTTTAGTCCCAAACTGAGGCCGACAACATGAAGGAGATCACATTCCATTGGAGGAGGAAGTCTGTTTAGCACAAAGTTCACCACCAAAGGAGATGGTGCAACCAGTCAGTGCTCCATCTACTGGTCCAATCTGGTACTGGTCTGGTCCAGTGTTCTTAATATCAAACTGGTTTCACCTGTTTTTACACTGGTCCAACCCTGACCTGCAGAATGTGTTTGATTTGATTGAAAAAGCTGAACTACTGATGACTGTGGTAAAGAGGAACCCACTGGATGAATCAGAAACATTACAAATATTTTGTTGTACTATGTTGTATTTTGTCAATTTGTTTTATTATAATTATGAAGTGGATTTGTAACATAAGAGAATATTAGTATGGTATATTTTCTTTGTGGCTGTGGTGATAAATGTGGCTGCAGTAAAGCAGATGGAATCAGTCCAACGTGGACAAACCGACTCAAACAGGAAACTAACATGTGACTGTGGTCTGTCAGACTCAGTGGAGTCTAATGCTGCTGAAAAACCACACAGAAAGGCCTGACATGGTCAAAGCCTGACACCACAGAAGAAGAAGGAGTCAGTAGTGAATGTGTGCAGGGCTCATTCCACTCCTCTAGGGGCTCAGATGGATGAGGACCTGCTCCAGAGGTCAGAGGTCAGAGGTTCCCATCCACTGTTTCATTTGAAGGGCTTTTTCTTCTTCCACTGTTTTCATGTTCAGACCTGATGCAGTCTGTGTGTAGAACTGATTCACACTAAAACAGGAGTGAACAGGTGGAACCGCCTCATCAGTCTCCTTGGAGCTCAGTGGGTTCAGGATCAGGTCTGGACCTCAGAGGTTGTGGGATCTGATCTGGTCTTGGCTGTAATGAGCTGGTTGTTGGACAGAAGTGGTTCAGTGACTTTATCCTTCCCCATCATCATGTGAGTAAAGGAAGGTGTTTCCTCTCATCATGTTGGGACCTCCTTTAGATAGGACTCATGTAAAACTGGTCCAGAAGGTTCTAGATCAGCTGTCCAACTCCAGCTGCTGTTTCAGAGACTTCCAGACCTGGACACGGTCTAGTTCCAGGTCTTCAAATCATGCAAAGAACTCAACTGTTTCCTGTCACTTTACTCAGTAGAATGAACCTACTCCCATCTCTGAATGTTCGTTATTTACTCGTCTATGGAATTCTCCCATATTTAATTATTGGGTTTGGTTTTCCATGGAACCACCTACTGTCCACAGTATTTACCATAATCACCCTTTAACACCATCCACACATAATTTGTTCAATTACTTCTTAATGTGACCTTTTCCAGTTTTCAGTCCAGGTGATGTTATATTTGTGATGGAAAAATGTGTCAATAAAGAGCACAAAAGACAAGGCTGGTCTCACATGTGAGTTTATTCACCCTTTGGAAGGAGGAGCCTCTGGAACGAAAGCACAAGGCTAAGGTGGAGGAGTAAAAGGGTGAGGAGGAGCAAAGGCAGTGAGTCTTCTGTACACAAGATAATGGCATGGCACACAATGACAGGATTCTGACAGAAAAGAGAGAAGGTTCAAATCAGCAAGTGGTGACAAGTGATCAGAACATCATGAAGACACAATGAGATCGGTAAGGAGACGTCCAGAGTTCCTTTGTATGAAGATGGGGAAAAACTAAGATATAAGATCGGGGGGGGCTCTGGTCATGTGAGTCAGTGTGGCTGATAATGTGTCATTTTAGACTGGGGTCAGCGATCGATCAATCGTGTATAATTTTCATCTTATCAACCACAGAAGGAACAAAGAAACATTTGATGTTTTAGTAGATACAGATGGTGGACATCAAAGTTAACGTGTAGCTGCAAATCAAGTCATTTTCTGTAGATTCAGAGAAATGATGACATTAAATGAACAGAGCTTCCATGTGTAGCTTCATCTGCGTTAAAACAAGTGGATGCATTAGTGTCAATACACTGACATAGAAAACTGAAGGATCTGATTAAGATGGTCCAAAAACACCTGAAATCAGAGGAATGCACCCATGCATTTATTAGACATCTAGATTATCTATCATTTAATTTATTCACATTTATGTAATGATTCTGTTCAGACACTGACAGTTATTTCTCTACTTTGAAGAAACGGAGGATGTTCAGTCCGACTACAAAGTTTTTTCTTGTCAAAAACGTAGAAAACAAAAGAATAAGTCTGAGACTCACAAGAGAATAAACATGTTTTGGTGTCATGGAGGTAATAAATGTGACACTGATCCAGAGGGTTTAGAGATCAGGGTTTAGAGAAGACATTGTCATTAGATCTGTTGGTCAACATGAACATTTGAGTATAATGCTCTTCTTTCTAATTTGGTTTCTTTCTTTCTTTTTTTTTTTTTTAAATTTGGTTTGTTTCTATAGTGTCTCTAATGTGACAGGATAGTGGATTAGACAGAACCATAGAACTGTGATTTATACGGTTTTACATGTGTGTAATAACGCCTTATTCTGTAAAAACATTACACAAAAGTGACAGAACACATCATTCAGGCATCAGGTTTTAATTAAAGACACATACATATATTTAGGAAATAAGTTATTAAATATCTGTACAATAATACAGGATTTGATTAAGATCATAAGCAGTAAATAAACCTAATCAGTCGTGACAAAGTAGATGTTCCTCATGTGTATTTGTGTCTGCAAGTAAACAACATACAGGGTGGGGAAGCAAAATTTACAATGAACATTTAGTTGTTTTTTCTCAGCAGGCACTACGTCAATTGTTTTGAAACCAAACATATATTGATGTCATAATCATACCTAACACTATTATCCATACCTTTTCAGAAACTTTTGCCCATATGAGTAATCAGGAAAGCAAACGTCAAAAGAGTGTGTGATTTGCTGAATGCACTCGTCACACCAACGGAGATTTCAAAAATAGTTGGAGTGTCCATAAAGACTGTTTATAATGGAAAGAAGAGAATGACTATGAGCAAAACTATTACCAGAAAGTCTGGAAGTGGAGGAAGCAACAAAAAATGTACCAAAGCTTTTATTAAAGCTCTCAAATCCAAAATCCTAAAGGATCCAACCAAATCCATGAGAAAAATGACAATTGAACTTGAGGTAGACAACAAGACCGTTAGAAATGCAGTAAAATATGATTTGAAGTTAAAATCTTACACAAGAACACCAAAGCACTTGTTGACAACAGCTATGAAGGAAAAGAGATTGGAAAGGTGCAAGAAAATTATTACATGGTTCAAGAAAAAGTCCTCCATTGTAACGATCTTTTCAGATAAAAAGATCTTCACTGTCGATGCTGTTCTGAACCGCAGAAATGACAGATTTAAACATCTAAACATCCTGCTCAAGTTATGGCTTTTGGTGTTGTGGCTTCTGATGGAAAGAAAATACCAATAAAATTCTACAAAGCTGATGAAAAAATCAATGTTAATACTTACTACAAGACTCTGAGATACCAGGTATTGCCATGGCTTAAAGCAAACTACCCACATGGAAATTATGTATGGACACAGGATGGTGCTCCAGCCCACACAGCTAGAAAAATACAAGATTTCTGCAAATCCAACTTTAGCAATTTTTGGGAATCATGTTTATGGCTGCCTTCTAAACCCTCTGGATTCTGCTATTTGGGGCGTTTTAGAACATGCTACCAATAGAACATCACACAGCAATGTCGACTTTCTTAAAGATACTGTTAAAGAAGAATGGGAGAAGTTGTCACTTGAATATTTGAGAAACACTTGCGCAAGTTTCAGGAAGCATGTGAAGGCAGTTATTGAGAAAGAAGGAGGACACATAGAATAAAAACATTTTCTATTATGTACATTTTCTTGTGGCAAATAAATTCTCATGACTTTCAATAAACTAATTGGTCATACACTGTCTTTCAATCCCTGCCTCAAAATATTGTAAATTTTGCTTCCCCACCCTGTACAGAAACACTGACCATGTGCAAGAATGTGAATATTTACTGCAAATCAGTGTGACTTCTGCTGTTGCCTTTGAGAGACCAGTTCAGAAATGTGTGGCTTCACCTTGGCAAGTGCCACTCTCATGTCATTTTCACAGCAAAGTCTGTTCCTTTTCTTCGCGACGATGCGTCGGTCGTCACATGATTGTCACATGATTGACCAAAAAATGTAAACAAACGCTACACATGGCTGCCTCCGTGGTTAACAGGAAGTAGCAAAAGTCATAACAACGATGTGGAAAATACTCAAATAATTCATCGTCAGACGAGTGGAAGAGATTATAAACACTTTCGGATGTGTTGTAGTGCTATAAGCAACAACAATACACCGCGTATATTGGATGTCAATCAGAGAAAGAGTCTCCGAAGCCGTTTGTTTACATACACGGACCTAGCCCAACACACACACCTGACTAATGAGTTGAGTGTGTGTCTTGACCTCCGCCGAACCCCTGAGACTGACTCACCGAACCCCTAGGGTTCGATCGAACCCAGGTTAAGAACCACTGCTCTAGTGAAACACCTTCGAAACAGCAGTGGTTCATGAATAGTTTGGGTGACATCACGCAGTTCATGAAACACTTGGGTCACGTGACCGGTGTTTTGACTCGCGTTTCGGAGCACAGCTTCGAAGCGCATGCGCTTCGAGACTTCGAACGGGTGTCGCAAGCCCGTTTCAAAACGGCCATCCTTACCAGCAGCGGCCAGCTACCGGGCCAGGAGCCACCACCACCACTAGCGGCCAGCTACCAGGCTAGGCCAGGAGCCAAGCTAACACTGGAGACATGGCAACTAAAAAACTTGCAGAAGACATGGAAGAAGTTAAGAAGTCTTTGAACTTTATGTCTGAGGAACTAAGCAAGGTGGCAAAACAACAGACGGGACTACTGGATTTAATTGAGGAAATGCGGAAATTGAAGGAGGTGATCAGGGAAAAAGACAAGAAAATAGACGAACTGGAAAGAAGAGTTGAAGATCTGGAGCAGTGCATAAGGATGGATGATCTAATGATAACAGGACTAAAGACAAACCATTGCACTTATGCAAGCATCACAGCAGGTGACAAGGACGGTGAGGATGCATCAAACACTGAATTATACTCTCTGGAGGAACAAGTTATTAAGTTTTTAAACAGCAAAGACATTGCTTTACACCATAAAGATATAGCTGTTTGTCACACCTTACCCCAAAAACAGAGTAAGAGGCCAAACATTATTATTCGTTTGGTGAGTAGAAAACAGAAGATTGAAGTGCTTAAGCATGCAAAAAAACTTAAGGGCACAGGGGTGTACATAAATGAAAATTTAACAAAGAGAAATGCTGCAATTGCAAGACAAGCAAGAATCTTAAAAAAGGAAAAAAAAAATCCAAGACACATGGGTAAGAAACTGTAAGGTAATGATAAGACTGAATGGTACTCCTGAACGGGCCAAAGTTGTTGTTATTAGAGACATAACTGAGCTTGATCAATACAAATGAAAATGAAGAACAAAGTACAGAGGTGGACCAGTGGAGATATGTCAAATCAGATTTTTGTTGTGATGGAGCTATGAGGTCAGTTAGTGTTGGGGACTGAAATATGAGAATGTGTGAATACACTGAATTTAAGTCTTTTGACTTTCAAGATCACAAACCCTATGTTTTAGAGAATGATATTGATCCAGAGACTCACTTCTACCACAGCATTAAAACAACATGTGAATATTATTCAGAAGACAAGTATAAGTCTAAAATGAAGGGTTTTTCGGTGATTCGCTTTAATAGCAGGAGTCTCTATAGTAATTTTGATAAAATTAAAGATTATTTGCAACAATTCCAGCATAAATTTAGTGTAATAGCAATTTCAGAGACTTGGCTGAGTGATGAGAAAGGGTTACATGATGAGTTAGAAGGATATGAGATGTTTTGGCAAAACAGAGCCAATAAAAGAGGAGGGGGCGTGGCCCTATTTGTGTTAAATGATTTGAAATGTAAGATAAATGGTGACTTGACAATTGCTATAGACAATCTGATGGAATGTGTAACGGTTGAAATTAAGATGGAAAAACACAAAAACATATTTCTTAGTTGTATTTACAGGACACCAGGGTCATGTATTGAGAAATTCAATAAGGAGATTACTGAGTTATATGAAAAGTATTGTGATAAGGTGATTCTGGTTTGTGGTGACTTTAACATTGATCTACTGAAATGGAATGAACATGCAAAAACGGCAGAATTTGTAAATACTATGTTTAGTTTGAGTTTTCATCCTGTAATTACAAAACCAAGTAGAATCACATTGGAAAGTGCAACATTGATTGATAATATTTTTACAAACATTATTGATGGTGAAATAACGAGTGGTCTATTTCTGACTGACATAAGTGATCATTTACCAGTTTTTATAGAACTGGAAATGAACAACAAATCATCTTTACCCAACTATAAGCAAAAACCTTGTCTGGTTAGAACAAAGTCACTAGAAGCAATTATGGCCTTAAATGAGGAACTCATAAATTATGACTGGCATGAAGTTTATTTAGATGATGTTAATGAATCATATAATGCTTTCTTAGACATATTCCTGACATTGTACAACAGACATTGTCCTGTGAAAGAATATAGGCAAAATTTTAAAAAGAATAAGAAACCATGGTTAACTAAGGGATTGGAAAGGGCTTGTAAGAAGAAAAACAGGCTCTATAGGGAATTTCTGAAGCACAGAACGAAAGAAAAAGAGAATAAATATAAAAGATACAAAAATAGATTGACAGCAATTATAAGAACACATAAAAAAGCCTATTATGATAAGTTGTTAGAAATACACAAAAATGATATTAAAGGTACTTGGAGAGTGTTAAATGATATGATTAAAAAAAGTAATAAAAAAAATGTTGCTACATATGTTGTTAAAACTGGTGACACTGTGGTGGAAAATATAGAGGACATCGTGAACATATTTAATGATTTTTTTGTTAATGTCGAGAATATATCAAACGCAAAATGTCCAAGGCTGTTGCGATTCTTTATGAAACTCGAGACTTGTTAAGCAAAAAATGTTTGCATATGTTGTATTGTTCACTTGTAATGCCATATATGTCATACTGTGTGGAAGTATGGGGCAATGTGTATAAAACTAATTTAGACCCGATAATTAAACTCCAAAAAAGAGCTATTAGAGTCATAAACAAAGCTGGTTATCTCCAATCAAGTAATCCACTTTTTGTAGAATCTGGTTTACTAAAATTTTTTGACATTGTATATTTAAAAACAATGGAATTTATGTTTCGCGTTAAAAGTAAAAACCTTCCTTTTTGTATTCAGAAAATTTTTAAGTTAAGAGAAGGACATTATAATTTAAGAGGGATGTTTGTGTTTGAAAAATGTAAAGTAAGAACAAACGTTAAATATCACAGTGTTTCAGTTATTGGTGTCAAGCTATGGAACGAACTGAAGGATGAAGTGAAATTGTGTAGCACACTGTTGAGTTTCAAAAAGAATTTAATTTGTCAAATTATGAAGGGCTATGAAAGTAATATGATTACAAAATAACTTATTACACTGAATGTAGTATAATTTAAGTTTAAGTATTTATCTGCTGCAACTTAAGGTGTGGACTTGGACTAAGGATGTGAATAGGAGAAGCAGAAATAAGCCTCCAGCTTCAGCTTCTTCCTTTTTCAGTTACAAAATGTGTTAATTTTGTTTGTTTTTTTAATATGTAGGTGTTTTGTTTTGTTGTTTTTTTTAATATGTATGTGTTTTGTATTTTGTATTTAACTGAAATAAACATTCATTCATTCATTCATTCATTATTATTATTATTATTATTATTATTATTATTATTATTATTATTATTATTATTATTATTATTATTATTATTAATGGAGCAAATGGACAAATAATATAAACTAAAACATAAGCAGCTGTTCTATCAGAATCCATTCATGTAGTTTTCTCAGTTACTCACAGTCATTCCCACTAATGTGATTTGTGAGGTCTCAATGACAATGGAAAGAACAAGATCTATTCTATCAGTACAATTGGGAATCTTTCATATGTGGATGCAGATAATGTAAATAATATTTTGAGGAAAAAGGTCAGGTTTTTTTTATTAAAGTTGTAAATGAATGTAAATGAACCTGGATATTTTCTGAGATCGTAGTGGGAGAAGAAATCCACAGCAGATCGAAGTGGGACTTGTACTGAGACGTTGTGTCTTCTGTTTCCTTCAGGACTAACATTGAGGGTCAAACAAACTCTTAAAGACTTCATCACTGTCAAATCCCAGATCAGCAGCAGCTATCACGTCCTGACCTCCGACACCACTGACTCTAAATCTTCTCGCAATGAGGACTTCACCAGACCGCATTTGCCCGACGTGAGGACGATCACCGACAGAAACGAGTTCATCTGGTGTAAGTGACGGACGATGAATGATGAATGAGAACCACATGAATGAGTTTAGATCGACTGTAAAAATCTGAGTCAGATCATTATGACAATCAGATGTGATGCGTGTACAGGCATTTCAGAAACAGCAATAATCCATAAACATGTTTATACTTCTTGGTATTTCTTCTCAGTTCAACTGGACTTCTTTAGTTGAACCAAGAAGAACGGTGACCTGGACAAACGAGAACCTACAGACACCTGTTTTAGATGTTTCAGTTTGTTATTGGCTTTAATATAATCAGATTACTGCTGTTATCTGATTAAACAGATCAGATTAGACTGTTTACATGATCAATAATAATCCAATAATTCCACAAATCAGAGTTCTTACGTACGTAGTGACGTAGCCTCAGACTTCCTGTTGTCTTCAGCTCATGTTGGTTGGTTTTGTTCATTTTTTTTTTCATTATTGTATAACATTTTTGGTCAGTTGTGTTTATTTTATTCATTATTTCATTAAATTTTTGTTCGGTTTTGTTCATTTTATTCATTATTTTATAACATTTTTGTTCAGTTTTGCTCATTTTATTCAGAACTTTATTTAATTTTTATTTGGTTTTGTTCATTATTTCATTACTTTATTCCATTTTTGTTCAGTTTTGTTCATTTTATTCACTATTTTATTACATTTTTGTTCAGTTTTGTTATTTTTTTCATTATTTTATTCAATTATTGATCAGTTTTGCTCATTTTATTCATTACTTCAATTTTTCTTTGGTTTTCATTATTTCATTACTTTATTCACCTTTCGTGTGGTTTTGCTCATTTTATTCATTATTTAATTCCATTTTTGTTGTTTTTTTGTTCCTTTTGTAATTATTTTTCTCAGGTTTGTTCAGTATGGGATCAGGGTGCTGTTGGGGGTCAGAGGTCACAGTTGTGGACACTGATAACAGGTTGTGTTGTTGTTTCTCCATCAGATTTCTGTGATCTCACCCTGGACCCGAACTCGGCTCATCAGAAACTCCGTCTGTCCAATGGGAACAAGACGGCGACGTGTGGAGGCGTGAATTCATATCCTCAAAAGCCCGAAAGGTTTATCAGACCTGAACAGGTCATGTGCAGGGAGGAGCTTAACAGGCGCCATTACTGGGAGGTGGACTGGAGCAACAGCAGCAATGACGACGTCGGCGTTGGTGTGGCGTACAAAAGCCTGAACAGGTATGATGGCTACCTCGGCGGAGATACCAAGTCCTGGCTCTTCGTCAACAGGTATGGGTCATACTACCGCCTTCATGGTGAAGAGCAGAAAGTGGCCGTTCCTTCTGGCGACTTCAGACGAATCGGTGTGTTCCTGGACTGGCCTGCGGGGACGCTGTCCTACTACAAAGTGTCCTCCAACACCCTCACCCACCTCCACACCTTCTACAACACCTTCACTGAGCCTGTGTTCACTGCCTTCTTTGTTGGCACAGACTCCAGCTACGTCACCCTCCACCCTTTTAACTAAACGGACACTTTCATTTGGTGTTTTTTGCTGCAGAAAAGCATCACAGAAGTGGGCGTGGTTAAAATGGCTGGAGTTAAGACCGGCGCTGATTCAGATTTAGATGGTTTTTAGCTCCTCTGATCATAGGACATGAGCTGTTGTAGAGGCGCCGCCTTCGTCACAGTCTTCGGTGGCATCTTTGTCACTGTCTTCCTCACCTTCTTTGTCACCATCTTCATAACCGTCTTCCTTACCGTCATCATAACCATCTTCCTCACAGTCATCATAACAGTCTTCATAACCATCTTCGTCACCGTCTTCATAACCATCTTTGTCACCGTCTTCCTCACTTCTTCCTCACCATCTTCATAACCGTCTTCCTCACCATCTTCCTCACCGTCTTCCTCACCGTCTTCATAACTATCTTCCTCACCGTCATCATAACTGTTTTCATTACCGTCTTCATCGCCGTCTTCATAACCTTCTTCATAACTGTCTTCGTAACCATCTTCCTAACCATCTTCATAGCCATGTTCGTAACCGTCTTCGTAACTGTCTTCATTACCATCTTCATAACCTTCTTTGTCTTTATTAACAATTTCTTCAAACATCTTCTCCAAAACTACTTAGTCAGAAATTTTGTTTCTTAACCCTATAACACCAAATGTATCATATTTGATCCATGAGTTTTGAAGCCCTCTACATGATCAGTGTGATATTTTTTTGTCTTGAAAAACCTGATGTATACAATTAGATACATGTAATACACAGATAATCCACCAGGGGGAGGAGTTCATTCACCAGAGGCCTTTCCAGTGACACTACAAGACTGTTATTAATGAGGAAGAACTAGGACCATTTCAAAAAGGAATTAACTATTTATTAGATGTGTTTGTGTTATATTATGTTTTTATTTGTTCAAAAATAATACTGTAATATTTGAGCATTGAGACCTGATGGATCAAATGTGATACAAAATTGAAACTCATGCATGGAAATTAATATTTAAAAAAAAAAAAAAAATTGGGGGTTGTTCAGAAGGACCAATAAAGGCTCCAGTTTCAAAGAACTGGAATTTTCTGTCAGTGATTCAATGGTTGAATCTTTACAGCAGGGGTGGGCAATCCTGGTTCTCGAGGGCCAGTTTTAGATGTTTCCCTCTTCCAGCACACCTGAAGGTCATTATCAGGCTTCTGCAGAGCTTGATTATAGGCTTGTCATGTGAGCCAGGTGTGTTGGAGGAGGAATACATCTAAAACATGCAGGATACCAGCCCTCGAGGACCAGGATTGCCCACCCCTGCTTTACGGGGTGAAAAATAGAAACATGTCAGTGAAGTAGCATCTGAAAACTCCATAATCTGAGTTTCGTAAATGTTTAACCAATTATGATTCTGTGTAAAACTTCCTCATCTCAACATCATTTTTAAGAACTAATAATAAGCTGTCAGATTTTTTAACTTTTAATATTCGCAAACGTCTTACTTTGAATCTAATCTGTTTGAACCTTTTTGGAGTTCCTCATAGATTTGATTGTTTTTTTCTTTTCTCTTCAGTCATTATGGTTTATTAAATGTAGATCAAAATGACGACAAATATAAATAAATATAAAGTTCCATGTACCGCTCAGGATGAATGAACATGAGACCAGAGAAGACTTTATTCACTGTCAGAGTCATTTAGAAGATGATGACGATGAATGTTGAATCCAAATATTCAATAAAAGCTGACCTGAGTTGAACTGTGTGCTGTTGATTTTATCCTTTAATATCAAAATGAGGCAGATTTTAGAGAATGTTCTAGAAACATCAAATATTAATGTTATAATGTGAAAACAGTTTAGTGAAATAAACAGAAATAAGTGAAAAGACCTAGAAAACAAAGTATTAACAAACCATCCATCCATCCAATTCAAAAATTCTGTCCCAAACCATGTTGCTGTACACATTAATGAAAGTGAAGTCAAAACAGCTTCAGAAGCAGCGATACTGGCAGATGAGTATATGCTGACTCATGCTACAGGGTTTGAATGGCGCAGAAGTGGAAATGGTGCTAGAAGGGAGAACGTGAAGCCTGGTCTGGGTAGGTTCTTTAATGCTCATCAGAGTTCACAGACCAGTGTCAGGAGTGTGCCTGGGATGGATGGAATATTTGATCCTGGTAAAGTGTATCATTTATGTAAAAACAAAGGTTATTGGAAAGGGGAATGTCCAACTGTTACTGTCAATACTGACGATAAGTCATCTGAGTCAAGTGTGTATGTGAAGCCTGCTGGTTTTGTGTCTCCCATGCACAGTCAGGTAATAGCTGACACATCTTTTGAACATCCATTGACACTGGTTGATGAAATTTATGCTCCTTTCATGTCAGATGGATTTGTTTCTCTGTATGGTGGTGAGAGGAAACCAGTTAGGATTTTGAGAGACTCAGGGGCTTCTCAGAGTTTCATTTGGGAGCGTCTTTGGATTAGAGTGAGAAAAAAAAAAATGGAAATGAGATTTTTACTCCATTTAATAATAATTATAATGAATTTTGTAATGAATCCAAGTGTTTTTTTCACTGTAAATGTCAATGTAATGTAAATCAGACTCAGATTTATGGTAATTCTTCATTTAAGCAACAAAACAACATGTTACACAAACTCTGGACATGAATGAATGAATGAATGAATGAATGAATGAACGTGAACATTTTACTGCTGAAAGATACTGGAGTATCTAGAAACAGATGGAAATAACACTCACAAGCCTTTACGACTAAAATACTGTAATTCCACCAATAAACAGGTGTTATGGATGTAAATGTACAAAGAATAAAGTTATATTAGGAAAAAAAATAGAATTGTTTTTTAGTAAAGAGTCAAAATTCTTTACAACTTTCAGCCCAAATGATGAATTGAATGTAGACGTGGAGGCTATTCTCCAGATATTTCCACCTCTTTATGACTTTTCTCCAAACATTATGTCCTTTAAAGTAATGGTCATTTTCAGCCTAAAGTCATAATCCTCTCACTTTGTAAAAATGCTGATAGATGAGTTATTGTGAAGGTGTCGTCTCCGTTAGTGATTTCTTCAAACATCTTCTTCCCTGAAACTATTGGTCGAATTCATTTGAATTTCATCTGGATCTTCTTTGGGACAATGTTTACAAAGTTTGTTCACAGTTTAGAAAAATGTAGATTTTTTAAATATTCTAAATGTTCCTTTCCTTCTAATGGTCCATATTTTGATGGTTTCTAACATGTAAATGGTTCCAGATATCAGTCTAGTTCCTATTGATCACTGATAGAAATCATATCTGGACTGTGATTGGATGAGTTGAGTTCTCCTCCAGTGAAAGTCCCGCCCACTTCTATAGTTAGATTGATGTGCATCCAAACCACAGGACTGGAACATAGAGACAGAACCTGACAACCTCACACATTCAACTGGGGATTGATTCTGGATAGTCCAGTTCCACTGTATAAACAAGAAATCACATATTAACAATCATTTCATGACAAGAGGAAAAATACTTTATTCCAACATTATGGGCAGCAGTGTTCTAGCATCAGAACCTCTAAGGAATGACCACTGCAACTGACAAACAGAGCAAAACAATCAACAGGAACTAAATAAGCAACAGGAAGAAAAATATAATGAAATAATCACCAAAATTTTAAAAATTAATAAAATAATGAACATAAATGAAGAAAAATTAAAACACAGGACCAATAATTCATCATGGAAATAAATAGAATTAAGTAAAATTAAACAAACAAGCATCAGAAATAAATAAAATAATTGTTGAATTGAGACTGATTTATGTTATTGGTGTTTCTAAATGTTCTGTGTATTTGTAGATGATCAACTCAGACAGAATTGTGTTAAAATTCAACTGATTTGTCTTGAACAATTTCTTTTTCTTTTTTTTTTTTATATTTATCTTTTTATGAGCAATGTAACAACACATCCAAAGGAGCAGAATTACAGTGCATTCATTATACATTGCCTTTTATATCATTTTCCCCCATGCCCAATCCAACCCCAAGGCCCTCCAAGAAGGGGCAACAGCAGAAGCAAGAACATCATAACAGTCTCTGAACAGTAGAAAATCAAATAAGTACAAGCAGTATCAAATCTGTGATGTACAAGAATATTAACTGAGCTAACGGAAATAGAAGAAAATAAAAATAAATATAAAATACAAATTTAAAAAAAAAAAAAATTAAGTCATAGCTTGTAGATACCTGTGTTTACTTTTAAATATTAGATGTATCAAATGTGACAATAACTGATAGACAGAACAAGTTACGACAAAAAACAACAACACTAAACAATAAAATAGAGTAGGGTGGAGGTGTGAGAGATCAATCTGAAGGCAGCGTTTGTAAAGACTGAATGTAATCTAAAAAGGATTGCCATTTATTAAATAATTTAGTTGAGGAGCTTTGTAGTGAGAGTCGAATCTTTTCTAATTTAAGAAAAAACATAACATCTTTAAGCCAAAATGAAATAGACGGGGGTTTAGGAGACTTCCACCAAAATAAGATACGTCGTCTTGCAAGGAGGGATGTAAAAGATATTATATCATACTCTATTTGGTTAAAACAGGAGTCAACAGGGAGCCCAAATATCGCTATAAAAGGGCACGTATTGATATTTTTCCCAAAAATATTATTCATGATCATAAAGTAATCACCCCAAAATTTCAGTAACATAGGACAGGAAAAGAAAACATGGGTTAAGTTGCAGGGAGAGCCCTGATACTTGTCACATTGGTCCACAATATTTGGATAGATTGCAGAGTCGAGATTTTGATAAATGGATTCTATGCAACATTTTGAATTGAACAAGTTGTAATCTAGCACACGGTGTGCTGGACCGTATACTAAGGATAGCTTTATCCCATAGCTGGTCTGTGAGGTTTAAGCCTAACTCACCTTCCCAAGAAATTCGAGCTTTAGTAATCAAATCATCATTAAATGAAATTAACTGCATAAATTTTTGATATAAGAGATTTCTCTTTGGGTTTCAAAGTTAGACGATCGTCCCATGGTTGTTTGGCTGGAAGAGAAGGGAAACCTGCAGAAAGAGTGGAGGCACAGTGTCGTAGTTGGAAATAACAAAACAAGTGGTTAGCTGGTAAATTGAAATCTAACATCAGATCAGAATATGTAGAAAAGGTACCATCTTTATAGAGGTCTCTCAAACACTTAATGCCTTGATTCTGCCAAATCGTAAAAGTGGAATCCATAAGTGAAGGGGGAAATAGATGATTTTTAGTTATAGGTATGAAGGTGGAGGTCAACAAAAATTTAAGGTGGCGCCTAAACTGAAACCAAATCTTAAAGGTGGAAAGCACCACTGGATTGCTTGTGAACTTGGAAGGATTCATCGGGAAGGAAGAGGAGAGTATGGCCAGAAAGGAAGATGAAGAGAGTGATTGAGCTTCTAATGTACACCATAATAAACCTGGGGATTGACACCAAAAAATACATTTGTGAATATGCGCTGACCGATAATAAAACAGTAGATTAGGTAAAGCAAGACTTGTCTTGAACAATTTCATGTTGTACAAAACACAACTATACAACACACCTACTCATCACACAGAGACACTGACGATCCAGTATCAAGTCCAAATCCTCCAAACAGTGGTTCAGTGAATGCGGTTTTGAAGGTGTGGATGTGGATCAGTTTGTCAGAGGAGACTCTGTAGAAGGACACAGATCCAGCAGGACAGTCCACATACACTGAGACTGTACCAGAGGAGGAGGAGGGGGAGGAGGACTGAGGGAGGGGTGTAAATTTCTTATTATGACAGACCCTGTAACCACTTCCATCGCAGTCCAGACTCCAGGACTGATCATTTAATCCAAACCCACATTCTAAACTGTCTCCTTTCCTTCTGATTCCTCTGTAAGTCACTGATATCCAAACGTGTCCACTCCACTGGACCTCCCAGTAACAGCGACCAGTCAGTCCAGTTGAACACATCAGCTGATACCAGTCATCAAATCTGTCCTGATGATCAGGATATGACTGAACCTCCTCCACATGTTCCACCTTCTTGTTGTTTTCAGACAGTTTGAGTTTTGTCTGCGCTGTGTTTGGATCCAGGGGGAGTTCACAGAAATCTGATGGACAGAAGAAAACACAAAACAGCTGCAGTTATTGATCAGTGATCAGCTTGATTTGACTTGAGGGGAAAGACTAGAGAATGACTTGTTTGTAATTGTGTCCCTGGTTCACACACTGTTACTGTGACACAAATGACCATATGTTGGATTGGTGATGTGTGTGTTTTATAGCTGTAAGCTAGCTGCTAGCTGTGCAGTCACAAGGAAAGACGCCGCATTAGTGTGAATATAAAACCACAGTTACACAACCTCACCTGGTACCACATTACAAACACTAATACTCAACAAACGGAATAAAAACTGAACACACTAATCAGTCAAATTAATCATCAATCAGTAAAATGATTGAAAATGAACAAAAAACTAAATTAAATGCAAAATTAACAAAACTAATGAAACAAAATATAAAATTAATCCGTAAAATTAGCAGAAATGAAACAAACTGAACAAAATAATGACAAATATAAAGAAAATACTCAAAGAAAACTAAAAAAATGTTGATTTTGTTGAATATTTAAAGGATGTCCTTTGTAACTTTGCTGTTCTCACTCTATTTAATTAGTTTTTTGTTCATTTTTGTTCAGTTTGTATTATATTAAACACAAGTACTGATAGTTGTACAAGTCCTAGTAGTTCACTCAAAGACCAAACAAAGAAGTCATGAAGTTCTCATGAAAATCTTCCACATAAACATGTGACTAAATAAATGCTGATCATGTGATCACATAGATTATGTGTGTTCCAATGCAGATCACTGATGGGTTGCAGCGTCACAGCACTTTAAACCTCCACAGGTTTGAGTTCTGATGGTTTTGGGGAAATTCATGATGGAGACAAATAAAGGTCTGGTCTGAAACGTGTCTGTGTGAGTTTTATTTCAGAGAAGCTCTGAGATGTGAGTTGTAGTTGTGGTTTTTCTGTCTAATGTCATGTAGGCAGTAGTCAAGGACAGATAGACAGGAACTGGAATTTACTGACATTTCATTCCAATGGTTCTGTTCAGTCTGTGTCTCCAAGTTCACTGTCAAAAACCTTCTGATCAAAAACAAACTGTATTAGTGAAGACCTTTGCACAGATTTTAATTTTTAAAAAATCTTTCCCTTTTTCCTAATTGTCCATTAAATCCATAATATTACAGCCTTTATCTAATGGATAATAAATATTTATGGGAGTGATTTGATGTTTTAGTTGAACTTGTTACTGTGACAAACTTTCCTCCTGATCGACTCAGCTGTGTTTTTGACTTTATTGTTTGTTCGTCTTCCACTTTTATCAGACAGCGGCACAAGAACGACACTAGAATGATCCATAAAGACAGAGGAGGTGTGATTGGCCAGTGGTCTGAGGTTCTGAGGACTCGTCCCTCAGGGTATTTGTGTCATGTGATCCGTGACCTGACCAATCAGCTGTCAGCTCACCCACTGTCTTCACTGACAGTTGATGTGTTTTCTAATGTGGTACCAGCTCTCACTGTACGTTCAGGTTGGGTTTCAACTGTAATCCAATGGAAATCCACTTACACTTCCTCAGACCTGGTCTCAACCATCGGACTCCACTGGGCTCCAACCTGAAAGGAGGAGGGGGGGGGTCAGATCAGCATTAAACATGGACATTCCATCACTCTGATCCACTCCAGCTTTTCTGTTCACATCCAGTCAATGGTTCCTGTCAGTCCCTTATTGAACGTCTGTATCTGTGACCGTGGTCTGGAACTTCAGTAAAGGATGTGGAATCAGCTGTGACAGAGTGTTCCTGTCAGCTCCACCTGTTCTATCACACATTATCTGTGTGTGCATCAGCTCAGTCCATACCTGACAGTGTCCAGTGTCCAGTGTGGATCCTCCACTAGAGCAGACAGCTCCTGTCCTGAGGCTCCTGGATGGTTGTAGCTCAGGTCTAGCAGTCTGAGATGGGACGGATTGGACTTTAGGGCTGAGACCAGAGAAGAACATCCTTCCTCTGTGATCAGACATCCTGACAGTCTGCAACACAAAACATCACACATCATCTGAGGAGGGAAAGAAGCAGCGTCAGCTGTTGGACACAGTTATTCTGAGGATGGAATTCATTCCAAATGGGATTTGTGAAGGAAAATCAGTTCACTAGCAAACATGTGTGCTGTTACTCAAAAGGTAGACGCCACTCTGGCGTTGTTTTGGTGATGGAGTTATCATTTTTAAATATACAGCTTCTTGCTGTCAATCACTGTACTGCTGAAGACTGAAAAAGAATGCTGTAGAATGCATCTGTCCATGCTCATTGCAAAGATCAAACTAGATTTACTACCGTCATGTAAGATGTAACCTTTGTAGAATGTATATAACCTGGACTTCAGCCAGCCCAGTTTAGACGATTCACAAGGTTGCTCTGAGTGCTTGTAATTGTCTCACTTTGATTCTTGCAAGAATAACAAAGTATTTTTGTGATCCCTCAAATCAGTGTGGTGTTTTTCTTTGTCTCAGAGTGCTATTACAGATTTCACTGGAGCCAGTTTCTATTTGACTGACTCGGTTCAGGACAAGATCTGAACACAGACTAAGATTAGTCCAGTCCCTGTCCATAGTCTGGAAAGACCTGATCTTTTATTGTTACTCAGATAAATTTAACTGGATGAAGATTGACTTTGACCAAATAAAGACACAAATGTACAGATATTGGTCCAAAAACATCAAGTGCATAAATGAACATCCTTCACCACCTCCAAATCAAAGGTTCAATGGTTCATGGGTTCCAGTGTTTGAACAGACAAACCAGTTCCACTCCAGTCCAACCCTCAGACTGTAGACACTTTACTGTCCTTTGGATAATATCTGTAGATTTAGACTCATTTGGTTCAAATACATCTTCATACAGTTTAGTTCCTGTGTTTGTTTCATAGAAATAAAGGAACATGCATGTGTTTCACATCAGACACTGAACAGCTGGTCTGAAAACCAGGTCAGACTGATCCACTACATGTACATCATGGTTTTAATCATCATCGTTCACACTGGTTGAACAATCCAAACCTGAGAGTCTCCAGTTTACAGTCTGGACTCCTTAGTCCATCTGACAGGATCTTCAGTCCTGAATCCTTCAGGTCGTTGTTACTGAGGTCCAGATGTGTCAGACTAGAGTACTGGGATCTGAGAACTGAGGACAGACCTTCACAGCTTCTCTCTGACAGGTTACAGATACTCAACCTGGAGGACACAGATGATATTTGGATTACAATCAGGTCAGGTCTGGACTGAAGGACCATCACAGTCCACATAGATCTCAGTTTGTTCTACAGCTCAGATCCAAATAAAGCTGCACAATTTAGAGAAAAACATTTTTTAATTTTAATATGAGTCTGTTTGCTTGTTTATCAAATCAAATGAACAGATGAATCATTTAACAATGTCAAATCAAACATAAAACTGGAACTAGAGTACAAATACCAAAACTTAAAAGTAGAAACACTTTAATGTTGTTATTTTCATTTTTTCCTGTTTTCCACAGTATCTCCATCTGCTCAGTGTCACTAAATCCAAATCATCACTGTAGAACAGAGGTGGGGTTGAACTCCTATTCCCTAATTTTCCATTTGGATCACCATAAATCCTGACCTTTAAATTATCATCTTTTTCCATTTTATAATTACACAGGTTGATTTAGTGATTACACTTGTGATTGACTTGATTGTGCAGCTCTAGATCTAATACACCTGCATTTAAACAAGTACAACATGATTTAATAAAACTCAGTCAGGACCAAAAGATCAGAAATAACTGAATTCAGATTCTAACTTTATCTGACCTGAGAGTCTCCAGTTTACAGTCTGGACTCCTTAGTCCATCTGACAGGATCTTCTGTCCTGAATCCTTCAGGTCCATGTTGTTGAGCTCCAGATGTGTCAGACTACAGGACTGGGATCTGAGAACTGAGGACAGACCTTCACAGCTTCTCTCTGACAGGTTACAGATACTCAACCTGGAGGACACAGATGATGATACGATCAGGTCAGGTCTGGACTGAAGGACCATCACAGTCCACATAGATCTCAGCTCAGGGAGGAACACAATGCTGCTGAGAGTAGGAGTGGTTGGTTGGGTTCCACTACTAGCCTCTATATTTGATTATTTGTCTACTCTTTGTTCATCTCATCGTATGTCTGGTAGAGCTGCAACGACTAGTCAACTAATAGTCGACGGCAAAATCAGTTGATGACTAATTTAGTAGTTGATGGGTCGTTAGTGATGTCATCGTGTGTATCCAATCCCAGGATAAATCATGTTTGACCGTAGCCAGTTGAAGTAGCTCAGAGTGAGACATCTGCCTTTTCCCAGATCTTTGATGCACTGACAGCACATGCACACTAATGATCTGGAACAGAAGGAGCAGCGGTAGACGCCCACTGAAGCCAGGCTACGACAAACAAACGGTCCAGAGTTTGGGAACATTTCATATGTGACACAACCAAGAAAACTGTCACATGTCAGATCTGTATCTGAGCCTGGTGGACCACGGGACCACTTCAACTATGAATGAACATTTACAGAGGAAACACGATTTAGACCAACCTCGGAGATAGTTAGCTCCCATGCTAGTAGTGAGTCTGGTACTGTATGTGTGTGTGTGTGTGTGTGTGAAGGATCATGACAGTTTAAAGAGGAATGTTGTCATTTTGTCTGAGAATTTCATCATATATTTTATGCAGCGTTAAGACGAGTATGGGAGCCATGGATGACTTTATGCAGAAAAAGCAGATGTGTACTCCTCAACACGCTACTGCTCTGACCGAGTCAATTCTAAACATGAAACATGAAATGTATTGGATCGACCCTGCAGTAACTGTTCTGTTAATGTTACTGTTGGAAAGTTCAGCTGTTACTGACGGTCTGTAGAGAACTGAGTGTGTACGGGACTATGATGGACAGGTGAGTGGATGAGAAAGGTCTGAGGGCGGAGCCAATGAGGCAGCATATGGGGGCGGAGTCAGTGAGTTGGTGTGTGTGAGAGATGCAAACAGTAAAAGAGAGACAGAGTCAGCAGTGAAGTTTCCCATTAACGTTTCTTTCTGTTATGTCGCCGTGGTTACGGCCGTCAGTACTGAGTACTTCCTAAGTAACATCATATTTATTACCTCCACCAAGTGAAACAGCAGAGGTTACGTTTTCACCAGGGTCTGTCTGCCTGTCTGTCAGCAAGATAACTCAAAAAGTTATGAATGGATTTTCATGAAATTTTCAGAAAATGTTGATACTGACACAAGGAACAAATGATAAAATTTTTGTAATGATTTGGGGAGGGAGTTGTTTGTTCATCTGTCTGTTAGCAAGATAACTCGAAAAGTTATGGACAGATTTGGATGAAATTTTCAGGAAATGTTGATACTGGCACAAGGAACAAATGACTACATTTTGGTGGTAATGGGGAGGTGAGGTGGGGAATGATCTGTCTTGGTGGAGGTCTGCGCTTTTCTAGTTGTTCTTTTAAATTCAACAATCAATAAATGAAATGTAAAAATAAAATATATATGGGAACATTACAGCTACTTACAAATATACCTCATAATAATAATTGTTGGTTAAGTCACATTAATAGTCTGTTCTTATGGAGGGAGATACTGTGCATGGTTTTCTATTTACTTTTATGAGTTAGCCTAGATGTCTTTGAATATATCTTCCCTTTCTGTCGAATATCTTTAACTCTAATTAAACAAACTGTATTACAAACAGCGGTAGGCTGTCCACAGCCAAAACTGAGCTTATTACAACTTAACATAACATAGTTTCTCCAATTCAAAGTTGAGTTCTTATAGGCTGAAATGTCGACTTGTTTGGGCAGACACAGATGACAGCGCATGACATAGCGGTTCTTTTTCATAGACCGTAAGGCAAACATAATTTGAATGTGCGGCCAGGGGTGTCAGGGTTGGTTCTAGCCCCGGCCCCAGACAAGCAACGGTAACAGATACAATTAAAGCCGCAAGTGGCATTGAAAGGACCTTGCCACAGGCACGTCCAGTACAAGTATGTCCATCATTCAGCAGGTGGCGCTCTAGCACCAAATTTTAGGTCTTCGATGATTGGGTGTAGGCCTGGGAGATTGACAACTGATTCAAATTTGAGGCAAATCGGTGTTTGTATGTCTGAACTAAAGCAATTTTTGTAATGGTAAATTTTCGAAGAAACTTTGCAAAGTTTGCGATGTCATCACACAAAAATGGTGACACCAATCCCAAAAATTTGGCTAACTTTAAATGCCCCACTCCTCTAGATACTGTACACCGATTTTGAGCTCATTCGGTCAAGTGCCGAAGGAGGAGATAGTTAAAATATGATTTCAGAGAAAACGCTGCCTCAGCATTTTGGAAATTTCAATCCAATATGGCTAACTTCCAGTTGGTTTAGGGGCGTGGCCATAATAATTTTTGTTTGTTTGCTGATGATGAATCTGTGTACCGATTTTCGTGGCTGTATGACAAACTTTACGTTGGACGTGATCCCATTGGCGTAATGTATTTCCACTTTTCAAGGGGGCGCTTTCGTGACATTTCTTTACCGACATCTCTGAAACCTGTAAATTCAATTTTGCACATTTCTGAATTTTGGGGAAACTTTGGTGAGTTTTCATAAATGTTCAGGGGGTCAAATCTGAGCTCAAAGTGCAGGAGAAAGAAAAATTAAAGCCGCAAGCGGCATCTAAAGGCCCTCGCCAAGGGCACGTCCAGTGGAAGTATGTCCATCGTTCAGCAGGTGGCGCTCTAGAACCAAATTTCAATGTCTTCTAATGAATGGGTGTAGACCTGGGAGATTGACAACTGATTCAAATTTGAGGAAGATCTTTGTTCGTATGTCCAAACGAAAGAAATTTTTGTATAAGTAAATCTGTAGGGGGCGCTATGCAGTTAAAAAAAAATTTCTTCCATTGAATGGGTGTAGGCCTGCAAGATGTACCACTGAGTCAAATTTGAGCCAAATCGGTGTTCGTATGTCTGAATTAATGAAATTTTCGTGAAGGTAAATTTGTAGGGGGCGCTATTGAGCGAAATGTCATTTGCTTTTGATAAATGGGTGTAGGCCTGGGAGATTGACAACTGTTTCAAATTTGAGCCAAATTGGTGTTTGTATGTCTAACGTGAAGTAATTTTCGTAAAGGTAAAATTGTAGGGGGCGCTATGGCACCGAATTTCAAATTTTTCTGATAAATGGGTGTAGGCCTGGGAGATAGACGTCCGAGTCAAATTTGAGCCAAATCGGTGTTCGTATGTCCGAATTGAAACAATTTTAATAAAAAATATTACAAATTTTTGTAGGGGGCACTGTAGTGCAAAATTTCAGTTTCTTTTGAAAAATAGGTGTAGGCCTGGGAGACAGATGTCTGAGTCAAATTTGAGCCAAATCGGTGTTCGTATGTCCGAACTGAAACAATTTTAATAAAAAATATTAAAAATTTTTGTAGGGGGCGCTGTAGTGCAAAATTTCAGTTTCTTTTGAAAAATAGGTGTAGGCCTGGGAGACAGATGTCTGAGTCAAATTTAAGCCAAATCGGTGTTCGTATGTCCGAACTGATGTCATTTTTGTAAATGTACATTTGCAGGGGGCGCTATAGTGCAAAATTTCAATTTCTTTTAATAAATGGGTGTAGGCCTGGGAGATGGACGTCTGAGTCAAATTTTAGCCAAATCGGTGTTTGTGTGTCTGAGCTGAAGCAATTTTTGTGATGGCAAATTTTCGAAAAAACTTCGCAAAGTTTGCAACGTCGTCGCACAAAAACGGTGACACCGATTCCAAAAATTCGGCTAACTTTTGATGTCCCACTTCTCTAGATACTGTACACCGATTTTGAGCTCATTTGGCCAAACGGCTTAGTAGGAGATAGTTAAAATACGACGTCAGCGAAAACGCTGACTCAGCATTTTTGAAATTTCAATCCAATATGGCCGACAAAGGGTTGGTTTAGGGGCGTGGCCATAATAATATTTTTTGTTTGTCTCCTCATGATGAATCTGTGTACCGATTTTCGTGGCTCTATGACGAACTTTATGTTGGACGCGCTCCCATTGGTGCAATGCATTTCCACTTTTCAAGGGGGCGCTGCCGCAACATTTCTTTACCGACATCTACGAAACCTATATGTAAATTCAATTTCTCACACTTCTGAATTTTGGGCAAAATTTGGTGAGTTTTCGTAAATGTTCAGGGGGTCAAATTTGAGCTCAAAGAGCAGGAGAAGAAAAATAAATTAAAAAAAAAAAAAAAAAGAAAAATTAAAGCCGCAAGCGGCATCTAAAGGCCCTCACCACGGGCACGTCCAGTAGAAGTATTACCATCGTTCAGCAGGTGGCGCTTTAGCACCAAATTTCAATAACTTCTGATGAGTGGGTGTAGGCCTGGGAGATCGACAACTGATTCAAATTTGAGGCAGATCTTTGTTGTAGGTCCACACTAAAGAAATTTTTGTAGGAGTAAATCTGTATAAGCTATGCAGCTAAAATTAAATTCCTTCCATTGAATGGGTGTAGGCCTGTAAAATGTACCACTGAGTCAAATTTGAGCCAAATCGGTTTTCGTATGTCCAAATTAATGCAATTTTAGTGACGGTAAATTTGTAGAGGGCGCTATCCTGCGAAACGGCAATTTCTTTTGATAAATGGGTGTAGGCCTGGGAAATTGAAAATTGATTCAAATTTGAGCCAGATTGGTGTTTGTATGTCTGAAGTGAAGTAAATTTCGTAAAGGTAAAATTGTAGGGGGCGCTATAGCTCCAAATTTCAAATTTTTCTGATAAATTGGTGTAGACCTGAGAGATAGACGTCTGAGTCAAATTTGAGCCAAATCGGTGTTCGTATGTCCGAACTGAAGCAATTTTAATAAAAAAATTTTTTTAAAAACTTGTAGGGGGCGCTGTAGTGCAAAATTTCAGTTTCTTTTGACAAATAGGTGTAGGCCTGGGAGACAGATATCTGAGTCAAATTTAAGCCAAACCGGTGTTCGTATGTCCGAACTGAAGAAATTTTAATAAAAATTTTTTTAAAAAAACTTGTAGGGGGCGCTGTCGTGCAAAATTTCAGTTTCTTTTGACAAATAGGTGTAGGCCTGGGAGACAGATGTCTGAGTCAAATTTCAGCCAAATCGGTGTTCGTATGTCCGAACTGATGTTATTTTTGTAAATGTACATTTGTAGGGGGCGCTATAGTGCAAAAATTTCAATTTCTTTTAATAAATAGGTGTAGGCCTGGGAGATGGACGTCTGAGTCAAATTTGAGCCAAATCGGTGTTCGTATGTCTGAGCTGAAGCAATGTTTGTAATGGGAAATTCACGAAGAAACTTTGCAAAGTTTGCGACGTCGTCACAAAAAAACGGTGACACCAATCCAAAAAATTCGGCTAACTTTTGATGCCCCACTTCTCTAGATACTGTACACTGATTTTCAGCTCATTTGGCCAAACGGCCAACGAGAAGATAGTTAAAATACGACGTCAGCGAAAACGCTGACTCAGCATTTTGGAAATTTCAATCCAATATGGCCGACTAAGGGTTGGTTTTGGGGCGTGGCCATAATAATATTTTTTGTTTGTCTCCTCATGATGAATCTGTGTAGTGATTTTCGTGGCTCTACGACAAACTTTATGTTGGACGTGCTCCCATTGGCGCAATGCATTTCCACTTTTCAAGGGGGCGCTGCCACAACATTTCTTTACCGACATCTACGAAACCTATATGTAAATTAAATTTTGCACATTTCTGAATTTTGGGCAAAATTTGGTGAGTTTTCGTAAATGTTCAGGGTGTCAAAATTGAGCTCAAAGCGCAGGAGAAAGAAAAATAATAAAAAAAAAAATAATAATAATTAAAACCGCAAGTGGCATCTAAAGGCCCTCGCCAAGGGCACGTCCAGTGGAAGTATGCTCATCGTTCAGCAGGTGGCGCTGTAGCCCCAAATTTTGTGTCTTCTAATGAATGGGTTTAGGCCTGGGACATTGACAATTGATTTGAGACAAATCAGTGTTCGTATGTCCGAACTGAACAAAATTTTGTATAAATAAATCTGTAGGGGGCGCTATGAGCCAAAATTCAATTTGTTCCATTGAATGGGTGTAGGCCTGTGAGATGTACCACTGAGTCAAATTTGAGCCAAATCGGTGTTCGTATGTCTGAACTGATGCAATTTTCGTGAAGGTAAATTTGTAGGGGGCGCTACTGAGCGAAGTGGCAATTTCTTTTGATAAATGGGTGTAGGCCTGGGAGATTGACAACTGATTCAAATTTGAGCCAAATTGGTGTTCGCATGTCTAACGTGAAGTAATTTTCGTAAAGGTAACATTGTAGGGGGCGCTATGGTGCCGAATTTAAATTTTTTCTGATAAATGGGTGTAGGCCTGGGATATAGACGTCTGAGTCAAATTTGAGCCAAATTGGTGTTCGTATGTCCGAACTGAAGCAATTTTAATAAAAAATATTTAAAATTTTTGTAGGGGGCGCTGTAGTGCAAAATTTCAGTTTCTTTTGATAAATAGGTGTAGGCCTTTGAGACAGATGTCTGAGTCAAATTTGAGCCAAATCGGTGTTCGTATGTCCGAACTGATGTCATTTTTGTAAATGTACATTTGTAGGGGGCGCTATAGTGCGAAATTTCAATTTCTTTTAATAAATGGGTGTAGGCCTGGGAGATGGACGTCTGAGTCAAATTTCAGCCAAATCGGTGTTCGTATGTCTGAGCTGAAGCAATTTTTATGATGGTAAATTTTCGAAAAAACTTCGCAAAGTTTGCAACCTTGTCACACAAAAACGGTGATGCCGATTCAAAAAATTCGGCTAACTTTTGATGCCCCACTTCTCTAGATACTGTACACCGATTTTGAGCTCATTCGGCCAAACAGCTTAGTAGGAGATAGTTAAAATACAATGTCAGCGAAAACGCTGACTCAGCATTTTGGAAATTTCAATCCAATATGGCCGACTAAGGGTGGGTTTAGGGGCGTGGCCATAATAATATTTTTTGTTTGTCTCCTCATGATGAATCTGTGTACCGATTTTCGTGGCTCTATGACAAACTTTATGTTGGACGTGCTCCCATTGGCGCAATGCATTTTCACTTTTCAAGGGGGCGCTGCAGCAACATTTCTTTACCGAGATCTACGAAACCTATATGTAAATTCAATTTCTCGCACTCCTGAATTTTCGGCAAAATTTGGTGAGTTTTCATAAATGTTCAGGGGGTCAAAATTGAGCTCAAAGAGCAGGAGAAGAAAAATAAATAAAAAAAAAAAAAAGAAAGAAAGAAAAATAATTAAAGCCGCAAGCGGCATCTAAAGGCCCTCGCCAAGGGCACGTCCAGTGGAAGTATGCTCATCGTTCAGCAGGTGGCGCTGTAGCCCCAAATTTTGTGTCTTCTAATGAATGGGTTTAGGCCTGGGACATTGACAATTGATTTGAGACAAATCAGTGTTCGTATGTCCGAACTGAACAAAATTTTGTATAAATAAATCTGTAGGGGGCGCTATGAGCCAAAATTCAATTTGTTCCATTGAATGGGTGTAGGCCTGTGAGATGTACCACTGAGTCAAATTTGAGCCAAATCGGTGTTCGTATGTCTGAACTGATGCAATTTTCGTGAAGGTAAATTTGTAGGGGGCGCTACTGAGCGAAGTGGCAATTTCTTTTGATAAATGGGTGTAGGCCTGGGAGATTGACAACTGATTCAAATTTGAGCCAAATTGGTGTTCGCATGTCTAACGTGAAGTAATTTTCGTAAAGGTAACATTGTAGGGGGCGCTATGGCGCCGAATTTAAATTTTTTCTGATAAATGGGTGTAGGCCTGGGATATAGACGTCTGAGTCAAATTTGAGCCAAATTGGTGTTCGTATGTTCGAACTGAAGCAATTTTAATAAAAAATATTTAAAATTTTTGTAGGGGGCGCTGTAGTGCAAAATTTCAGTTTCTTTTGATAAATAGGTGTAGGCCTTTGAGACAGATGTCTGAGTCAAATTTGAGCCAAATCGGTGTTCGTATGTCCGAACTGATGTCATTTTTGTAAATGTACATTTGTAGGGGGCGCTATAGTGCGAAATTTCAATTTCTTTTAATAAATGGGTGTAGGCCTGGGAGATGGACGTCTGAGTCAAATTTCAGCCAAATCGGTGTTCGTATGTCTGAGCTGAAGCAATTTTTATGATGGTAAATTTTCGAAAAAACTTCGCAAAGTTTGCAACCTTGTCACACAAAAACGGTGATGCCGATTCAAAAAATTCGGCTAACTTTTGATGCCCCACTTCTCTAGATACTGTACACCGATTTTGAGCTCATTCGGCCAAACGGCTTAGTAGGAGATAGTTAAAATACAACGTCAGCGAAAACGCTGACTCAGCATTTTGGAAATTTCAATCCAATATGGCCGACTAAGGGTGGGTTTAGGGGCGTGGCCATAATAATATTTTTTGTTTGTCTCCTCATGATGAATCTGTGTACCGATTTTCGTGGCTCTATGACAAACTTTATGTTGGACGTGCTCCCATTGGCGCAATGCATTTTCACTTTTCAAGGGGGCGCTGCAGCAACATTTCTTTACCGACATCTACGAAACCTATATGTAAATTCAATTTCTCGCACTCCTGAATTTTCGGCAAAATTTGGTGAGTTTTCATAAATGTTCAGGGGGTCAAAATTGAGCTCAAAGAGCAGGAGAAGAAAAATAAATTTAAAAAAAATAATAAATAAAGAAAAATAATAAGAATCTGAGCAAGAACAATATAGCCGTTTCTATGGCAACCACGTGTCGTGCACTTACACCCACATGACTGACCCCGAGTGGACGTGTCCCATTGACTCCCATTCATTCTGAGCAGGTGTAAATATGCGATTTGTGCACATGTCATGTACATCGTCGGAAAGGTCTCAGTGCCGTGAATGTGAATATGTGTGAGAGTGGCGACAGTGGCGAAAGGCGACCGCGTCACTGGCGATTTCGTCCCCATGCGCCCACTGCAGACTCAATAGGCCCTGCGCCGGCTTTACTCGGCTCGGGCCTAATAAGAATCTGAGCAAGAACAATATAGCCGTTTCTATGGCAACCACGTATTTGGCCTTATGTCAAAGCTCTCGAGGTCCCCCACATGTCTGTGGGGTCAGATGTCACGTGTCGTGCACTTACACACACGTGACTGATCGCGAGTGGGCGTGTCCCATTGACTCCCATTCATTCTGAGCAGGTGTAAATATGCGATTTGTGCACATGTCATATACATCATCGGAAAGGTCTCAGTGCCGTGAATGTGAATATGTGTGAGAGTGGCGACAGTGGCGAAAGGCGACCGCGTCACTGGCGATTTCGTCCCCATGCGCCCACTGCAGACTCAATAGGCCCTGCGCCGGCTTTACTCGGCTCGGGCCTAATTAAAGCCGCAATAGGCATTGAAAGGCCCTTGCCATGGCACGTCTAGTACAAGTATGTCCATCGTTCAGCAGGTTGCACTCTAGCACCAAATTTTATGTCTTCTGATGAATGGGTGTAGGCCTGGGAGATTGACAGTTGACTCAAATTTGAGCCAAATCGGTGTTCATATGCCTGAAATGATGCAATTTTCGTGAAGGTAAATTTGTAGGAGGCACTATTGAGTGAAATGGCATTTTCTTTTGATAAATGGGTGTAGGCCTGGGAGATGGACAGCTGATTCAAATTTGAGCCAATTTGGTCTTCGTATGTCCAAACTGAAGCAATTATCATAAAGGTAAAGTTGTGGGGGGTGCTATAGCGCCAAATTTCAAATTTTTCTGATAAATGGGTGTAGGCCTGCACTGAAAAAAGGGGGACTGGTCATCTCTTGGATTTATGTAAGCATCTTGGGTGCATTTAACACAATTGCCTCATGTTCTACAGTTAAGTGTAACTGTATAGTGTAAAACCTACATGATATGCAGAGAAGGTACATGAATTTGTTCAGGTTATGTCGGACTGACGCGAGTCAGTAATGTAGCAATGTTAATTATCGTGATACAGCACGCGATTTCGTCTTGCACGCTATGCATTGTTGGTAGAGGGACGCAATCATTCTCATTCAAATCCAACGGCTCTCAGTATGGTACCTAGCTATTTTGGGCGGTAAGTCTTGATTTTCTATTTATTTATTGAATATTGTCAAAATCTCTGCCAAATGTAGTTTAATGTCTTGAGAGTCACCATGTAATGTTAACGTTAAACAAGTACCGTGAGCGTATTTGCTCGCGCTGTTTTATCGCCATACTTCATTTGAATTTATTTTTTTGAGCAGTAGCCGTTAATGTCACATTTAACTCTGTGGCGCTCCTAGCATACTTTGGTCCACTGTTTGAATTGGTTTGCCAACTAACTGTTCGGTTACATTGTGTGTTAACTGCACCGTAGCGTTAGTGAGATTTAGCCATGAATAGCCTCTGCTAATGTCATCGGTAGCATTAAGTTAGCTACCACATGCCCCCTCTTCACCTCCCCCTCTCCTTCTGCCCTGTCTGTCCTCTCCCCCGCTACCTTTTTTTTCCCGTTTTGCTGCAGATTGACAGACAAACTCCAGTCCGCGTTTCACCTGGAGTCAGCTGATGGATCGTGGGCTCAAGTTTTTGTGGTGAGAACAGGACATTGTATTTGCTCTTAAAGTTACCTTAATTACACTGCATTACAGATTGTGTTGAATCGCTCAGCACATGCATACACACACTGGCCACCTCATTAATACATCTGTGGAATCTAAACTCTAAACTATGCCATAGGTTCAACTTTTACCTGTATATATTGTCAGACAGGTGATTAATGTAATTAGTTTAGCTGGTGTGGTGTACTTGACTGGACTATTTTGTGTTTCTGATATTTTGCCCCAGTCATGTATGAGAACAAAATATTAGAAAAAATGTTCAATACAGTACACTCCATCACTCCAGCACTATTAAATATATTAACTCTAAGTATAGCTATCATTTATCTAAACCTGTGCATACAGTAATTGGTTTAACCCTGCCCCACATCTGGTTAGCCATGTCACACATTGTGAATTGCTGGTCATAAGTAGTTGAGGGAATCCTCATTAGACTTAAAGATTCACCCTCTTACTGTTGTGTGTACCTTCCCCTTATTGTTCTCTGTGTTTGATTATCAAGAATGCATTTTTGAATCAAACACCGTTTTGTCCTGACTCAACATTAATCCTTCTTTGTTTCCACTTTTACAGTGAATGGTGCTAGAAGTGATCCAGTGACAGAGTGAATGTGGCAATGCAAGGCCTGCCCTTCAGTTTTTCCAAGTAGGTCCCATATTCTGAAGCATTATCGAGTGAGACATAGTCATTATGGGAATAACAATCGTATTCCACGTGTGTTTGCAAGCTGCCCGTGCACTTTTAGAACATGGAATGCACTATTAATTCATTTGAATAGATGTCATGTTGTTAAAACTACTCGTCATCAGTCAGAGAGATGTGCATTTAGCTGCCATTTGTGTCCTTGTAAGGATCTTGTGTCTGAGAGGGATTACCGGACTCACATTAATGCACACTTGAAGAAAAATAAGGTTGTAACTTGTATGTTCTTGAATTGCAAATTTGAAACAAGCATCTTAGGATCCTTTAAATCCCACAAGAGCAGGAAACACAGGTCTTATTCACCAAAAGATTTTAAACCAGGAATTGTAGTATCAGCCACCCTTGCTTCCCCAGAATCTGCTTCCAATACTTCTGATGATGACATAAGTGAGGATGCTCAGCCAGGTAGCAGTGCTGATGCTCTAAATGACCTCCCAGATGTAACTGAGCAAAGTTTGGCTGCAGCTTTGTTAAAATTAGAACATTTTTCTAATGTACCAGCCAGAGCAATCAATGAGTTTTTGGTAGAACTTCACCACTTAACTGGCTGTCTCTCAAAATCTCATGCTGAAGGTGTTCTAGTGGACATTTTTCAGAAGCACAAGCTCCAAGTTGACAGAGCTGTCATAGAGGAAATAATCTCCTCTCTGTGCTCAGTAAATCCTCTAAATAAGGCCATAGAGAAGGGTGGGCCTTTAAGTTCTGCATATCAATGTAAGCAATATTACAAGGCAAAATTTAATGTTGTTGAACCAACTGAATATATTTTGGATGTGAAAGAGAACAAAACATTACAGTACATCCCCATCCTAGAATCCCTGCAAGTGCTGTAATTTAAAAAATGAAAAAAGGATGCCCAGACTAGTTGTATCAGAGATGTGTTCATGTGTGAAAGTAACGCTTGACTTCATTAGGATGCGTTTCCAAGTCTTCCATAGCAGAGCCCAGATGACTAACCATCCACAGTGCATGCCATTATGTGGCAGGCAGGTGTAGTTTTGAGGTTTGAAATTTCTTCTAAAATCTGGGCTGTGCCGTTATTTAAAAATAATTTACTGTCATTTCAGAAAACCGCGGAGTTCAAGCGCATCACAACCATGCCTCTACAGTCAAGGTTTCTGTCACAGCTTGACCATCTCTCTGAACATCTGCTGAGAGTGTTTGCAAAGCGATCAGGGGAGCAGGGCAAAAAGCTGAAAGACATAGCTGCCATGATGACAGTAAGAACTTTTAAATTGTTTAAGTATAAAGTGGATATGCATTGCATTAAAGCTTTTTGTTTTGTGCCATTTTCTCTCTGCGGCTCTGAGGTTGGTACGCAGCGACCGGAGGGTATCATTGAGCCATGGGTGGGACTGGGAGGATCGAGCGGGTCTGGTGGATAGAGGACACAGGCTATCCAGACAGGAGCTAAGTGTAGCGCACAGAGACTCAGTGGCATCATTAACCTCTAAGGAGGAAAAAGTGCTGGGCGGGGGGAGAGCGGAGGCTATGACGGTGAAGAAGTGAGTGGGGGACAAGTTGCGGAGGTTGTGGCGGAAAGAGACAATGGGGGAGGGAGCAGAGTGTTTTTCAGGGAGAGACACACTGAACTGAATGAAATAGTGGTCAGACAGGTGTAAAGGTGTGACTGTGAGGGCGTCTGTGAAAATGAGATCGAGCTCTTTACCAGCTTTGTGGGTTGGAGGACTGCAAACCCGCTGTAGCTCAAAAGAGAGTATTAGTGAGATGAAATCTGAGAAGCTGGGATTGTCTAAGTGGATGTTCATGTCACCGAGGACTAGCATGGGGCAGTCATGCTCTGGGATGGAGGAAAGCAGAGTGTCAAGCTCATCAGGAAAATCACCCAGTTGCCCTGGTGGACGATAAATGACAATTATGTAAAGTTTGACTGGTGCTGTCACTAGGATGGCATGGTATTCAAAGGAGTTGTATTTATTTATTTATTTATTATGAAAGTGAAAAACCACCCATTTTGACCCCTCTGCCACAGAGCAAAAACATATTGTTTCTCTTACATCAGAGGTCACACCAGTGTGAAAACACTTCAAATTTGTGATTCTAGTGCAAGAAGGAAAATTCCCACATCTTCTCACACTGTGCTGACAAGGGCAGAATTGGGACTGGAGTATATTAAGTCCAGGTTAATAATAAAAATCATCCAAGAAGATAAAAACGACTTCCACAAAAATGAGAGGGATAATTCAATCCTTATACAAATATTTATTTATTTATTTATTTATTTATTTATTTATTTAATTTTAATTTTAATTTTAATTTTAATTTTAATTTTAATTTTAATTTTAATTTTAATTTTAATTTTTTAAAGAAATTGGCCCAACAGAAGCAGACTTGTGCTATCCAAATTCTGAAGCTGAAAGAGGCTGCCTGGGGCCACCTGGTGACTTCAGATGCAGCCTGCTTTTTCCACTCAATCTTCTGAATGGCATAACCTGGCTTCTGGTGGGCCAGTGTTTTTCCAAACAAAAACTCATCAGCTTGAAGGTACCTCTTCATTTGATCTAGACGTTATTTCTGTTTTGTTTTGTTTTGTTTTTTTCTCAGAAATAGACCATGAATGGCAGCATGGCAGGGTATGGGTACAGTAATCTACCATGCTGCTTAAATGGGTTTAAATAAGCTATAGCATTAGAATTGCTGCATTCAAAAGAGGTCAGTTTAAAAAAGAAATCTTCAAAAAATGTTTTATTTTTAACCAGGACATGACTGAAGCCACTGCACTCAGTGCCATTGAGAAAACAACAGTGGGAATCTATGTCACCAGAGAGATGCCAGGCAGTGACTTTTCTGATGTTGGCATCATCATCGAGGGTGTGGTGGTTCTTCAGGATCTGGATAATGTGGCCCTTGCAACAGCCATGCTGTTTGGACTTTTTTACTCCTTGAACATAAGCTACCCGTCACAGCTCCGCTACACTTTCGAGGTGATTCAAAAGGTGGTAATGGAGTTGGATGCGACTCAACTCTCGAGAAAAGCCCAAACCTTAAAGACAAAACTGTTTCAGTAAGGAGAGCACACTGTTGTTGTGCATGTGAGGTGGTTAGCTCCCAGTAAGAGGACATTTAAAGTTCACACTTGCTCTCCTGCATTTTGGTGGTTGAATTTCCAGATGAACAATCAGCAGCCCACAACAAACCATAGTGTTCTTTGTTAAATGTTTATTCTGTAACTGTTAATCTGTAACTGCCATGTGGATGGGGACAGTTTTTTCCCCTCTTCTGCTGCAAGTTCTCTGATGGGCAGCATTCTTCAGTTTTAGTTTCTATTTGTCTTTACAAGTGAAGAGATGGAGAACTGTGCACAGTCTAAATAGTCCCATCAGGGTTGTGTGAAACGGGATGATTAGTTTATTTCAGTTGGAGTAAAGAATTTTGAATGCTTCTAAGAATGCTGTTTTGAACCAAGATGTCACAATAAGGTCCGTTTTGGAATTTTTGACACTCACTGTGTCACTGTTTATCCTGTGGCTCTTGAATAAAGGTTTTTTCATGCAACTGTTTATTTTTATTATTAATTGGGGTAAAAATGGGTAACGATAGTTATTAAGAAAGTTAATAGAGAGGTGTTGGCCATTCCAGCAATCATTTATTTTAATGTCTATGGTAACTAATGTTTTTGCATTTCAAATCAGTTCAATAGTTACATGAAATTGTTTACAATTACAATTGTTATTTAATTTAATCTTGACAATATAGGCCTTAAACAGAATGTTTGTATTTTTCTCTTCCAAGATAGTTGCCTGTAACCTTTTCCAAAAGAAAGGGTCTAATTTCTATGCTGTGACTGAGTCGATAAAGCACTAAAGATCTGACATTACTTATTCACTGATGATTTGTATTGCAGTAGAGCAGTAATGTCAGTTCAATTCTTTACCTACTGTCACTGCAGTGAAATTAGACATTTTGTTTTGAAAGGTTACTAGTGGTTACAGGCAACCATCTTGGAAGAGAACAATACAAACAATCTGTTTTTAAGGCCTCCATTGGAAAATTTAGTATTTGACACTAGAATACAATACTAACATGTAATGTGAAAATAACATGTAGTATTTAAGTGACCAAATAGTACTGGAGTAAAGGTATTGAATAGTGTTGGAATAAAGTAATAAAATTGTGAAGGATTAAAATGTTCCAAGAGCTCAAATTACTTCATCAAAGCATGTTTCAATCACACTTCATAAACACAAAATAAACAGGTTTATTGAATATGAATGACGTGTGTTAATTTAACTTAATTATTTAAGTTGCTGCCAAAGCAAAGCATCTGTGTGCAACCAATGTCCATTACTGAATTAAATAAATCCAACATGTTCTTTTTTTCAGTGTGGGAGATTGACGTCTGAGTCATATTTGAGCCAAATTGGTGTTTGTATGTACGAACTGAAGCAAGTTTAATAAAAATAAACTTGTAGGGGGCACTGTAGTGTGAAATTTCAATTTCTTTTGACAAATAGGTGTAGGCCTGGGACATAGAAGTCTGAGTCAAATTTGAGCAAAATCAGTGTTCGTATGTCCGAACTGATGTCGTTTTCATAAATGTACATTTGTAGGGGGCACTATAGTGCAAAATTTCAATTTCTTTCAAGAAAATGGGTGTAGGCCAGAGAGATGGACATCTGATTCAAATTTGAGCTAAATTGGTATTCGTATGTCTGAACTGAAGTAATTTTTGTAATAGTAAATTTCGAAGAAACTTTGCAAAGTTTGCGACGTCATCACACAAAAATGGTGACACCAATCCCAAAAAATTGAATAACTTTAAATGCCCCACTCCTCTAGATACTGTACACTGATTATGAGGTCATTCGGCCAAATGCCCAAGAAGGAGATAGTTAAAATACGACGTCGGCAAAAACGCTGACTCAGCATTTTGGAAATTTCAATCCAATATGGCTGACTTCCAGTTGGTTTAGGGGCGTGGCCATAATAATATTTTTTGTATTTCTAATTGTAACAGTTCACTTATGTCTAAAGCGCCTCCGCTACAATGCAGTTAAGGACGCGGGTGGATTGAACCGTCAGCAGGGGAAAATTAAGAAAAAGACAAAATATGCATTTGGGTCTGTTCTGGCCTTTGAATTTCAACAAATCAAACCCCAACCCACACACACACACACACACACACACACACACACACACACACACCGCACTCGTGCACATCCACAATTAAACCAAAATCCCACGAACACACACCAAATCAATTTCTATATGCTTTAAACATAAACAGTCAACCCCTCCCCACAACCCCTCCCCCCTGAGTTCCCAAAGGTCCACGCACGCCAACAGTCAATGCAGAACCGTAGTGGGTAGCTGCTGGCTCTACTTACGGCTCCACGCAAACCCACCGCAGTTTTGGCCCATGTTGGTTTCCAGTGCTCCTCGAAAGACAATAATCCATATGGAATGGAGGAAAAACTTTAATCCACAAAGAAAAGGGTTAAATCCACCACTTTGGTTCCGTCCTGACGATGAATCTGTGTACCGATTTTCGTGGCTCTATGACAAACTTTACATTGGACATGGTCTCATTGGCATAATGTATTTCCACTTTTCAAGGGGGTGCAGTCGCAACATTTCTTTACTGACATCTACGAAACCTATATGTAAATTCAGTTTTGCACATTTCTGAATTTTGGGCAAACTTTGGTGAGTATTTGTAAATGTTCAAGGAGTCCAATTTGAGCTCAAAGCGCAGGGGAAAAAAATAAAAATAAAGCCGCAAGCGGCATTGAAAGGACCTTGCCATGGGCCTGTCCAGTACATCTATGGTTCAGCAGGTGGCGCTCTAGCTTCAAATTTTAATGTCTTCTGATGAATGGGTGTAGGCCGGTGAGATTGACAACTGATTCAAATTTGAGGCAAATCTTTGTTCGTATGTCTGAACTAAAGACATTTTTGTTTAAGTAAATCTGTAGGGGGCGCTATGCAGCCAAAATTCAATTTCTTCCATTGAATGGGTGTAGGCCTGTGAGATGTACCACTCAGTCAAATTTGAGCCAAATCAGTATTCGTATGTCTGAACTGATGCAATTTTCATAAAGATAAATTTGTAGGGGGCGCTATAGTGTGAATTGTCAATGTCTTCTGACAAATGGGTGTAGGCCTTGGAGATTGGTAACTGATTCAAATTTGAGCAAAATAGGTGATCGTATGTCCAAGCTGAAACAACTTTAGTAAAATGAAATTTGTAGGGGGCACTATGGAGCCAAATCTCAAGTTTTTCTGATTAATGGGTGTAGGTCAGGGAGATAGACGTCTGACTTAAATTTGAGCCAAATCGGTGCTCGTATGTCCGAACTGAAGCAATTTTAACAAAAAAAAAAAAAAAAAAAACTTGTAGGGGGCGCTGTCATGCAAAATTCAAATTTCTTTTGACAAATACTGGGAGACAGATGACTGAGTCAAATTTGAGCCAAAACAGTGTTCGTGAGTCTGAGCTGAAGCAATTTTTGTAATGGGAAATTTTCGAAAAAACGTTGCAAATTTTGCGACCTCATACCAAACAAATGGTGAGACCGATCCCAAAAAGTTGGCTAACTTTTGATGCCCCACTTGTCTAGATACTGTACACTGATTTTCAGCTCATTTGGCAAAACGTCCAAGGAGGAGATAGTTAAAATACGACGTCAGCGAAAACGCTGACTCAACATTTTGGAAATTTCAATCCAATATGGCAGACTAAGGGTTGGTTTAGGGGCATGGCCATAATAATATTTTTTGTTTGTCTCCTCATGATGAATCTGTGTACCGATTTTCGTGGCTCTATGGCAAACTTTATGATGGACGTGTTCCCTTTGGCGTAATGTATTTCCACTTTTCACGGGGGCGCTGTCGCAACATGTCTTTACCAACATCTACGAAACCTATATGTAAATTCAATTTCTTGCCCTTCTGAATTTTGAGCAAAATTTGGTGAGTTTTCGTAAATGTTCAGGGGGTCAAATTTGAGCTCAAAGAGCAGGAGAAGAAAATAAATAAATAAATAAATTTTAAAAAATTATAATAATCTGAGCAAGAACAATATAGCCGTTTCTATGGCAACCACATATTTGGCCTTATTTGAAAGCTCTCGAGCTCCCCCACATGTCTGTGGGGTCAGATGTCACGTGTCGTGCACTTACACACACATGACTGACCCCGACTGGGCGTGTCCCATTGACTCCCATTCATTCTGAGCAGGTGTAAATATGCGATTTGTGCACATGTCATGTACATGTTCTTAAAGGTCTCAGTGCCGTGAATGTGAATATGTGTGAAAGTGGCGACAGTGGCGAAAGGCGACCGCGTCACTGGCGATTTCGTCCCCCCACATGTCTGTGGGGGTCCACTGCAGACTCAATAGGCCCTGCGCCAGCATTTCTTGGCTCGGGCCTAAAAATATATAAACCAGATGAGGGCCGGACTGAGACTCATTTTCAGCCCTTGGAGTTTCATACCTCAGACCGGCCCACTTTAGGTCACGACCAATTATTATTAAAATCATGCAATTCTAACCTTACATGTTCTCTTCATCTGTCTCATTTGTGCCTAGTGGTTCAGGGTTGTGCTGCTGAGCTGCTCCTCTGTCATCAGTAGACTCTGCTCTCCCTTTCACACTTCCTCCAGTTTCTCTAGACTCGCCTGCACCTGGATCACAATAAAAACTAATATCTACAGACATTTTGACTTACTTATCCAATTAAGATATTTACATTGGCAAAATATGCAGACTTATTTAATATTACTTTATGCTATTGCCTTTCAGTTGTGGGCTTTGTGTATTTACTGTTTCACTTTTAATGATAAAAAATAAAATAGGCCAGTACTATCATTTGGGTCTAGAAAGTGGTTTTACTGGAACTAATGCTTGTTCACACAGTCTGTTCCAACAGCTCACCTTTTCCTTCCATCCTGACAGGAACAATCCCCTCATCACTACTGGCTCCTGGCTCTGCTTCTGACACTAAAGCACATTTTAAAAATGGTCATAATTCTCAGCACAAATCTTCTATTTTGCAAAGCCTTGGTGTCAGTTTCATTCATTTAGTGCTGAATCATCTAGTATCTCAGAGCACCTTTCATATTGAACAGGCCTACACCATACTCTTCATTGCAGCCTATTTATTCTAATAATCTTCCCTCTATGAGCAGTCCTACCTGCCCACTCTGGACTTGTGGGCTCATGGCTGGTGTCTGCTGCTGAATCTGCTTTCTGACTCTGAGGAGCTACAAGACAGTTTCCCAGTTATCAGGGCCGTGCAGAGAGCTATAAAGGGGCAGGGGCTCAAACTTCCAAAAGGGCACATGAAAACGAATAACCACCAATTACAAAGTTCACATTTAGCAACAAGCAACATTATTAATCCACAGCAAGTCAAAGATTGACCAAATGGTCCAGATCAATGTCCTCAATACTGGGTGTGTCCTCCCTGAGCCCTAACACAGGCTGTGCACCTTCTGCACATACTCTGGATTCACCTCCTGATCCTATCTTGGGGGATGTTGTCCCACTCTTCCTGAAGGGCCTGGATGAGCATCTGGCGGTTGCCAGGTGCTGGACACCTAGCATACACGGATCTACCAAGAATATCCCACAGATGTTCAATGGGATTGAGATCTTTGACTTGCTGTGGATTAATAATGTTGCTTGTTGCTAAATGGGAACTTTGTTGAACTACCCTTTGTCATATTTTACATTATCCTCTGGATACTCATCCACTGTTTTGTTGTTTGTTGTATTTTGTTTGTTAATTAAATGTTTTTTTAAGAACAAGAAAGAATTTGTTTTCATATTTAATAAAATGGTGTGAAATGGCATCACATAGAATATGTGATAAGTTTCTTCTGATGTTCAGTTTCTATATAAGTGGAAATAAAGATGTAATGTGTAGAGGTTTTTGTGTGTTAATACCCTGCAAAAATCTAAATCTTGCCAGGTGTATTTTTCTTATTTCTAGTCAAAATATCTCATCACACTTAAAATAAGACAAAATCACCTGAAGAGTAACTTTTCAATGAGATATAAGGACTTGGTTTTAGACAATAGATCTAGAAATTCTTATTTCAAGAAATCTTACCAAGATAATTTTCACTTGTTCCATTGGCAGATTTTTTTGCTTAATTCAATATTTTTTTTGCTCAATGCACCAAAAAAATCTGCCAATGGAACAAGTGAAAATTATCTTGGTAAGATTTCTTGAAATAAGATTTTCTAGATCTATTGTCTAAAAAGTTCTTTTATCTCCCTTACAAGTTACTCTGTAGGTGATTCTGTCTTATTTTAAGTGTGATGAGATATTTTGACTAGTAAATGAGAATAATACACTTTGTAAGATTTGGATTTTTGCAGTGTAAGTCCAAGACAAATTCTTAAAAACAGATGTTAAATTATGTATAAAAGCATGACAGTGAATGTTAATAACTAGAAATACCTTCATTTTACATCTGGTTTTACACCTGCTTTTACAGTGAAACATTGAATATTTAGTTTCTTTTCATTCTAGGACAGTGGTTCTTAACCTTGTTGGCGGTACTGAACCCCACCAGTTTCATATGCGCATTCACCGAACCCTTCTTTATTAAAAAATAAAATATGATTTTTTTCAAATTCAAGACAGGTATATGTTTTACTGGTGCACAAAATGAACCGTGCATTAACATCACTGTGTTCAAAGAACAAAACCAATACAGTGCATGAACTCACAACAAATTCCATACCTTTTCACAAAGACATGACCTTTTTAATACTACCACACTGAAATGGTTTTAATTTTTAACCTTATGTATTCCAATAATGAACTTATTGTATTTATGCTATTTATCATTTTTAACATTTTAACACACACCCATCACCTAATTTCCATCAGGCCACAATAATGATGAATATTTACTGCAAATCAGTGTGACTTCTGCAGTTGCCTTTGAGAGACCAGTTCAGAAATGCGTGGCTTCACCTTGGCAAGTGCCACTCTCTTTCTCCATCCGTGACGGTGCGACCGACGCACTGTCAACTGACCAGTGCGGTGACCGAAAATGTAAACAAACGCTACACATGGCTGCCTCCGTGGTTAACAGGAAGTAGCAAAAGTCATAACAACGATGTGGAAAATAATTCATCGTCAGACGAGTGGAAGAGATTATAAACACTTCCGGATGTGTTGTAGTGCTATAAGCAACAACAATACACCGCGTATATTGGATGTCAATCAGAGAAAGAGTCTCCGAAGCCGTTTGTTTACATACACGGACCTAGCCCGACACACACACCCGACTAATGAGTCGAGTGTGTGTCTTGACCTCCGCCGAACCCCTGAGACTGACTCACCGAACCCCTAGGGTTCGATCAAACCCAGGTTAAGAACCACTGTTCTAGGACATATTTATGATGATATTTAGGTTTTCCACAGTTAGGAAATAACCATGTAGAGGAAGTGTTAACCCAAGCCAAACCATTTAACATTACATGATAATAATAAAGTTTATATTGTAGTATTTATAGCTGTATCATTTAATATTGACCAGGTTGATGGGAATATTTGTGGAGGTTTGTGGTTATTTCAAATAAGATTCACTCAAGATGTTTGAGGCGAACACGGATATTACGATAATTGATCCAGCAGTTTCTGAAACAAAACCAGAAATGTCAAAGTGTTGGCACTGATGAAAGAGTCAGGGGATTTTACCTAAGTTTTATGACTCTTGTACACCAAAAGGGCCAGATTTAGGTATTGGATGAGAAGAAGACTTGGATGTGTTTTCTTTTTACGCAATTTTATATCGGTTTAGCAGAATTTAATTACTTCAGCACATTTTAACCCATTAAGACCCAGTGGTACTTTTATGGCAGCTTCTAAATGATTTTTTTCTCTCTTTTTAACGTTTCTCATGTGATTTATCACCATTTATTATAATAAAAACCTCTGTGTTTTGCATTTTTCAGTGTAAATCACTTCCTTTACCCTATATTTAATTTACTGATCATGCAGATGTTCATTAAAGCTCAGAGTAAACTTAAAGGTATTATGCGAAAACAGAGAAAACCGAAGAAAAAGTGACTGTTTCAGCTAGTGAGGACTATTACCATGTGTTAGAATTTTGCGGCTAAAACTCAAGAGTTTATGGAAATAAAACAGAAGCAGATCTGTGTGAGTGCTTCAGCAGGACTCAGACTCAGGTGGGCACCCAGCTGTTAGAGTGTGCTAGTCTGGGAGCTCATTCCATGACGTGACGATGATATTGCTTTGCAATGGGAGAGAGGTGCTTGTGTCCCGAGTAAATGTCCAAGCCCCTAATAATATGTGACAGAGAGGCACAAGCAATAACAATAGGTGCTCGGGCCTGTGGCCCCGAGCCCCTAATAACTAGACTTTCATACATTTCCTGAAGGAAATGTAACCTACGTGCTTGCCTCTTGCCAGATCGGTGGACTTGTGCAATGTAGTGTATCTGTGTGTCAGTGTTTGTGGACTGATGTCACCACAGACTTTCTGTAGACCTGTATTCAGATGAGAAGCCCCTCCCACAGTCTATGTCAGTCCTGTTAAAGCAGTGTTTAAATGGGCTCCTTTAATTGAATAGTTCCATGTGTTTGTGTATGTGATCCCAGGTGAGCTCATTCATTTCATAGAATTTATGGGAAGTTTTTCAGCTTAATTGTATTTATATGTGTTTATATTTATTCTTATTGCATTCATTATTTATTATTTAGATTTATTTTTAATTGTACTGTATTTGTATTAGTGTATCTTTTTTTGTGGAGCCTTAATTATCTTAATTGTCTGCAGCCGTGAAACATAGACCACATGTGCCGTTACCATGACAACGAGCAGCGCACTGCACTGAGACACAGACACAAGCATGCTCATCTATGACTGAAACACTGAAACAGCTCCCGAACAGCTGCTTATTATGGGAAAACCATAAATGATAGGTGAAAACTAACATAATCGTGAACAGCAGACAGACCTGGCAAACACAAAGATGTGTTTTTTTTTGTCCATACTGTGAGAAATTACCGAGTTATGACAGTGTAAAAACAGTCAACTCACCAGGAGCACAGCAAACTGTGTAACACTGATTTGTACTGCTTTGAATAGGAGCTGAGAAGGGATATGCCCTGAAAGTACCGCTTGCCATTTCACTTTAGAAAGAGCTAGGTCTTCAAACATGGGTTCATATGAAGCCCAGGAACCGTGGCTACATTTTTGGAAAAGATTATTCGCCTGCGATGTATCATTGCCAGGAGGGCGAGTTATTCAGAGAATTTTTAGTTGAATTTTCGCTGCTCTTACACTCTAGCTTTATGACATCACACACTCTGAGGAAATTTTGACAAGTTTTACTCAACCCAGGGGTTTTTGAAGACTCACCTACTGAAAACCATAAACCCCATCCTCATGCGAAGCGGAGCTATGCGGAGAAGACAAAAATGCCTGCGTTTTAAAGTTTAAATGAAGTCTGTAGGTCAAAGTATGGCGAAGTAGTAGTGTCTGGAAAAAAGTGGACTTTTCTGGCTGATTTTTTCCTCTTCCAATTCATTTCTATCGGACTTTTTTGCATGTTTTTCACAAATAACTGCGAAAAATTCGTGAATCTCTGCAAAAAGTACATAGCGCGCTGTTCCCAATGAAACCATACAATTTGATGTATAATTTACAGGGGTGTTCATAACGCCCTAGGCCCTATTAATCTGCGAAATTTTGTCCGGAAGATGCTCGTGTCAATGCCTGAGCCCCTAACTAGAGTGAGAAAGGAGTGAAAAATTAACCTAAAAATTCTCTGAATAACTTGCCCTCCTGGCCAAACAATACATTGCAGGTGAATGATCTTTTCCAAAAATGTAGTCACGGTTCCTGGGATTCATATGAACCTATGTTTGAAGACCTAGCTCTTTCTAAAGTGAAATGACAGGCAGTTATTTAGGAGCAAATCCCTCCTCGGCTCCTATTCAAATCAGTACAAATTGCTGCTAAACTGATCGTCTTTCTCCTGGTCAGTTGACTGTTTTTACACTGCCCTAACTCAGTCATTTCTCACAGTACGGGCAAAAAAACCTACATCTGTGTGTTCCCCAGGTCTTTCTGACACTCATGGGCATTTCGGTTTTCAGCTATCTTTTATGGTTTTCCCGTAATTAGCAGTTGTTCGGGACCTGTTCTGGCGCATTTCAGAGGCTGAAATCTGCTTTTGTCTCTGTGTCTCAGAGGTGCACTGGTCATCTCCATGGTAACGGCAGCACTGCTCTGTGTCAGGTGCCAGGTGTCGGGCTACAGCTGATTAAGGCTCCACAGACCACAGACGAACAACTGACAGGAAAACCACCACAGAGGCAATTCACATTCACCACAGACACACATACAGCACACAGGTTTAGGATACATTAACCGCTCACAAAAAAAAAAAAAATACAGTTAAATAAAATTAAAAATAAATAAATCGAAATACTGAATACAATAGAAATAATTATGAAGGTGAAAAGTTTCCCATAAATTCTCTATATGAAATGAATGAGCTCACCTGGGATCACATACACAGGCACATGGAACTATTCAATTAAAGGAGCCTATTTAAACACTGCTTTAACAGGACCGACACAGCCAGGTGTGTCCAATAAACCTAATCAATCTGACATGTTTCCCCTCTCATAGCAACCCTATAGAGTCCATAGCAACGCTATGTGTGAGAGTACTGCTACAACTGCAACTACTACTACTACTTCTACTACTACTGCTACAACTTCTACTACTACTAGTACTACTACTATTACTACTGCTTCTTCTGCTCCTATTACTGATAGAATAAACTGATTCAAACTGATTCTCTCTCATTCACACACAGACACAGCTCATCAATTCTGAGCTGCAGACAGAGTATAGAACACAGACAGCTGAAGCTCAGGTGTCAGGTGATCAGCATCAGCTAATGGTGACGTCCATCAGACGCCAAACTTTGACACACAGATTGTCCATATAAAGTGAATGGGAGTTCAGAACACATAATTCCCTTCCGACCGTGAAGTCTTTGGCAACATCGAACTGACATGCCCCCCCGACCCCCGAGCCCCTCTCACAATTTCTGCGTGTGGAAATTGTCTAGATAATAATATTGCCTGTAATGTGTTGCCTTATTTTTATTGAGTAGATATGGGGTATCTTTTTTTACAGTGTACGCTTGATTGGTGAAACACAGTCATGTGAGTTTTTGGCTGAAGTCTTTCTAACAAAACAAAATAAATGGTTTGTGCATTAACAAATGACCAAAAATAAAAGTAACGAACGGAATGTATGCCATTGTAATGGAGTGGAAGTTGTATTTCTTCTTCATAAATATACTTGAGTGAAAGTAAAAAGTAGGTTGTGTTAAAAGTACTCTTAAAAGTAAAATTTATGTAAAAAGTTACTACCCACCTCTACTTCACTAAATGAATGAAAACATGTTTAAACTACACTAGAATGCAGATTATACATGGTACTCATATCTGTATCATGTATTAACTCATTCATTTAAATATTCAAGTTTCCGCTGGAGTGGGTGACAACTCTCCAGCTGCAGTCGCTGGGTGCCCTGGACCTCTAGGCAGCCACACCCCTTGGCGCTCCTGCCCGGTGGTGGGTTCTGGGAAACGGGGGTACCTACTGCCTACTGGCTTGTCTTCTGGAAAGAAATTACTTCATCCTAGTCATACTATCCCCCAACCCCTCCCCACCCCCTGCATACAAGCACATAGGGTCTTGGGGAGTGTGCACGTTCTGGGGGGTATGATGGGGGGATCGTTGAAATGGCCCCCTTCTGTGGTACCCTATGAGGGCTAACTCCTCAATTTTAATTACACCCCACTCACAATACACAGGAAAACTGAGACCACACACCCACTTTTTGGGGGCGGGCTGTGTGGCACCTGGTGGGCGGCGCCGTTCGGGTAGGTGAGGCTGTCTGTGCGACATTGCCTCCAGTGGTGTGCAGCCTCTACTCCTAAAATTTTAACTGCCTGCATACACACCTCATAACATTGATAGGTGGGGGGGGGGGTCTTCCCACACCCCTGTTTCCTGGACACCACCCGGGGCGGGAGGACCCGGGGGAAGGAGGGTTGGTCCATTGGTTTGGGGTCTTGGTCGGCTGCATTGCTTGGGGCGGGGGGGGCTGCCAGCCCCGGGGCTGTCTTATTTGTGTGAGCATAGGGATTGTGATTGTGGGTGGGGGTGGAGGCCTGTGCTGGCTGTCCCCTTGCCCGCTGCAGGACATGGTGGGGCCGGGAAAGGTGTGTGTGTGTATATGTGTGCATGTGGGGCTGTGGCAGTTGCTAGTGGGGTGGTGGGCCGTGGTGGGTTTCCTGGTGGCTGGTGTCATTGTTTTGGGTTCTGGTTGGCGCTGGGGCTGGGTTCTACCACCGCACTTTCGGAGGCCCACGGTGGTGGTGTCCGGTTCCTCGGGGGGGTGGCGGTGCTCCGGGTGCGTGCATTTGGTTTGCAGTGTTTGGGTTCTGGGGGAGTGGCAGGGGGCGCCCCCATGGGTGGTGTTCTGGGGGCCTTTTCTTCTCTTGCTGGGGGGTCAGGGTTGGGAGTTTTAAGTGGGTATGTGTGCATATGTAGGTGTGTGTGTGTAAGCATACATATGGAGGTGTAGGTGATGTGTGTGTCTGGGTGACTAAGTGTGTGTGCATGGGCTAATAGGAACGTGTCTGTGTGTGAGGGACTGGAGGGGGTTTGGGCTTAAGGGTGGGAGGGTGGGCCTCCAGGTCCCTGGGGCGCTTGGCCAGGGCATCATGATGTGCACCTGTCCACGGTGGGTGGCTTTCTCGGGTGGCCTGGTTTCTCGATGTGCTGTGTGGGGGCCCTGCCCAGGGGGGCGGGTGGCTCCTGGGGTTTGGGGCCTGTGCCTCACTCATCCCTGGGTGGCCAGTGCCCGGCGGGGGTTCATGACTGATGCCCCTGGCCCCCTGGGGCCTGTGCTCGGCTGCTGTGGGGCCTCTGGCAGGGGGCCTCCCTCGGCCATCTTTGGGGCGGGCGCACCATCACCTCTCGGGGGAGTGGGCTGGGTCCCCTTCTCTATGTTGTCTGCTGGTTGGCCGGGCCTTGGGATCCTCTTTGTTGGCCCCAAGTCCTTGTAGGGATTGCAGTTGCATGGATGTGTTCATTATTGGGTGCCCCTCAGTCTCTATGTCTTGTCATCTTTGCTCTGCACTGGTGCAGGAGATTGGTGTGGACAGCTGACATGCTGTGGATCTGTTGTTGGTGCTGTTTTTGTGCTGTCATTTGTGGTATTCTATTCATGTTTTCTTCTCTTGTATTTCTCATTGGGTGGGTCTTATTTATCTAATTTATTTTAGTGAAATTTCCTTTTTCCTTCCCTCTGCCCATTTTGGTTATCACCATGGTTGTTGTTATTGGTATTGTTGGTCTTCCCCTGTGGAGGTCTTTGCCACTTTCTTCTCCCCTTTTCTCCCCCCTCCACTATCTCCTACTCTCCTCCCCCTTTTAGAACGCATCTCACTGGAAAACCTAAATCAAACCACCTCTATGCAACACCCAGCAGCAGAGCCCCTCTCTCTTTGGTCCCCTCTCTCCACACACACACACACACACACACACACACACACACACACCAATGTATAATGATGAATATGTAATCAGTATCTATTTTTGTCTTGTCTGGCTTGTCCCACTGTCTTGTCCTGTCCCTGTACACTGTCATTTCTGTGAGTCCTACCTCTACGTAAATGTATATGTAACATCTGAATATGAAGTTGGAGATTGTTGCTTAAACACAAGCTTTAATTAAAAATAAAGTTTTCCTGAAAAGGGGAGGTGGGGGGGGGTGGCAGTGGTGGGTTTAAGAAAAAAAATGAATAAATGAAAAATAAATAAATAAATAAATATTAATGTTTTGTAAAATTATTTTAGGTGATTCCTATCATTTTCTTCTTCATGTGAGACAGGTGGGGTGGCGCCCTACCGCCCTCTATTGACGAGCTGCCACTGCTTGTGACTGACTTTATTGTGCAGCTCTAGATCTAATACACCTTCATTTAAACACAAGTTCATTTAAATTCAAGTACAACATGAATTAATAAAACTCAGTCAGGACCAAAAGAACAGAAAGACCTGAATGCAGATTCTAACTTTATCTGACCTGAGAGTCTCCAGTTTACAGTCTGGACTCCGTAGTCCATCTGACAGGATCTTCAGTCCTGAATCCTCCAGGTCCTTGATACTGAGGTCTAGATGTCTTAGACTAGAGGACTGGGATCTGAGAACTGAGGACAGACCTTCAAAGCCTCTTTCTGATAGGTCATAGACAGGCAATCTGCAGAAACAGAACAGATTGGTTTGTTTTATTAAAAACAGCAGCAGAATAAACTGATCTTCACTAAACTCCACTTCATTTCAGTTCCAACAGTTCTAGAGATAATCACTAGTTTTGGTCAAATATCAGGTTATAAAATTATGGTTTAACAAGGAATGAATAAAGTTAGAAAAATGTCCTAAACCAGACTCTAAATTCAATGAACTCCACTCTGTCTGGACTCACACAGCTTTGTTGGAGGCTTTGACGACTGGCAGCAAATTCAAAAGAGCCACCTCTGTAGGAAAGTATTTGTTCAGGTCAAACTCATCTAGATCTTTATCTGATGACAGTAACATGAAGACCAGAGCTGACCACTGAGCAGGAGATGGAACATCTGTGTAGAGACTTCCATCTTTCAGGTACTGTTGGATCTGATCCACCAGAGATCCATCCTCCAGTTCATTCAGACAGTGGAACAGGTTGATGCTTTTCTCTACAGACAGTTTATCATTGATCTTCTTCTTGATGTACTCAACTGTCTTTTGATTGGTCTCTGAGCTACTTCCTGTCTGTTTCATCAGACCTTGTAAGAGTCTGTGATTGGTTGGCAGTGACAGACCCAGGAGGAAGCGGAGGAACAGGTCCAGGTGTCCATTTGGACTCTGTAAGGCCTGGTCCACAGCGGTCTGGTAGAACTGTGTCTGTGCAGATCCAGACCTCTGGGATGTGGTTTGTTCTTCCGACAGCAGATTGACTCCAGTGTTGATGAAGGTCTGATGGACATGAAGAGCAGCCACAAACTCCTGGACACTCAGATGGATGAAGCAGAACACCTCATCCTGATACAGTCCTCTTTCCTCTTTGAAGACCTCTGTGAACACTCCTGAGTACACTGAGGCTAATCTGATATCGATGTCACACCCTGTCAGGTCTGATTCATAGAAGATCAGGTTTCCTTTCTTCAGCTGCTCAAAGGCCAGTTTTCCCAGAGACTCAATCATCTTCCTGGTCTCTGTACTCCAGCAGGGATCTGTCTCAGATCTTCCATCATACTTGACATTATTCAGTTTGGCCTGAACCACCAGGAAGCGGATGTACATCTCAGTCAGGGTCTTGGGCAGTTGTCTTCTCTCTGTGGTCTTCAACACATCCTCCAGAACTCTAGCAGTGATCCAGCAGAAGACTGGGATGTGACACATGATGTGGACGCTTCGTGACGTCTTGATGTGGGAGATGATTGTGTTGGTCTGTTCTTCATCTGTGAACCTCTTCCTGAAGTACTCCTCCTTCTGTGGGTCAGTGAACCCTCTGACTTCTGTCACCATGCCACGACTTTCAGTAGGGATCTGATTGGCTGCTGCAGGTCGTGTGGTTATCCAGAGGCGAGCAGATGGAAGCAGGTTCCCCCTGATGAGGTTCATCAGCAGCACATCCACTGAGGTGGACTCTGTAACATCAGTCAGGATCTGAGTGTTGTTGAAGTCCAGAGGAGGTCGACACTCATCCAGACCGTCTAAGATGAACACCACCCGGAGGTCTTCAAAGATCCAGATTCCTGCTTCTTTGGTTTCAGTGAAGAAGTGATGAACCAGTTCCACCAAGCTGAACTTCTTCTGTTTCAGCACATTCAGCTCTCTGAAGGTGAATGGAAATATGAAGTGGATGTCCTGGTTGGCTTTGTCTTCAGCCCAGTCCAGACTGAACTTCTGTGTTAAGACTGTTTTCCCGATGCCGGCCACGCCCTTTGTCAGCACTGTTCTGATTGGTTCATCTGTGTCAGGTGGTGTTTTAAAGATGTCTTCACATGTGATGGTTGTTGGTGGTCTGTGTGGGTTCCTGGATGCTGTTTCAATCTGTGTGACCTCATGGTCCTGGTTGACCTCTGTAGCCCCTCCCTCTGTGATGTAGAGCTCTGTGTAGATCTGGTTCAGGAGGGTTTTGGGGTGTCCTACTTTTGCGATGCCCTCAAACACACGCACAAACTTCTGCTTCAGCTTAAGCTTCAGTTTTCGCCGACACTGGTCAATGCTCTCTGAAAACAAAGAAGACAATTAAGAGGATGTTCCAAACACAAATGGAAGGGGAATGTTTCCCATTTCTTCTAGAATCATATTATTATGTTACAGATTCTGTGTGTATTCAGGTACAGTCATTCATTTCCTCTCATTAGATGAGTTTATCGTTAATGTGTCTTCTCTCATATCCATGACATTCAGCTGGAGGACAGTACAGCTGAACTGTTCAAATATGCTCATCATGTGTATTTGTACATGAAGAACCCTTCACTGTCTTCATAAACGATTATTCAAACAAACTAAATCCACGTTACTAGCAACAGTTTGTCTTCTCTGTAGTTTTGTAGCATCATTGATCTTTAATCCTGAATATCATCTTTGTTCCCTTTAGAATGTCCTTTAAACCCTTTTATCTACAACAAACACAGCTCTAAAAATATTCAGAGTTGTGTAAGGAGTAGTTTCATCAGTTTAATCCAAATGACTTTAGTCACTGTTTTTCCTCTATTTCAAACTCTACACATGGACATCATCCATCAGGTTCGTTCATGTCCATTTAGTGAAATACCACTAGGTAGTTCAATGATAAAGTCATCTTTATTTAACAGGAATGACTCAGTTATTCTCACATGTCCGTATTTGAACACTACAGTGTTACGACTGAGACCAAACATGTGTTTAGGTCCCAGTTTCGTAGAAGGAAACTGTTCTGGAGCTGAAAATGACGACTGGAAAAACTGTCAAATACCACAGTGAAAGAATAACAGCTGATCTACTGGAAGTTTCCAGGGACTGAATGAGGACCTGCTTGGACTAGAAGACTGTGGTGGAAAGTGTCAGCCTTCCACTTGGTGTGTTCACCTGTGTGTGTTTTCAGAGTCTCTTCTTTCTTTGACTGTAGTTGAACCTTTCAAACAGACTGACAGCTGCTTCACTTTGATTTTAGATCCACAGGAAAAGGTCAGTCTGTCAGGAACAGTTACCTTTAAAATATCAAATCTAAGGAAGGGTTTGACAGACTTCAGTCAAATCTAGACCAAACGTTCACTTGGACTTAAGGATGAAGTAACTGCATCGAGATGGACAAAGGTCAAAGGTCACTGAGACCTCACAAATCACATTAGTGGGAATGACTGTGAGTGACTGAGAAAACTACATGAGTGGATTCTGATAGAACAGCTGCTTATGTTTTAGTTTATATTATTTGCCCATTTACTCCATTAACAATAATAATAATAATAATAATAGAAAATAAAGAGCTTAATGTTTGTGTAATACAGTTCTGCTTCATCCTCAGTTTGAATTTACTGTTGTTTTTTTTTAGTTTGACTAAACTCTGTGTTGAGTTAATCTTAGATGAATGACTTATAAAAACCCAGATGACGACTGCCTTCAAAGATTTAACTGATCTGTAAACTGATGCTCTGAGGGGTTTGAATGTTACCAGGACAGAATATGAATATTCATAGAATTCTACTGGGTCTGAACAGATGTAAACAACATTACCACCGTCCTTATGTTTAATGTGTCACAGACGAATGAAATATGGAACCTCTTACTTTACTAATTACTTATTAATGACTGACCTTTAGATACTGGGATGCCTTTTGAAAGTTTCTTCACCAGATCAGTCCTGTCCATCTTCTCCAGAACCCTTACAGTGACTCTCTGAGTATTTGTGTAGTAGACCTGGACCATCAGATCCACCGTGTCCATCCGGTCTGCGTTCTCCAGTTTATACACTGGGATGGGTAGTTCTTCAATGGTCAAGAACCACTTGAATGTTTTAAAATCACCATCGACCAAACTGCCCAGAATTTTCAACAGACTTTCTTTAAGTGCCGCCATCTGTGTTTCCTGTAAAGATCCAAAAGAACATCTTCAACTTAAACAACCAGGTCTGTATCTGATGTGATCATTAACCTGTTCATCAACGTGATCCTCAGGTTTGATGAACCTTCTGTCCAAATGTTTGACAGATTACATAAACATCATTCATTTTATATCAAAGACAAAAACATCCTGAAGAGTTCCACATGAATAAGCTGTACTGCATCAGCACTGGACATTATTGATTGGACAGAACAGATGGACCAGTAGATGTTGAACCAGTACACACCTCAAATGTGGAGTACAGCTGAGTCTGAACCTGTAGACCAGTGGGAACCTCTGAGCTCTGCTGCTCCACTCTGTGGACCAATCATCAACAATGAGCTCACATTATGTCTGTCCACACTGACTCCATCATGAGTCACATGACCCCCTGTAATGGGAAAGGTGTCCTGGTCCTGCTGATCCCACTGAGAATCAACATGTGAGTCTGTTTGGAGCTTCACACTCACTGAGTTTAGTTGATCTCATCCACATTTGGATGAAACCAACAGCTCTGTCCTAACAATGTGTCTCCTCACCATCTGCACTCACAACATATGATACAAAGGTGTTCAATGGACCAGGAATCAACCCTGGACTCTGATCCAGTTTCATCCAGGACCAGGTCCTACTACAACAACAGGTTTTCATTGATCAGGTTAAGTGTGATTCTCCTGCCAGTGTCTGAACCAGAGACTGAAGAAAAAGACCATGTGACACAGATGATACAACAGGACTAACTTTAGGTCAGACCTAGAACGCCAAGTTAGGACTGACTGAGCTGAAAACCCTGTTGGTGGATCTGGACCAGATTTGAGGTTCACTTACTGAGTCTCTGAAACACCCATGGAGTCATCACTGTTCATGGACACACAGCTAGGTCCAGGTCCAAGTCCAGGTCCAGGTCCGGGTCCAGGTCCAGGTCTGTGAATAGTGGTTAGTGGTTTTAGATCTGAGCTCTGACATGGAGAACAGTGGTGGACAGATCCAGATGGTTGTCTCACCTCTGAGCTTTGGGGGGTCTGTCGGGTCCAGGTCCGGGTCCAGGTCCAGGTCCTGGGGGGTTCCTTTTGGGAATCTTTGAGGGAGGGGCTCCCTCCTCTCTGTCCTCACACTGATCCATTCTCCTGAATCCACATCAGTCACACAACAAACTGAAAACAGCAGAGTTTGAGATGCGGTTATATGATGGAGAAGAGTCAGATGTGGACCAGCGGTTCAGAGATAAACCAGACTCAGGGTTTTGGACCAAGACCTGCGTCCCTCATCTCATATGGTGTGTGTTGAATGTAGATGGGACTTGATGAAGGTGTTTGTGGGTGCTGTTTGTGGTGTGAGTGTGAGTTGAAGCGTAATGGCAGATCTGAGTGTGTGTTGGTTCTGCTGTAGTTCTACTGTCAGACCACTAGATGGCCTCCTGGAGCTGATGATGGGACCTGAAGGGAAGGACAAGCACAGCTGATTCTCAAAGTCTAGGAAGAAAATACGGTGGCGATGATGACCAATGACCATGTGATGATGGTTTCTAAGATTTCCATTAAAACCTGAAGGACTAAACCAGTCCAGAACAGAGGTCACATGACCAGAGGAGGCAGTTGAATCACCTATAAATCAGAACCAGCAGGTTTTGATTCTGAACTGTGTTCATTGCTTCTGTTCTCCAGTGGAAACCTGGACAGAGCCTTTAATGACACTAGTGTTCTGTAGGTTTCAGTGTCTGGACTCAAACCTGAACATGTGGTTTATTTGGACGTAACAGCTGATTGGTTTAGATTTGACCACTGAGGGTGACATCAGAGGTCAAAGGTCAGTGTGTTTGATCATCCAATTGGAGTTCTCATATCTGTGAAATAACCAGTGTTGGGAGTAAAGTGTTACAAAAGTAATCCATTACAGTAATAGATTTTTTTGCTGTAATGCAGTAGTGTAAGGCATTACTGATCCATTTTCAGTCATATTTGACTTGGTACATGTTCAGTAGCGCTTTTGTTACAACACACTTTTCACCCATAATTTAATCACTCAAATTAAAAAAAAAACAAAAAAACAAACAAACAGCCAGACCATGAGACCTTTAGTAACCAAACATGTGTCAGTAAAGGTCTATTTCCTGTTGGTGTTCAGCCAATGGGTGAAGATGTCAGAAGACAGTCCATTGGTCACATGGACGTATGCTCCTTACGAACCCTAACCCTGGTTTACAGAAGCTAGTTAGCATGACCCCTGAGATCAGCAGTGACAAGGTAAGCTAACGTTTCTATGACCAGTTAGAATTCTGTATCAATTATGGATTTATCTACCGGGGCCCTTGGCCCCGCCCCTTGTTTGAACACATAAAGCATAGGTAAAAAAAATGCAAGTGTTCCTGCTGGGATTGTAGACCATAGCGTTACCTACTGGGCTATCTGCCCACATGTACTTATTTGACTTGGGGGGGCTGGGTTCTACTACACGTGCACCATTTATGATGAGAGTCTGTACGGAACTCCAAAGTAATCCAGGAGTCATGTAATGCATTACAGTTCTGAGACAGTAATAGTATAAGGGAAGGAATGACTTTGAAGTAACTGTAACTGTAATGGATTACAGTTTGGAAGGAACTGACCCAACATTGGAAATAACAGTTTAGAGGAACAGGAACCCAGCACCAGGACACAGTCTGTAAAATACCAGAGTTCCCTCAGTCTGCAGGAGGAATGGACCTGTGACAAGGGTCCAGAAAGGGTTCAACATGTCTGAGAGGAACAGGAAGTTACATTTGAGTCTTGAGTGATTTAACCAAAACAAATACTTTCAATACAAAAAAACCTTTTCAATCAAAGAAAAAAGTGATTGAATGCAAAAAAAAAAAATAATAATAAAATTTGAAATCTAAAAAATGGCATTTGAACACTTTTTTTTCTTTGATTGAAGTGAATATTTTTGGATTGAAAATATTTTTTTTTGAATGGACTCATCTTTTTTGTATTTGGGCCATATTATGGGTTGGATATTTGTGTCTGTTATTCAATCCCTGAAAAATGTCACTTCAATCAAAAAAAAAATATGTTCAATAAAAAATTTTTGAATGCAAAAAAAACAAATTTGAGACCCAAAAAATTGTTTTTGAACTTGTTTTTTCTTTGACTGAAATGAAACAAGTTTTGAAGTTTTTTGTTTGTTTTTTTTCTATTAATTGAAACATTTTGACACAAACATCCTGCAGTGGGCAGATGCTTCCTCATTGGTCAGACATGTTTGAGTGACAAGTGTCTACACCAGTGCCGTTGAAAATAGCAGTATGTGTCTAGAAGGAGGAAGTCCCCGTTTATCAAAGTACAGGTATGTGGTGTAAATCTGTCTTCTATCTCCATCCTATCGATCCGCACAAACCCTTCAAAATGACAGCATTTCTATTCACACACAACATTAGATGTGTTTTCAAATGTACACTGAAGGGAAACCATACGGTTTTGTGGGATGTAAATAACATCAACAGTGACCTGAACCCTTTGTGAAGGCCGTGACTGTTGGACTGGGTTCAGGACGACCTTTGACCCCGAGTCCATCCACCAACAGTGTGTTGTTCAGTATCAGTCGACTGTGCTTTGTGGGTCCACTTCAACATGTGCTAGAAAATCCATGTTGTGTGTTGAACATGTGTTTGATGTGTTCCGTTCAGGTTCTACTGCACAAGGTTCCGCTCTCTCAGCATCATTTCAACAACCAACATTTTATGTCTGGTGAAGGTTCATACTGTCTTCCAAGTACAACTGTGTAAGTGATTCATTTATCTGACAGGGGCAGTTGTTTACCTGCTTGACTAGTTCCGCCTACTTCCTGTAGTCTTTGTCAGAAGCGTCATATGATGCTGCTGTGATGTGTCTTACAGGCTGCTCACGAGGACTTGTCAGACAGAAGCCTGGGATGTGGTTCTGGAGAAGGATTCAGACAGTAGGGGGCGCAAGCCCTATCTGCTGTCTGACAAATGAAATGGACAGAGTTTATTTTTGTTTTTAATATGTGTATTATTGTCATAAAGAGGACGGTTTATTTTTGTTATTTAATATGTGTTTTATTGTTATGAAATGGACAGAGTTCATTTTGCTTTTAATATCTGTATTATTGTTATGAAATGGTCAGAGTTTATTTCTGTTTTTTAATATGTGTATTATTGTTATGAAATGGACAGTTTATTTTGTTTTTAATATCTGTATTATTGTTATGAAATGGACAGAGTTTATTTTTGTTTTTTAACATGTGTATTATTGTTATGAAATGGACAGAGTTTATTTTGATATGAAATGCTGTTGCAAAAAAGAAAGAGTCTATCCCTGATATTTCAGCAATTTTGTGCTCAGTCAGAATTTAGGCGGATACATGTAGGATTTCTGAATTACTTATGGGATTTGACAGGAATTTAGGGTCGGTCGGAGGATTGGGTCAGGGGGTGGGAGATTCTAAGTTAAACTTCACCCCACTCCTTTTCCGATGTTTGACTTTCTTTTATATAAATCCTTTTGTTGTTTGGTTTGAATGTTATGTTTGAAATAAACAAACAAACAAACTTGTTCAATATTTATGACCAAAAATCTTCGTGTGTGGGGAAAGCCAATGACTCCCAAGTCATGACTGTGAATTGTGATGTGGAATGGAATGTAGCCACTCAGGAAGTGAGCTGACTGAGGAACAAGGAAACAGATGTAAATAAAGTTTGTTGGACTTCATAAATGAAGTCACGATGTCATGTTGACCAGCTGGTGGAGCTGTGGGAAACCTGAGAATGTCTATTCAACGTCTCCGCCAAATCGTACCACAGCCCAAATGACATGTTGCGTCTTGTGTTTTCTGGTTGTTGCTGTGTTTCTTTTTCTTGTTTTTTGTTCGATCATGTTTGATCACATCAGATTTCTGTCTTGGAGGACTAGATTCTAGATTGGTGGTGGGACAGAATTGATGTATGTTGTGTGTGTATTCAGATTATGGGAACACACTAGAGATTGACCGATATGGGTTTTTCAGGGCCAATATGATTATTAGTAGTTAGAGGAGGCTGATAACCAATATTTGGAGCCGATATTCATTTGCAATAAAAGTGTAAAAATTGGCGTAAAAATTTTTGAATAATGCAAACAGTGAACTTCATTTAAATGCCTAAAGCATGTTTATTTAATCAAACAAATAGAAAATAATAGCTCCAGAAGTCCATGGATTTCCTAGACTCAGAGGCATTTCTTATAAAGTTGAATACAAGCTTAAATAAATAGCTCCCTGAAATTTTTCCACAGTAAATAAAGTAAAATTTAAATATAACTATAATGACTTATCTTTGTTTTAAGTTCAAACACAACAAAAATAAAGGGAGTGAACAAGCTCAGCAGCAACTCTTGTAAACTCTTGGGCCACATGCTGACATATGCGCAACTCATCATGCCTAATTTATTACAGCATTTGGGAAGCCTTAAGTTTATTTCATTATTAAATTTTATATTTTACCATGCGATAGCAGGGACCCTGTCATTCAAAACTATGTTGCTACATTATTAATGATTAATATGACAAAAGCTACATAAAAAAGTATAATAGTTGCTATGAGTGCAGTTAAACTCCTGACAGAACACAAACAGCCTTTAGGGCTTTAATGAGCACACACAGGATTTAAAATATTCCACCATTTTGTTCAGATAAATCACTTCTGAATTTGACTCTCTCATCTTCACGTTTTCAGATCATAGGACTAGAAAGCTCACAGCAACGTTAGTAGTCATGAGTTGCAGAGTTTTTCATGTGACTTTAACACAAACACACACTATTACATTACATACATTTTTGTCCATTGCTAATACATAGTCTGCAGAGCGTTTAGAGCCAGATTGATGAACTAATGTTATGGTAAAAGCTAATCAGCCTCCACCTTAGCGCGCTTCCCTAAAACAAGTGAACTGAGTTTTTTTACGTGCGCTCTCTTACTCACACACACGTGCTTTTCTTTCACGGACTGTTTCCATCTCGATATAATCAGCAGTCTTCTTTTAAGTAATTCACAGACATGTCAGAATGTAATCTGAGTTAGCAGAGCTGCCGCTAATGTTTACTTTGCTCTTACGTTATTCTGCTGCTCACTGTAACGTTAGTAGTAGTTGTGAGATGTAGAACACAGGGATGTTTATTACAATTTCAGAAGAGTTTTCTGTGTTTACCTTCGACACGTGTTTTCTCTCCGGAGCTTCTCACACGAGAAAACTTTCCCTCTGTGCGGTGTGTACCCCTTCCACGATTTCGATGCGGAAGGAGTACCCCTGTGTCAAATAGTGCCGCTACGGGGCTCTGACCATGCGTCGATTTCTGACACCTTGGGATGAGACTGTGTTGGTGTGTGTCTGAGGACAGCTTCCGCGTCAACCAATCAGAGGGCGCAGGGTAGATAGTGCTGGAGACAGAAGGCCGGAGAGAGAGAGGTGCGGCTGCATCTGAGCCAAAATAACCCAGTTTTAAATTGATTTCTTGATATCGGCCCGTCGGATTAAAAAAAGGCCGATACTGATATACGTCAAATTTCCAAATATCGACACCAATAATCAGCCCGGCCAATAATCGGTCGACCTCTAGAACATACCAAACACAGTACCATCCAAACTATTCAATGCCTGATTATTTATCGTCATGTGTGGAGTCTGGAACAGATAAAACATCTGTTCAGATTTAGAAAATCCTTATGTGTGTACCCCCCTTTACACAACAAACATTTGAGTTTGTGACAGACTCACTGCGTTAATGACGCTGTGATGGAAATGTCCCCAGTGGTCCAGTGAAACTCACTGCTGTTCTGGACGACTTCAGCTCACATGATTGTCCCAGTCAGACATCAGAGGGGATTTCCTGAATCTGCAAAGACAAATGGAGCTGATGGAACATCATCCAATGGTTGAACTCCAACCAAAACCAGTTTGAACAAGTGGCTCCAGGCAGAACAAACCCTGCTCGTCGCACGTATTGTATCTTATTTTGGCGTCGATCCAGCTGATGTCATCATGTCTATGCATGTGCTGATGTCAGTATCAACTGCCTCTATATATGTGCCAAGTTTGAAGTACATTGAAACAAAATTGATGTTTTCATAGACATGTGAAATTTTGCCCTCTGTAAGTAAATGGTAAGAAAAAAGATTTTAAAAATTCATTAAAAATTTTTTACTTTGACCTACTTTTCACAAAATTTAATCAGATACATTCTGGGTCACTGGCAATCTATAAACCCAATTTGGCATGAATTCAACAAGTAGTTTTGCTGCTAAAGTGTTAACAAACAAAGAAACAAATAAAGAAACAAGCAAACCAAACCAAAAATAATAGCCCCTCCCTCTGCTTCAGGGGCCGGGGTAACAAGTTGTGTCAGGCTCAATAAACCCCGCCCCTCGCACCTACTGTAGCTTATTTTGGCATCGATCCATTCTTTCATCCATATTCAGTGTTTTGTTAAATATAAAAATCATATTCAAATGACAGAAACAGCTGCATATGAGAAGATACTGGGGAAACTGAGCAGAACAAGTGACACAATGATCGAACACTGGAGTGGTTTCAGTAAATATATATCTGGGTAATTTGACCCAACCCTGTACAGATTAATCCCCTTCGGGGGGAGGGGTAACCAGTAATAAACAACACTAAACTGGTGAAAGTTTATGGAGAACGAATCAAACACCACAAAGATGGGACAGAAACAAGAGAAAGAATAGAAAACTGACCTGTGGAAGGCTGATGGAAGAGTCTAAGTGTTGGTGTGTCTCAGGTGAACTGTGTCCTGGAAACAGAACCTCACCTGGTCCCACAGGTTCCACCAGTGCCAGTGGGAGGAGCTTAGTTGGAATGTCTTTCAGGTTTTTCCTGATGTTAATGTCAGCCTGAATAGGCGTTCTGGAACATCAGCAGACGTAGATGCAAAACATACAGAGAATAGGGATACTGTTTCTGTCTCACCTTGTTTAATGTCATGTATTCAAAAAGAGGTTAAAAATAAATAAATAAATAAACAGTTTAAAGAGTAAACTATAGCAGGATCTAAAGTGTCCATGTCAGTGTGTTTACAATCGCAGCAGTAGTGCAGTCCAGTCATGGTTCTGACGTGAATGTTAGAAGAATCCTTAAGTTCTGATGGTTTAAACATTTTTGCAGTCGACTATATTAATATAACCTGAGGTTCAGTTCTCTTGGGAAATAAATATGTGGTTTTCCAGTTTTACAGCTGTGTGTACTTGTACTACAGTACAGTATGTGTCATATGTTGAATTACAAATGACTGGACAGAGCCTTCACTGTACTTAGTGTAACTGGACACTTTGCAATGTGGGACACTCCCTGTTTCCTCGTCATAACAATAAATCACTGAGGGTCAGATTAAGTGTCACATAGATGTGGGCATGTTTTTACTGTAAGTGGGAGAAAAACAGTGACAGGATTGTGTAACATTTTTTGTGAAGTGAAACATGATTAAAAACACTTGATTCCATCCTGCTAAAGAACAGACTTGTAAAATACCAAACCTGGAAAAGTAGTTAAACACAGCTTTATGGTTAACTTTTTACAGTGTTTTTCAGATCCCCTGAGAACCGATAAAAACCTTATTATGTTAGTGGACACAAGGACTTCCCTTTTCTGGGGCTTTTAGACCACTGAGAATACTGCACTAATAAATACTGTCAGCTCTGTGGTGAGTTTAGACCATTTACTGGACTTTGCATTTGACAGGATGATAAAACGTCACTGGAATATTGAATTCTAAAAGTGACCTCGTTACTTCTTACGGTACATCCTCTTGTATGTTGTCTTACTAATAATTTCTAATAATGATAATATGCCATTTATTGAAAATATCCTTTCAATACTGTGAACATGGAGGTGTGGCTTTATAAATGCATTCATGGTGTAGATTTGGAAGTGGAGACACAGGATTGTCTATATTTGCACTGACCCCCAATAGAAACATCCAAACATGTCTTTGACTTGTGCTCAAACTATCCAGATCTATATCTACTTTGGATCTGAATTATGAGCTCATACAAACACTGAATCTTTAGTGATAAATCCACCACAGATGCTTTTACCAAGATCTCAGCCTGTAATGGATTTAATCAGTGTTTCCAACAGTTCTGCCTATTCTAGTATTCAGTCAACTCCAATATTCCTGAAAATCCTCCTGAAACACAGACATGAATTTAGACCAATCATGAATGAGTGAAAATGTAAGGAATGTCAGAAAGCTATAGGATAAAATATTAAATACACATCTATTAAATATACATATACTACTAAAGTACTACAAAAACTACTGAGATATACAAAAGGCTAACTCTGTACTACAGATGAGAAATATATATGATAAATAAGTTTACATACAGGTAATATAGGATATATACAGGCAATATAGGATATGTACAGGTAATATCGGATATATAAGATATATACAGTTGATATAGATAACAAACCAATAAATAATAAACCTGTCCTGTATTGTTTTCAACAGGACAACCATCTCTTGTCAGGATCGTCCTTCTCATCATATTTGTTGTCGTGTTTCTTCTCACCATTGCTGTTGTGGCAAAGACCAGGAAAGAAAGGGAATACAGAAGCCGTTTGTTTGCTTGTAAATGCAAATAAAATACAAATGGGCTGATTTTTTGCATTGATTTAATAAACAAATGACCTCAGGAAATTTAGTTTTATATTTGCAAACTGAATCATGAGGCATCAAATGTGTTGTTTGTTAGATTCTGTTGGGAATGTAGTGACATCAGCTCTGTGTGACAAGAGTTCCTTCCAGTGGTACACTGTGTAATCAGTGTTGTGGTTGTCATATAATACTGAAACTTCCACTTTTGTTTTCCCGACATGGACAAAAACTAATGGAGGAACTGAAAATGTTGGAGTCCAGTGGTTGTACCCTCATCTGTCTTTCACTGTGGACATTTATTGCACTTCTTTGCACTTTATCTATGTTAAAAGAGTTTAATTTCATGCAGGTGAAACATAAATGTAGAATGTAAACATGATACAGTGTACATGACCACTTATATATTCTATTTATAGTATTATTTTATTGGAGTTGTGACTAACAGTGACTTTAAAGTCGTGCAATAGTCTGGGTTTTCAGCATAATCTTCAAGTAGAATAGAAACAGTCATCAGAGACGAGAAAGAAAGAAAGCATTAAGAAAGTTCATGTAGGGAGAGAAACAAGTTGAAAACGAGGAAATACCATGAGGAAGCTACTCACCAGATACTCATCATATAGCGCCACCTGGTGTCATTCTGTAATTACTTTACAAATAACACTGGCACAAAACCAAGATTAATAATGAACATTTAACCCATAAAGACCTGATGCTTCTTTAGTGGCAGTTCACAAATGAATTTCTCTCTATTTTTAACCTTGCTTAAGTGATTTATCACCATTTCTTTACAGTATTATCTTCTGTATTATATCAGTATATAATCAGATATTTTCCTATATTTAATTCACTGATCATGTTCATTAAAGCTCAGATTAAGAAAAAGATTGTTTTTTTTTTCTGCAAAATATATCATTAACTGAACATAAACCCAGTGTGTCCATCCACTGTCACTGATCCAACTCCATGGGTTTTACTGGTGAATCAATGTTGTAGAACATGAGCGTTTTCATGGAAGTCATTATTTAGTTCTTTTTTAAAATCAATTTTAATTGCTATTTTATCTGTTTTTGTTCATTTTATTGCCTCATTCATATTTTCCTTCAGTTTTGTTCGGTTTGTGGCTTATATTGTTCATGTTACTTATTTTGTTAATTTATTCAGTTTTGTTCATTTTATTGGCTAACTTGGCAATTTTTGTTCATTTTATTCTTTTTTTTTTCATTTAAATCTTTTTTTTGTTTATTTCATATTAATATTCTGTTGATTTCCCATTAGTTTTTGTTCATTTTATTAATTATTCAGCCTCTTTTTGTTCATTTTGATGCTCATTTTATTTGCTTTTTATATTTTATTTTAATATGTTTTTTGGTTATTTTTTCCACATTATTTATTATTCTGAAGTTTTTTTTTTGTTTTTTTTTTCTTATTATTAATTTTTGTTCATTTTATCCACTGTCATTGATCCAACTCTATGGGTTTTACTGGTGAATCAATGTTGTAGAACATGATGGTGTTTCCATGGTAACTATGGACCCTCTGAATGTCCAAATGGGTCATGTTTGATGACCATGAAAAGATGACAAACTATATTTTACACCAATTACTGACATGTATTGATAGAGAGAGACAGAGACTGAGGGTTGCGTTTAAATAGGTACCATGTATTGAAATAATAAACAACAACAACATATAACAGACAGTGTAGTAGTGAATAGACAATGGAAACAAAGCTGCAGCAGTTCAGTTTGAACAACAATTCAACCCCATAGTTCACAGTCTGATTGGTTGACCAGTAGAGCAACAAAGAACAAGAGTCCCCAAACATAAAGTTTTTACAGTTCAGTACCCACACTGGGATTTTATGAAGCTGCGTCCATGGATCCAGGTATTGCAGTAGAGTTTGTGTGAAGGGGGAAACCTTCTAAAAGTACGGTGGCCCAGAGGTGCAACAGGCCAAAAAATTATCCAATAGATGAAAAAAATTATCTACTACAAGAAAAAAAGAGAACAGGCTAAAAAAATTATCCACTAGATGAAAAAAATTATCTACTACAAGAAAAAAAAGAGAACAGCCCAAAAAAATTATCCACTAAAAGAAAAAAAAAGAGAACAGGCGAAAAAAATTATCTACTAGCCCAAAAAATTATTCACTATAAGAAAAAAAAAAGAACAGGTGAAAAAAATTATCTACTATAAGAAAAAAAAAAAGAACAAGTGAAAAAAATTATCTACTATGAGAAAAAAAAAGAGAGCAGCCCAAAAAAATATCCACTATAAGAAAAAAAAAAAACATCATCCACCTTTTCAATTACGGGAGCGCTGTTTTCCCGAAAGGTGTCTTGCTTTAAAATTAAGGCTACCACAAAAAATAAAAGGATAGGCTGAAAAATTTTAAGGCTTTCGGCTAATGTGGCTAATGCTAAGGAAGTACCCCACCGGAAGTGGAGGTCGTGCGCTAAAAAATAAAGTTATTTTAAAATATAGATATTTACATTAATATAGTTTGCAGTTAAATGATTAAATACGGTTCCAGTGTCTGCTCCAGGTTAGGCATGGGTGTTAAATGGTTAAGGTTAGGGTTAGGGTATGGTTGGAGTTAGTTTTCAGTGGTAAATGCCCCTTGTGTGCACTGTGTGAAGGCTCGTTGCTAAGCTAATGCTAACGCGAAAAGTTGATGGCAACTTTGTGAACTACCAGTGCGAGTAAACAATTGTGTGATTACGGTGTTGAATTGTTCAACTGCCTGACATTCAATATCATTTTTGATGAATATTCACTACAAGAAGTTCTAAAATTATTTTATTTTGAGAGGAGGAGAAGAGGAGCTTCCTGTGGAGCTCCACTATCATGGCATCGCCCATTTGTTTGCAGGTAGACCTCTCCTCCTCAACTCAAACGGAGTGTCTTCACTAACACTAGCTCAAGAAGGACATTTTGTGGAGATAAAGATGTCAGCCATGGTACGCGGTGCCGTGCTGGGGTACCTGGCACCGAGCTGCGGCACTGCGGTGCCACGGCAAGTGGTTGGCACCGAGACGTGGCACCGCGGCTTTTAGATGTATCCCTCTTCCAACACACCTGCTTCAAATGATAAGCCCATCATCATGCTCTGCAGAAATCTGATAACGACCATCAGGTGTGCTGGAAGAGGGAAACATCTAAAACATGCAGAATAGTGGCTCTCTAGGACCAGGGTTGCAGACCCCTGCCCTAGGCACTCACCGGAGGCAGACATGATTTAAAGTGTGCAGGTTTATCACCTGAGTTACACCTGGAGGTAAAGTTGGACCTGGATAATGGTTCCTATCAGTCTATGAAGTAACGACAGTAGAAACTGTTGTAAACATGTTCTCTGTTCTGACTCCTCCTCCTCTCATCCATTTCATGTTGGCTTCATTTCTACTTCCTCTCCAAACGGCAGCAGCTGTGAGTCTCTGCGTCTCTCCATGAAGGTAATGTTGGACCTGTCTGACTCTCACCTCCTTCACTGTGGGTTCTTTACTTCAGTAGAAACTGGATGAGCTTCAGTCCATGTGTTTGAGTCCGTCTGAAGTGACTGTGAGACCAAGCCTCAGAGTAGAAGATGATGTGAAACTCAGTGGTTGAACTCAGTGTTGTTGATGATGTTACTGAAGGTCAGGGTTTTTCTCCTCACTGGTCCATAAACTCCTCTGGACTGTTTCCATTAGACTGGACCATGTGTTGAACTGGTAACTTTACCATCAGTAAAAGTACAGAGAAAACCAACAGTCAGTCAATCAAAATGGCGGATGTGAAACCGAGCTGCTTCATGATGACAGTTTGATTTAATGTTGCGACACAGAAACAGACACTGAAAAAGAGGAAGTAGTTTAAACTCTGTTAGAAACCACAAAGAGAATATATCAAACATAAAATGAATAAAATCACCCAAAGTAACTTATAGAATATATTTGGTACAACTGTTTTATATACAACATATGGAATATACGGAACCAGTACCTGTCCATCATTAAATGGAGTACCTGGATGTTCTTCTTTTATCAGACATTGTTAACTAAAGATGACAGTTTGTGCATTCTGCTGGAACTGAAACCTCACTGATCAGATCCTCAGGAGGGAACCCAAAGGAGGTTTTCTACCAGGACTTTGACTTTCATTGAACTTGGACTTTCCATATTCATAAACTTCCTCTAATCCAGGGGTTCCCAAAGTGGGGTACTCATACCCCCAGGGGGTACTTGAAATATTTTTGGAAAAATCCATTAAATTAGTCAACATGTACTGAATACAAAATAAATAATGAGAATTAATGCAGAAATATTGAACACAACAAATACATTCATATAATAGTTTTATTGTCAATCATTTTGTTGAAGCTTTGGTAACATTTGAAGAACATTTATATTTCATAATATTCAAAATGAGTGTATTTGAGTAGATAAGGAATTATTTTTGGTTAATGAAAGGTTAAGTTATTAATTAATGACCAATGTATTTTTTTTTTTTTATCGATGACAGAGGGCACTTTGCAGTTTGTTTTGCACAATTTACTTATTTTTTTGGTTTTTATATATATGTATGTATGTGTGTGTGTATATATATATATATATATATATATATATATATATATATATATATATATATATATATATTACTATCTGTCCTAGTAGGATTAGGAATCCTACTGGATTTCAATCTCTACTGTGACATATATATGTATGTATTAGGGCTGCGTGATTTTGGCAAAAAAAAAAAAAAAAAATCCCAATTTTTTTTTTTTTCCTCTAAAAACTCGATTTTCGAATTCGATTTTGATTTTTGGGTAAAACTACAAAAGACAACAGAAGTCAGCATGTTGTTTTCGTGAGCAGCCCACAATACAAGGCACTGCTCTGACCTCAAATCTGTGATGGTATCACATGATGAACCCACAGAAGTTTAGTTTTTCTTAATTAAATCTTTATTGAATGAAGTAGAGTATACAAACAATGTATACAACAAGAAAATAACATAAGTTTGCCAGGGGGAATACACTATAATACAATTTTCAAATCAGAGTAAATACTAATGTTTTTTTAGAGCCTTTTGGTTTCCAGATTTATCTAACAGCTTTAAATAAAGTTCAACAGCTTTCAAAAAATAAATAATATTTGGTTTTGTGTTACAGAACTCACATTTGTGAATGAAAAATTTTGCAAGTAAGAGGACTAAATTAATTATTTAAAAAATATGTTTGTTTTTTTTTCTTTCTTTTCTGGGTATCTGGGCCCACAGAAGTGATACCAGTGTAAGTCAGTGACAGGCATCAGTCATGTGTGTGTGGACCAGATTAATATGAGTGATCCCCATATGGTTCTATTTAAACTGGGGGATCCGTGCGTGTAACAGACCGACCCAGGACACACTGGAGGGATTCTATCTGTGGAGCTGGTGGGTGTGTGTGGGCACAGGGCTGTGTGGGCTCCTCTGCTGAGGCTGATGACCCCACAACCCCGCACCCGGACCCGGTTCGGTACGGATCCGGGACAACGTATGAGTGATCCACATGCAGTTCTATTTCAGTTGCGGGATCTGTGCGTACTGTGGGCTCATGATCACATTTAAAGTCCGATCATTACACGGACTTCTGTGACAGACCGCTGTCACTGACAGGAGGAGGAGCCTACGGGAGCCCGCAAGCACGCGGCCCGGAGGCACGAGAGAGATGAAATCGATTTTACCTTTTCCCTTTTTTAAAAATCGTCCTAATTAAAAAATCCTATTTCGATTTAAAATCGATTACTCGTGCAGTCCTAGTATGTATTGTGATACCCTGTGTGGGCATGTTGGGAGTGTGTTGTGTTGCTGTGCCTTGGTTGTGTGCGCGCGCATGCGCAGAGACTGTGTGAGAGAGGAAAAAAGAGGCGCACGGGGTGTGTGTTAAACCCGAGCGCCGGAGTGCTGATGTTTCCTTAGGCCGTAAGGTGAACGCCGTATCGTTTCATCCCGTTCCGACATATGGGGCACTACAATCTTTTTACTCAGTTGCAAAGATATATTGTTCCTGAGGTAAATATCAAAAGTTCTCCATTTGTAATCCTGCAGTTTTTTTAAAGCAGTGTTTGAAGTCGGTACTACTTAACTTCATTCGCGCAATGCTATTGTTATCATGCGTGCTGCGGTTTGAGTCACGTGTAACCTGCTGGTCCAATAAGAAAGCTCAAAACATCCACGATAGCTGCGACCAGGAAGCGAACTTCCTGTAGTTCGGAGGAGGAAAATACAACGAACAGTTTTAAAAAGCCAGCAAAAATATGGAATATACACCTCATATCCGTAAAAAAAAGAAAAAATACAGGGTTTTTCGGCCAAACGATGGGAAACGTTAAGAAACTGTGTCGAACGATGGCTTTATGTGAGTGGTGAGAGCAGGAGTATAACTGAAACTTATAAACACTATCACTACCGACTTTGACAATGTTCCAGAAGATGCTGGGTTTCATGTAACATGCTACAGACGATTCATTGATAAAAAACGATTGGATTCATAAAAGAAAGAATTCAGATGTCAATGAATCACAGGGAGGTGAGTCTGTGCAGCAGCACCGCAGGATCAACAAGTGAAACTCCGAGGAAGAAATAGCGGTCCAGGATGGGTCTACCTACTGTTTCATCTGGTCCTGTTCTGCCTGCCGTGTGCATAATATGTGGGGAAAAAAAAAAAAGAAAAAAGTGGATAAATACATCACCGTGTCTGGCAAATGCACAAAGGATCATCTTTCACTGGCACAGACGTTATCAGCAGGTGTGTAAAAAAAAATACAAAATCTGTCTCTCACACAGAAATACTGTATATAAGTAAGTGTGTAAGTTTATTCTATTCTCTACTACTGCTATTACTATTATTACTGCTACTGCTATTACTGATCATAACTCATTCTCTCTCACACACACAATGCTGCTTGCAGCTTTGTGAAACTGGGTGTATGTGTGTTTCAGAAATGAGCCGCCTTTAATGTCAGCTACAAGATCTTCTCTTCTGTGAGCAGATCATCAGGAAAAGAATTATTATTATTGTGAACCACCACCACACATTCATACACCAGAGTGACTGGCACTGGGTGAAGTGTCTTGCCCAAGAACATAATGGACTGACTAGGACAGAGCGGGATTCGAACCGCTGACCCTTCGGTTATTGGACGACCTGCGCTACCATCTGAGCCATGGCCACCCAGTCTTGCTGACAATGTCTCATTATTGCTCCTTGGTAGTTTGCCCTATCCATGCCTCCAACATGTGATACTCTACACCAACACTGCAAAAGGGCAAACTACCAAACAGCAATAATGAGACATTGTCTGAAAGGTATTATGTGTGCACCCTCACCCATTGGTAGTGGATGGCACATTGAGGATGGGGAGTTAACAGTGACCTGGATGACTAAAAATCCTGCTCCTCAAAGTGTTTTGCAGTTCGTCCACTGCACTTGGAAACAAGGCAAATGTGATACAGACAGGTGTTCCTGTATGTCAGCAAGACTGTCTTTCAGTGATTTGTGTAGGTGGTAGCACTGTGTGAATGTTCAGAAGGAAACAGAAGATACAGCTACATGGGATGATGTTTCTGACAGTGATGGTGATGATTAGACATGTTATAGAACCATGAAATATCCTCTAAAAAAAGCATCCATTGAACAAAAATAAAAGTTTACAGTGTACTGTGTAAAAAACCAGACCGAGATCTATTAAAAAACATGCATTATTACATGACAAATGCATCATTGTTAAAAGAAGAAAAGAAACCCTGCCACTGTAAACACTGTAAATGTCAAACAATGCTGTTACATTGATGTGTGTGTGTTTGTATGCGGCTAAATTCACCATGTGTAATATATGAAATTAGTAGAAGCTTTTTTCCCACAAATTTCCAAGATTTCATGGTCTAAATTCACATTGCATGGTAATAATTCATCAAGACTTGTCTAAAATGTTAAAATGTATAAATATCAATTTGTGAGAGATTTTGTGTTGCTAAAATGAATGTTGATAAATAAAACAAGTGAATCTAGCATCACAGAATTTTCGTTTTTTAATTTTATATTCATATAGATTTATGGCTTATGACAAAAAACTGCAGGATATATTGCGGAGAACTTTTAACCCAAAGTCCATGAGGGTACAGTCTAAACAAAAATGCATTTAAAAAGTAGTGCCCAGACACGGGAACGAAAATCATTTTCTAGCCACTCTTCATGGTTCACCTTATGGCCTACTGGGACTTTGCTTTTAAGTGAAGTGATGTTTTTTTTTTGTTTTTTTTTTTTTTGTTTTTTACTTTTTCAATAAAGATTTGAGTTCAGCTGAGCTGATTCATTTTCATCTGACTGGGAGAGATCGCAGTTATCCAAGAAATCCTGCATAGTCGTATAGTCTGTATTGTTTTTGGAAATGTACAAATTTTTGTCAAATTGGAGAAATTGATCATTAATGTCTATGGGTTTCAACAGAATCTCACCTTTATCAGATTTAATTTTATGTATTGTGCGATCACTTTCCTGTTTTCTGATGTGAGAGGCTAAAGGTCTGTGGCTTGTCATTAAATTCAAAATATTTCTCTTTGGTAAATAAGAACACCTTACTAAACCTTGCTGAGAGTATCTTGTTATATTCATATTTTAAGACTGATATTTTTTTATGTAGTTCATTGGAAGTGTCAAGTTAGGTAGAGGTTAGGGCTCCTGAGGTTGATATAGGCATAGAGTGGGAACATATGATCAAGGGTAAAAACAGTGATTAAATATAACATAATATTGACATGATGATTTGAGTTGATTTATTAAGTTGAATTTAAACTGATATATGTATTGTAATCAAAAAGTATGATTAAGATAGAATAATGTTGATTCATTTGAATGCAAAGGGATGTGTTGAGACATGTTAAAGCAGAGCAGGGGCATGTCAGGACATGTTTTTCACGAACGCAGTCAGTGAGTATTGCGAAATCAGAGAAGTGAAGAAAAACAACCGGCTATCTGCCGCACCCAAAACTGGTCAAAACTGGAAAGAAAGGGAAGTTCCAACAGAGACATCTGGACATGACTCATCTATCGATGAAGTCAACTGGGTGTAGCCAGGGGATGTCTAAAGTTCTGTTAAAATCTAAAGCGCTATTATAGCATTTCAGAAGTACGAGACGCTCCGAAGGAGAGGGTGCCCTACATGTTTCACGTAGAGATTAGACTTAGAGCAATGCTCTTTTAGGACCAGAAAAGAGTGTGGCAGATTGGCTTCTAAGTTGTTAATCTTACTTCTCAAATAATGCTGGAGATTTCATCAGATAGAGTAACTTTGCATCGATGAATCGAGATTTGAAGACAAAGACCTATCTCATCTGTGAGACAACGGATCAAAGACTTTAAAGACAAGAATTGTCTTTTAAGAGACTTTTACCAACTTCACGGGGACATTTGCCAACAAGAAAGCTGTTCACCGGAGTTTGTTTGGTTTTTCCCTGTTTTGGTCCGGACTGGAAAAGAAGAAGATATTTATATTTCTTAATTCTTTTTCCTTTTACCCAGCATTGAATTCATCCGTTTTGGCCAAACTGATGAGTTCCTCTTCTAAATTGTATTAATTCTTATTTTATCGAAATTTTAACTTTTTCCAATTTTTCTTTAAATTCGGAAACAGAAGTCTTACCTTTTTTCTTCCCTTGAAGACCTCAAGCAAGGCAACCATTTGGGACAATTTCAAAAGGACTCGAAGGACTGAACTGTGGGTTGAGAGATTACAAAGGGGATTGCGTTGAAGTAAGGAAAATAGAAGGCAGTTAAGTTTAATGATCCGGTTATTGATTTATAACTTTAGAAGTTCAGTTTAATGATTTTATTATTGATTAATTGATTGATGATTTATGTATATGCTTTGCTTTGCTAAATTTGCCTATAATAAATTTATAAAAAGTATACAGTGAACCCTCACACTTCGCGGTTAATGGGGGCTGTGACCCCCCCGCGAATGGTGAAAAACCGCGATGTGGAGTACCACACAGTATATGTACATGTACGCGCGTACGCAAAATCTACGGAATGTACACTCACTTTGACGATCTCTCCTCTGTGCGTGGCTGACGAAGATCTTGATGATGACGATGATTCTTGATGATCGATAGTAATGAAGATGATGGATTGCCTGTGCAGGTGTGAAGCATGGAATGTGATACCTGCACAGGTATTCATGTTCTCACACTGTACGGGCCGATACTCGTATGCGACCTGACTGCTCACACTGTAGGACCATACACCACAGGACGCACCACACATTCGAGTGTTGTATCCGGAAATACAACGTTAAAATACCAAGGAATCCGTAAAAGTGCATAGACGATTGTGTATTGGCGTGAGCCACGAAATGGTAGTGCTAAACAAAAACCAACGAGCTGCTTTGGCAATATGTGCCATTATCTGCGGGGAATCAAAAAAGAAGAAAAGACAACGATGTGTTCGGTGCAGGAATTGGTTGTCCAGACGTGGACAGTATGGGCTGTCATCCTACAGCAGGAACTAGAGGTAAGCTGCAAAAGCTAAACTGCACTAGGACAATAGCCAGCTACTGTTAGCTTGTACGCTACTGTATGCGTCTGTGTTCGCGCATGCACAGTGTGAGAATTTGAGGCACATCAGTTCGTGGCACTGCTTTGACAGTACGATACACTCACGAGGAGCGAGCAGGATTTCAAACAGCTCCGTTTTCCTTGCGAACACACGATTGGTGGTCGTGAGGTGGTCGTGAGGTGCTAATCGCTTCTCCTTACCCCATGTACACTGCACGAAGCACGACACACGATTAGAGGCACATCTGGCACAATCCCAGAAAGAGTCGCACGAGTGAGAAATCGTCTCTAAACTCGCACAGTGTAAGGCCGCCTATGGCTGGCGGAGGTGTACGGGCTGCAGGAGGAGGAGATGAGCGAGCAGGAGTACGAGTGGGAATATTTTTGAAAAATCCGCGATGTACTGAGACCGCGAACTGTGAGGGTTCACTGTATTCTAAATTCTCCTTGATTTATTCCCAATGTGGTACATTATGTTGGTGAAGGTAAAAGGTTAGGTCATTGTGTGCATAACATCCAAAGTTCGAAAGGTGTCTTAGCCAAAAGTCCACCTAATATTATTTATGTGTCCCAAGGGTCTTCCATTCTTGGCCTTCAAATTATTACCTGTCATGTAACAAGTGCATTAAATCCATGTGAAACAGCTGCCATAACCAACTGGGCTGGTATTATTACTGATCATAGAGTGGGTTTCTCCTGGAAGTTCTGGTACCAGAGTTAGCGGGACAGAGGTTGGAATTAAAGGTAGTTAGAAGACGGGCGAGTGTTTCAAAATTTATTCAGCTAAGTAGTACCTCTTCGGGTTAGTGCGAGAGGGTAAGACCCTAGTTCAGCCACGAGAGGTCAGGACCCCATTTAGACGGAGAGCTGAATCACGGTATTACCGAGGATTTAACAGAAGGAGTTTGGACATTCTCTTTGTCCAGAGGGTTGATTTGGTTGTCTAGTTCAAGTAATCTGGTTCTTTGAATGCCTCTCAGAGAATAGAAGGGGTGGTTTCTGAATTATCATTAGTATCAAAATAGAGGGAGATTTGAACTTCTAAATAATCATAGAACTCTTTTTCAGTTAGTAACAGAGGATTCAGCCTCCAGTTCGTCTATGGCTTCACCATGTTTTGAATATTCACAGTGCACGTTAAAGGGCTGTGATCTGAGATCAGAATATTATGGAATGTCACATCTACGGCATATGACATTAATTTGGCTTCTATGAGAAAGTAATCTATCCTGCTGTATGAGTTATGCGTTGCTGAGTAAAAGGAGCATTCTCTGCCAGTCGGATTAGTGGTTCTCCAAATGTCAGACAAATTATTATTATTGATGAATGTGTTCAGAAAGACACTGAAATTACTCCTCTCTATTCTGCAGGTGGAAGATCTATCTAAATACGGATCTATGTTTTGGCGTTTTCATGTGCAGGTTGAATGTATCCACCTCAGATTTGGTCAAATTTGATTCAATATGTCCAAAATGGTGAACTTACGTAACATCATATGATCATGGCGGTGCAACGAGTTCTGAGGTTTTGTCATGAAACAAGTAGTTGTTGTAACTCATTTGTACATTGTTGAATCTACATCAATTTTTCACATGTAGAATAAGAGGATTGAGTTTTTAAATGTTTGAAAATGTCTGATTAATTATTTAACTAGTTAATTTTGTCTGTCTGCTTAATCTGGTTTGAAAGGGATGTGTTTGTTTTGTTCCATTGCATTTCAGTGACCACCTCTTCTGTTTCTTTGTGTGTTGATGTAGAGAGAAGACAAAGGTGGATTTAAAGTGAAACCTAAAAGTTGTATCTGGACAAAAATCCCCTGATTCCAGCAAACATGGATGGAAGACCCACCTGTGACCAGTGTGGAAAGACTTTCACCAGAGCAAGATACCTAAAAAAACACCAACGTATCCACACTGGAGAAAAACCATATGAGTGTGACCATTGTGGAAAGACTTTCACCAGAGCAGATAGCCTAAAATTGCACAAACGCATTCACACTGGAGAAAGACCATATGAATGTGACCAGTGTGGAAAGACTTTCATCAGAGCAAGTAACCTAAAAGACCATCAACGCAATCACACTGGAGAAAGACCATATGAGTGTGACCTGTGTGGAAATGCTTTCATGAGAGCAAGTGATCTAAAAATCCACCAACGTATTCACACTGGAGAAAGACCATATGAGTGTGACCTGTGTGGAAATGCTTTCACCACAACAAATCAATTAAAAATCCACCAACGCATCCACACTGGAGATAGACCGTATGAGTGTGACCAGTGTGGAAATGCTTTCACCAGAGCGAGTCACCTAAAACTCCACCAACGCATCCACACTGGAGAAAGACCGTATGAGTGTGACCAGTGTGGAAATGCTTTTACCGCATCAGGTTCCCTAAAACTCCACCAACGCATCCACACTGGAGAAAGACCATATATGTGTAACCAGTGTGGAAATGCTTTCACCACAGTAAGTTGCCTAAAAATCCACCAACACATCCACAGTGGACCAAAACTGTATTACTGTGACCAGTGTGGAAAGGCTTTCCACACAGCAAATTACCTAAAAATCCACCAACGCATCCACAGTGGACAAAATCTGTATTACTGTGACCATTGTGTAAAGGCTTTCACCTTAGCAAGTAACCTAAAACTCCACCAACGCATCCACACTGGAAAAAGACCGTATGAGTGTGACCAGTGTGGAAATGTTTTCACCAGAGCAAGTCACCTAAAACGACACCAACGCATCCACACTGGAGAAAGACCATATGAGTGTGACCAGTGTGGAAAGAATTTCACCCGAAGGAATGAGGTTAAAGCTCACCAACGTATTCACACTGGAGAAAGAACATATAATTGCGACCAGTGTGGGAAGTTTTGCACCAAAGCTAATCACCTAAAAATCTCCAAAAGGGCCCACGCTGGAGAGAGACCCTACAAGTGCAGGTTCTGTGACAGATCTTTTCTCACAGGTTCAAAATGTACTAAACATGAACGTGTCGAACATTTCCTCAAAGGACAAAAACTGAACAGTCGTACAAAAAGTAAGACCTTGGACTCTAGTGGAAAGAGTCAGTGTCATAACACACCTAAACAGTTTGAATGTTTCCAGTGTGATGAAAGATTCTCATCATCCTCTGCCCTCTGCTATCATCAGCGCAGATGTGAATCATTGTCTGGACCAAAATGTCCCTCAGCATCAGATGACAGGAAGAAAAACAGTGTGTGTGAACCAGCAGCACCCACTTCTGACAAGAACATCAGACTTAAAAACCTCCAGATCAGACTTCACAGAATCCAGATGTGAAGACAAACATCAGACTGAAGGCTGTGTTTTGTTGTCCTCAGAGTACAGAAGTGTGTTCTAATGCACCACCTTCACAAAACAGTGACGTTACTGAACCTCAACCTGCCACGAGGTGAAAAGTTCAACTAGTGGAGGTCAACAAGGACCTGGTTTCTATGGCGATACTACTTCTCACTGACTCTGTGGACTTTAATCAGTAACTTGTTGTGATTCTGTTGCTGGTTGGGGTTCACACAGTTGGATTTCCATCAGTTAGAAACAACATGATGAACATAATATAACTGAGACAGAATGACTGATGAGCTGGTAGTGGTTTAGTCCCAAACTGAGGCCGACAACATGAAGGAGATCAAATTCCATTGGAGGAGGAAGTCTGTTTAGCACAAAGTTCACCACCAAAGGAGATGGTGCAACCAGTCAGTGCTCCATCTACTGGTCCAATCTGGTACTGGTCTGGTCCAGTGTTCTTAATATCAAACTGGTTTCACCTGTTTTACACTGGTCCAACCCTGACCTGCAGAATGTGTTTGATTTGATTGAAAAAGCTGAACTACTGATGACTGTGGTAAAGAGGAACCCACTGGATGAATCAGAAACATTACAAATATTTGGTTGTACTATGTTGTATTTTGTCAATTTGTTTTATTATAATTATGAAGTGGATTTGTAACATAAGAGAATATTAGTATGGTGTATTTTCTTTGTGACTGTGGTGATAAATGTGGCTGCAGTAAAGCAGATGGAATCAGTCCAACGTGGACAAACCAACTCAAACAGGAAACTAACATGTGACTGTGGTCTGTCAGACTCAGTGGAGTCTAATGCTGCTGAAAAACCACACAGAAAGGCCTGACATGGTCAAAGCCTGACACCACAGAAGAAGAAGGAGTCAGTAGTGAATGTGTGCAGGGCTCATTCCACTCCTCTAGTGGCTCAGATGGATGAGGACCTGTTCCGGAGGTCAGAGGTCACAGGTTCCCATCCACTGTTTCATTTGAAGGGCTTTTTCTTCTTCCACTGTTTTCATGTTCAGACCTGATGCAGCCTGTGTGTAGAACTGATTCACACTAAAGCAGGAGTGAACAGGTGGAACCGGCTCATCAGTCTCCTTGGAGCTCAGTGGGTTCAGGATCAGGTCTGGAACTCAGAGGTCATGGGATCTGATCTGGTCTTGGCTGTAATGAGCTGGTTGTTGGACAGAAGTGGTTCAGTGACTTTATCCTTCCCCATCATCATGTGAGTAAAGGAAGGTGTTTCCTCTCATCATGTTGGGACCTCCTTTAGACAGGACTCATGTAAAACTGGTCCAGAAGGTTCTAGATCAGCCGTCCAAATCCAGCTGCTGTTTCAGAGACTTCCAGACCCGGAAACGGTCTAGTTCCAGGTCTTCAAATCATGCAAAGAACTCAACTGTTTCCTGTCACTTGACTTAATGGAATGAACCTACTCCCATCTCTGAATGTTCATTATTTACTTGTCCATGGAATTCTCCCATGGACTCCGGCAGGGCTGCCTTTTGTCACCAGTTCTGTTCATAATTTTTATGGACAGAATTTCTAGGCGCAGCCAAGGGCTGGAGGGGGTCCGGTTTGGGGACCTCAGAATTTCGTCTCTGCTTTTTGCAGATGACGTTGTCCTGTTGGCCTCATCGAACCTGGACCTTCAGCGTGCCCTAGGGCGGTTTGCAGCCGAGTGTGAAGCGAATGGGATGAGGATCAGCACCTCCAAATCCGAGGCCATGGTTCTCGACCGGAAAAAGGTGGTCTGCCCTCTCTGGGTCGGTGGGAAGTCTTTGCCCCAAGTGGAGGAGTTTAAGTATCTCGGGGTCTTGTTCACGAGTGAGGGAAGGATGGAGCGTGACATTGACAGACGGATCGGTGCAGCGTCTGCAGTGATGCAGTCGCTGTACTGGTCGGTTGTGGTGAAGAAGGAGCTGAGCCGAGAGGCGAAGCTCTCGATGTACCGGTCAATCTACGTTCCTACCCTCACCTATGGTCATGAGCTTTGGGTCATGACCGAAAGGACAAGATCCCGGATACAAGCGGTCGAAATGAGTTTCCTCCGTCGGGTGGCTGGGCACACCCTTAGGGAGAGGGTGAGGAGCTCAGTCACCAGGGAGGAGCTTGGAGTAGAGCCGCTGCTCCTCCGCGTCGAGAGGGGCCAGCTGAGGTGGCTCGGGCATCTGTTTCGGATGCCTCCTGGATGCCTCCCTGGAGAGGTGTTCCGGGCATGTCCCATCGGGAGGAGACCTCGGGGAAGACCCAGGACACGTTGGAGAGACTACGTCTCTCGGCTGGACTGGGAACGCCTCGGGGTCCCCCCGGAAGAGCTGGAGGAGGTGTCTGGGGAGAGGGAAGTCTGGGCATCCCTGCTTAGACTGTTACCCCCGCGACCCGGCCCCGGATAATCGGAAGATAATGGATGGATGGATGGATGGATGGAATTCTCCCATATTTAATTATTGGGTTTGGTTTTCCATGGAACCACCTACTGTCCACAGTATTTACCATAATCACCCTTTAACACCATCCACACATTATTTGTTCAATTACTTCTTAATGTGACGTTTTCCAGTTTTCAGTCCAGCTGATGTTGTACTTCTGGTGGAAAAAATGTGTCAATAAAGAGCACAAAAGACAAGGCTGGTCTCACATGTGAGTTTATTCACCCTTTGGAAGGAGGAGCCTCTGGAACGAAAGCACAAGGCTAAGGTGGAGGAGTAAAAGGGTGAGGAGGAGCAAAGGCAGTGAGTCTTCTGTACACAAGATAATGGCATGGCACACAATGACAGGATTCTGACAGAAAAGAGAGAAGGTTAAATCAGCAAGTGGTGACAAGTGATCAGAACATCATGAAGACACAATGAGATCGGTAAGGAGACATCCAGAGTTCCTTTGTATGAAGATGGGGAAAAACTAAGATATAAGATGGGGGGGGGGGGGTCTCTGGTCATGTGAGTCAGTGTGGCTGATAATGTGTCATTTTAGACTGGGGTCAGCGATCGATCAATCGTGTATAATTTTCATCTTATCAACCACAGAAGGAACAAAGAAACATTTGATGTTTTAGTAGATACAGATGGTGGACATGAAAGTTAAAGTGAAGCTGCAAATCAAGTCATTTTCTGTAGATTCAGAGAAATGATGACATTAAACGAACAGAGCTTCCATGTGTAGCTTCATCTGCATTAAAACAAGTGGATGTATTAGTGTCAATACACTGACATAGAAAACTGAAGGATCTGATTAAGATGGTCCAAAAACACCTGAAATCAGAGGAATGCACCCATGCATTTATTAGACATCTAGATTATCTATCATTTAATTTATTCACATTTATGTAATGATTCTGTTCAGACACTGACAGTTATTTCTCTACTTTGAAGAAACGGAGGATGTTCAGTCCGACTACAAAGTTTTTTCTTGTCAAAAACGTAGAAAACAAAAGAATAAGTCTCAGACTCACAAGAGAATAAACATGTTTTGGTGTCATGGAGGTAATAAATGTGACACTGATCCAGAGGGTTTAGAGATCAGGGTTTAGAGAAGACATTGTCATTAGATCTATTGGTCAACATGAACATTTGAGTATAATGCTCTTCTTTCTAATTTGGTTTCTTTCTTTCTTTTTTTTAAAATTTGGTTTGTTTCTATAGTGTCTCTAATGTGACAGGATAGTGGATTAGACAGAACCATAGAACTGTGATTTATACTGTTTTACATGTGTGTAATAACGCCTTATTCTGTAAAAACATTACACAAAAGTGACAGAACACATCATTCAGGCATCAGGTTTTAATTAAAGACACATACATATATTTAGGAAATAAGTTATTAAATATCTGTACAATAATACAGGATTTGATTAAGATCATAAGCAGTAAATAAACCTAATCAGTCGTGACAAAGTAGATGTTCCTCATGTGTATTTGTGTCTGCAAGTAAATAACATACAGGATGGGGAAGCAAAATTTACAATGAACATTTAGTTGTTTTTTCTCAGCCGGCACTACGTCAATTGTTTTGAAACCAAACATATATTGATGTCATAATCATACCTAACACTATTATCCATACCTTTTCAGAAACTTTTGCCCATGTGAGTAATCAGGAAAGCAAACGTCAAAGAGTGTGTGATTTGCTGAATGCACTCGTCACACCAAAGGAGATTTCAAAAATAGTTGGAGTGTCCATAAAGACTGTTTATAATGGAAAGAAGAGAATGACTATGAGCAAAACTATTATGAGAAAGTCTGGAAGTGGAGGAAGCAACAAAAAATGTACCAAAGCTTTTATTAAAGCTCTCAAATCCAAAATCCTGAAGGATCCAACCAAATCCATGAGAAAAATGGCAATTTTATTTTTTTTTGGGGTAGACAACAAGACCGTTAGAAATGCAGTAAAATATGATTGGAAGTTAAAATCTTACACAAGAACACCAAAACACTTGTTGACAACAGCTATGAAGGAAAAGAGATTGGAAAGGTGCAAGAAAATTATTACATGGTTCAAGAAAAAGTCCTCCATTGAAACGATCTTTTCAGATAAAAAGATCTTCACTGTCGATGCTGTTCTGAACCGCAGAAATGACAGATTTATCGCAAAATCCAAAGCTGAGGTTAAGGGGACATTCAGAACAAAACATCCTGCTCAAGTTATGGCTTTTGGTGTTGTGGCTTCTGATGGAAAGAAAATACCTATAAAATTCTACAAAGCCGATGAAAAAATCAATGTTAATACTTACTACAAGACTCTGAGATACCAGGTATTGCCATGGCTTAAAGCAAACTACCCACATGGAAATGATGTATGGACACAGGATGGTGCTCCAGCCCACACAGCTAGAAAAATAAAAAAATTTCTGCAAATCCAACTTCAGCAATTTTTGGGAATCATGTTTATGGCTGCCTTCTAAACCCTCTGGATTCTGCTATTTGGGGCGTTTTAGAACATGCTACCAATAGAACATCACACAGCAATGTCGACTTTCTTAAAGATACTATTAAAGAAGAATGGGAGAAGTTGTCACCCGAATATTTGAGAAACACCTGCGCAAGTTTCAGGAAGCGTGTGAAGGCAGTTATTGAGAAAGAAGGAGGACACATAGAATAAAAACATTTTCTATTATGTAAATTTTCTTGTGGCTAATAAATGCTCATGACTTTCAATAAACTAATTGGTCATACACTGTCTTTCAATCCCTGCCTCAAAATATTGTAAATTTTGCTTCCCCATCCTGTACAGAAACACTGACCATGTGCAAGAATGTATGAAAGTGTAATTATTGTCTAAACATTTACACAAAACAAAACCTATTATGTCTGTTTGATAAACTGTAACTTAAAGCATGGTTTGATCCATGTTTGTGGACTTTGCCTTGAACTCCATCCTCCATCTGGATCAGCAGACAGGACATCTCCAACCCAAGGTTCACACACATATTTGGTCTAAATGATGTGTCTCCTTCAGGAGTGTGCATATGTGCTGTGTTTTCCTTCAGCTTAGACAGATACTTTGGACTCTAGAAACATTTTACAACTATTCCCATGAGTTGGTTTTCAGAAACCTTTTCCTTTATAATACATTCAGACAGTTTTCTGAGTGTTTTCTGCATCCACTCACAGAAAAATCACCACTTAATGTGTAATTTAAACTTACATACATTTATCATTTGAGTGAATCTATTAAAGATTCAATGTAACAGTTACAATCTGAACCCATAAAGACCCAAACATCCACCTTCAGCCAAAACCATCTACTGATCTAAACTGTTTAATACCTGTTAATCCACTAATCCTATCAATACATGTCAATAATTGATGTAAAATACAGTTTGTCGTCTTTTCATGGTCATCAGATATAGATGTTCAGAGGCTCCATAGTTACCATGGAAACACTGTCATCTTCTACAACATTGATTCACCAGTAAAACCCATGGAGTTAGATCAATACAGTGGATAAAATGAATAAAAATTAATTATAATGAAAACCTTCAAAATAATAAATAATGTTTAAAAAAAAAATAAGCAAAAAATATTTTAAAATCAAATAAAATAGATAAATAAAATAAGCATCAAAATGAACAAAAAGAGGCAAAGTAATTAACAAAATGAACAAAAGCTAAACGAAATCAACAAAATATTAAATAATGTGAAAGAGATGAGCAAAAATTTGATTACAATGAAATAAAAAAGAATGAAATGAACAAAAACTGCCAAATTAACCAAGAAAATGAACAAAATTGAAGGGAAAAAATGAATGAGGCAACAACATGAATAAATAACAGGTAGAATGTATTTTTTTTTAAATTTATTATTATTAATAATAATAATAATAATAATAATAATAATAATAATAATAATAATAATAATAATAATAATAATGAGTGCGTCCATGGAAACACTGTCATCTTCTACAACTTTGATTCACCAGTAAAACCCATAGAGTTGGATCAGTGACAGTGGATGGACACACTGGGTTTATGTTCAGTTAATGATATATTTTGCAGAAAAAATAATAATCTTTTTCTTCAGTTTTCTCTGTTTCTGATATAATAACTATTAACTTTAATCCGATCTTTAATAAACATCTACATGATCAGTGAATTAAATATAGGAAAATACCTGATTTTCACTTAAAAATACAAAATACAGAAGGTAATATTGTAAAGAAATGGTGATAAATCACTTAAGCAGGGTTAAAAATAGAGAAAAATTCATTTGTGAACTGCCACTAAAGAAGCATCAGGTCTTTATGGGTTAAATGTTTGTTATTAATCCTGGTTTGGGCCAGTGTTATTTGTAAAGTAACTAAAGAGTGACACCAGGTGGCGCTCTATGACCATCTGGTGAGAAGCTCCTCATGGTATTTCCTAAACTTCAACTTCTTTCTCTTCCAAATGAACTTTCCTAATGCTTTCTTTCTTTCTCGTCTCTGATGATTGTTTCTATTCTACTTGAAGACTAAGCTGAAAACCCAGACTATTGCACGACTTTAGAGTCACTGTTAGTCACAACTCCAATAAAATAATACTATAAATAGAATATATAAGTGGTCATGTACACTGTATCATGTTTGCATTCTACATTTATGTTTCACCTGCATGAAATTAAACTCTTTTAACAGAGATAAAGTCCAAAGAAGTGCAATGAAAATGTTCCTATCATGATGGATCTTTAAAATTGTTGAAATAATAAAATTCCTTTGTCATGATGTTTGCATGTTTGAATGTCCACAATGTCCACAGTGAAAGACAGATGAGGGTAAAACTACTGGACTCAAACATTTTCAGTTCCTCTATTAGTGTTTGTCCAGTCAGGAAAACAGAAGTGGAAGTTTCAGTGTTATATGACAACCACAACACTGACTACACAGTGTACCACTGGAAGGAACTCTTGTCACACAGAGCTGATGTCACTACATTCCCAACAGAATTTAACAAACAACATGTCTGATGCCTCATGATTCAGTTCACAAATATAAAACTACATTTCCTGAGGCCATTTGTTTATTAAATCATTGCAGAAAATGCAGCTCATTTGTATTTTATATGTATTTACAGGCAAACAAATGGCTTCTGTCTCACCTTTTTGTCATGGTTTTTGCCACAACAGCAATGGTGAGAAGAAACACGACAACAAATATGATGAAAAGGACGATCCTGACAAGAGATGGTTGTCCTGTTGAAAACAATAGAGGACAGTTGGTTTATTATTTATTGGTTTATTATCTATATTACCTGTATATGTCCTATATCACCTCTATATATCCTATATTACTTGTATATATCCTATATTGCCTGTATATATCCTATATTACCTGTATATATCCTATATTGCCTGTATATATCCTATATTACCTGTATATATAATATATTGCCTGTATATATCCAATATTACCTGTATATATCCTATATCACCTCTATATATCCTATATTACCTGTATATATCCTATGTTACCTGTATATATCCTATATTGCCTGTATATATATCCTATATTAGACTTGAACAGACTTTATTGTCAGTCATATGTACAAGTATATAAAGAATGAAATGCGGTTGCACTTGCTCACTCCAGTCCGAAATAACAGAATAAAAGCAGAACAGCAGTGGCAGAGCACAGACCTCATTCAGTCCCAGTCACAGACACTGGGAATGAATCCGTTCCACCATCAATGAGTCCGACCCACAGGTTCAGGACCTGCATCCAGGTAAATACACTTCTATCAGACTGACACATGGAATGTTCACTTTCACAATATGATCTCCACCTGAAACATGTTCTAACCTGAAGAACAAAACAAACACTCAGGACTGATCCCATGACCCCCCTGGTAAGACTTCACACCCCTCCTTTGGGTTCCGCCCCACAGTTTGAGAACCTCTGGATTAGACTGAACTAACATTAGTCCAAGTTCAAGTACAAGTCTGGACTGGCTGGAATCTCCAACACACAACCACAGCTCAGCAACACTGGAAACCAACAGGAAACAGGTCAAAGGTCAACCCTGTGTGTGGACTTTTGAATTGTGTATTTTCAAAATGTAGCTTGCTCAAACCTTTTCTCCAGGATCTCCTACACTACCTTTAATCTGTGATACGCTATAATCGGCCAAATTAATTGGTTGGCTTTAGTCTTCACATCTGGATCCTGTGATTCAAGATTTCAACTATAATTGATTCAACTGCTCCCACTAAAGTGAAGGTTATCTCTGGTGAGAAAAAAATCACCATGGACAGAAGACGCCAGTCAGGAGTGAAAAAAGCGAGTGTGGTAAAGCTGAACGAAGGCGGAGAAAGACAAACCTGCAGGTCCATTAGAACATCTACAAGGAGACACTTCATCATTCCAATGTAAAACTGCAGAATGCACGGCAGTCGTGTCTGGTATGTTTGTGTTTGACAACATGAGCTGGATAATGAGTAAGTTAGGACTGTGTGTGATTTTACCACAGTTAATGACACAGTATTAGTTTGATTAGAGCTGAACTAACGTTAACTGGCTGACAAATATGTCTGTCTTCTACTAATGTTTGTAAAGTTGGCTCTGTGTTGTAACGTTAAGTTTAACTTTTGTTGTTAAGTACTAAGATTAGCTGCATGGATGGTTTAGCAGAGTTCCCACGTGTCCTGGAAAACCTGGAAAATGAGAAAAAAGGTCAAATGTCCTGGAAATGGTTGAGTTATCCTGGAAAATTATTGATCCTCCCCCTGCCTTGTGACCTTGTGTGTCTAAACTGAGATGAAACAAAGGAAATAGTTTTCAGCGATTTATACAAATATTTTTAGAGGAAGTGCAGGAGAAAAAGTAACAGAGAAGAGAAAGTTGAGTGTGAATTGTCCAGTTGAACATTGTAACTCCAGTTTGTCAGGCTAATGAAGTGCTCCGCTGTGATCTGTGGGTGTGTTTGCATTATTCTAGGATACATTTGTCATAATTATTGCTCATAGATAAATTCTAGCCATAGACTGCACATCAAATGTCTGAGTAATAAACATAGAAACAGTCTGGGTAAATGCAAGTTACAACTGTAGAAAAGAACACTTCCACAGAAGGAGAAGGACAGGGGAATGGAGGAGTGTATTATGGGATAACTTGTCTCTGCAGTGACTGAAAATGTCCTGGAAAATAATTTCAGGGAAACAGTGGGAACCCTGGTTTAGGTTCGCTGGTTCAGGCTGAAAATCCTCAAAGTGTCTTCAAACAGCTAATGTTACATGTAGTGTACGATTTTCTTGAACTCTGAATTAACGTTAATGCTTGTGCTGTTGGTGCTCATTATGGCTGAGCTCATGAAAGAGCAAATAGGTTAAACAAGGTTCAAAGGAACAATAAGCAGAGCTAAGTGTTTCTTTCTCTTATCAGGAACATCGTCCATGGATTGTGATCGTCCAGATTTGGTTCCATCTGTTTTTTCACACAGCAGCACCAGAGACACCTCAGGAAAGGTGGCCAGGTCAGTGTCATGTCATGTGTGGTTTTCGACTTTCTGGTTCACTTGTTAACTATCTGAGCAAATCAGATCTATTTGTATGGCCTTCTTTATTATGTTATTGCATTATCTCTCAATGTGTTGATTATTTTGGGTTTTTAACTGAACTGTACTCTATTGTTTGTGCCAGATATGAAAGAAAGAGAATACAGGATGAAGATAAGGCCCCTGCTACCTGCCCCACAAGCAAACCTGAGGCAGATCCTCTAGATCAGAAGTGTCAAACTCATTTTACTTCAGGGGCCACATTCAGCCGAATTTGATCTCAAGTGGGCCAGACCAGTAAAATAATAACAGTGAAAAAATAAAATTATATAATGATCAGGTTTACATCTACAAAGTTTTCTTAAAAATCTAAATAACATGAATAACTTGAATTGTCATAAGAAAAACAAGTGCAGTTTTAACATTTTAACAATATTCTGCCTCATTTTTATCAGTTTGTCATTTACACATGTGCATTACAATCGCACTAAACATTTAGTAACAGGCAGAATGTTGGTAAAATTGCATTTACTTTTCTGAAGACATTTCCGTTTGTTCATATTTGTTCAGGTTATTCACATCTTTTGTAAAACTATAGTTTGGTAATGTAAACATTTTCATGTAAATTTACTTTTTTACACCAAAAAAAAAAAATTAAAAAAAATTAGTGTTGTCATTACTTATAGGTTATTATGATCATATTTCACTGGTTCTGACCCACTTAAAATCTAATTGGACTGTATGTGTCTGTACCTGAATTAAAATGATTTTGGCACCATTAATTGTTGATACCTTCAGTGTAATTTTTGCATTTCACAAATTCATCCCATGGGCCGGACTGGACCCTTTGGCGGGCCGGATTTGGCCCCCAGGCCGCATGTTTGGCACCCGTGCTCTAGATTCTTCTGAAGGTCTGCACAAGTCATACTATTTTGTGTCTGTCTGTGTTGGTTGGTGGTCGGGTGAGTAGTGACAGAGAAACAGATAGTCTGTGTGTTGTGTGTGTGTGTCTGTGGATGTTTGTAAGCTGATGTGTTGCACATGAAGAGTTAATGTATCTCCTTTTTGTGTTGTAGATGAATGTAAGTTTGTGTCCAGGAAAGAGATGAACCAACTCAACCTGCAGTTCAACCAGCTCTATGATGACTATGAAGCTGTGAAAAGAGAACTGTACGCCACACAGGAAGAAAAGAAACATCTGAAAGAGACACTGAAGCAGTCCAAGTTTGGGTTTGATTCCATAAAAGACACAAACGCTAACATTACTTTTTTTTTTTTTTTTCTACTGGTTTACAGTCATTGCAAATGTTTACAGTTTATGAATATCTACATTTTATCAGACAGGATCATTGAGAGTACAAAAAGCTTGAGAACCACACCACAGAGCTATTTTATTTATAATAATGGACCATTTTAGGACCAAGGTTAAAGGACCATTTAGGAAAAACTGCTTTTAAAGCAGACACATTAAATATTAACAAGCACTGACAATGTCTTAAATGAAATATATTAAAGGTAATGGAATGGACTCAAAATGAAATGTACATCTGTAACCAAAAGTGTTTTCAACAATGACAAGTGCAAATAATTAACACTATATGAACTCATCTAACCTGGAGGTAGTACCTGGAAATGATTTTTTTTTCTTGCTTTTAAATTTTGAATTTTATCATCAACTCAAACTGCACTTCTTTCTAAGAATGAACAAAATATATCAGTGCCGTTTCTGATTTTATGTAAATGTAGCATTAAGAAAAAAATAAATGAACACTTGAAGAGCCAGATGTGTTAGAATAAAATAGAATGCCTTTATTGTCATTATACATATGTATAATGAAATTAAAAGCAAGAACTCTCTTGTGGTGCGTAATGCAAAACACTTTAAAAGAAAATAAATTAAATATTCAGGATGTCCCAAAAAATGTATACACTTTAAATCAGGGGTCACCAATCCTGGTCCTCGAGGGCCAGTATCCTGCATGTTTTAGATGTTTCCCTCTTCCAGCACATGTGACGGTCATTATCAGGCTTCTGCAGAGCTTGATTATAGGCTTAGCATTTGAATCAGGTGTGTTGGAAGAGGGATACATCTAAAACATGCAGGATTCCGGCCCTCGAGGACTAGGATTGGTGACCCCTGCTTTAAATCATTGTAAAGTCGGTGTTTATTAAAATTAATTTAATTTTCAAAATGTAAAAGAATTTTCAAACATCCTTTTATTGTTTTGTCAGCACCTGTTCTCAAACTGACGTCTGGTCTGGTCCAGACACTGCTGACAACGCCAAGCAATGGAATCACACATTGCCTCACACCCAAGACCTCACACCACTAGACCTTTTTTATGGGGATACCTAAAAGACAGAGTCTACACTATGAGATCTACAACAGTCACTGAATTGAGAGCAGCCATTGAACGTGAATGCACACAAATACCAAGGGAATTGTTTGGTGACCTGTGCGATTCCATTGCTTGGTGTTGTCAGCAGTGTCTGGACTAGAACGGACGTCAGTTTCCACGGTCATTTCACGCTTTGTACATCTGAACGTGAGCATGGAAAAGGGCGTACGCCACGTTTTTGTGCGTACACAGCCTTTGTACAGGAGGCTCCTGGTCCTTGTTGACCTCCATTAGATGAACTTTTCACCTCGTGGCAGGTTGAGGTTCAGTAACGTCACTGTTTTGTGAAGGTGGTGCATTAGAACACACTTCTGTACTCTGAGGACAACAAAACACAGCCTTCAGTGTGACGTTTGTCTTCACATCTGGATTCTGTGAAGTCTGATCTGGAGGTTTTAAAGTCTGATGTTCTTTTCAGACATGGGTGCTGCTGGTTCACACACACTGTGTTTCTTCTGGTGCTGAGGGACATTTTGGTGGATTTTTAGGTGATTAGCTTTGGTGAACAACTTTCCACACCAGTTACAATTATGTGGTCTTTCTCCAGTGTGAATGCGTTGGTGACAGTTAAGCACATTCCTTCGGGTTAAACTCTTTCCGCATTGGTCACAGACGTGGTTTTTCTCCAGTGTGGATGCGTTGGTGGATGTGTAGGGACCTTGCGGTGGTGAAAGCCTTTCCACACTGGCCACAGCAATACAGTTTTTGACTTCTGTGGATGCGTTGGTGGATATTTAGGTAACTTGGCATGGTGAAAGTATTTCCACACAGGTCACATTCATATGGTCTTTCTCCACTGTGGATGTGTTGGTGACGTTTAAGGCCATACCTTTGGGTGAAACTCTTTCTGTATTGGTCACAGACAAATGGTCGTTCTCCAGTGTGGCTGCGTTGGTGTATTTTTAGGTCACTTGCTGTGGTGAAAGCATTTCCACAGTGGTCACACGCATATGGTCTTTCTCCAGTGTGGACACGTTGGTGGATTTTCAATTCATTTGCTACAATGAAACCCTTTCCACACTGGTCACACTCATATGGTCTTTCTCCAGTGTGGACACGTTGGTGGATTTTTAGATGATGTGCTCTGGTGAAAGCATTTCCACACTGGTTACACTCATATGGTCTTTCTCCAGTGTGGACACGTTGGTGGATTTTCAATTCATTTGCTACAATGAAACCCTTTCCACACTGGTCACACTCATATGGTCTTTCTCCAGTGTGGATGCGTTGGTGAGCTTTAAGCACATTCCTTTGGGTGAAACTCTTTCCACATTGGTCACATTCATATGGTCTGTCTCCAGTGTGGATGCGTTGGTGGATTTTTAGGTGACTTGCACTGGTGAAAGTCTTTCCACACTGGTCACAGGTGGGTCTTCCATCCATGTTTGCTGGAATCAGGTGATCTTTGTCCAGATACAACTCTTAGGTTTCACTTTAAATCCACCTTTGGCTTCTCTCTACATCAACACACAAAGAAACAGAAGAGGTGGTCACTGAAATGCAATGGAATGGAACACAACAAACACATCCCTTTCAAACCAGATGAAGCAGACAGACAACATTAACTAGTTAGATAATTAATAGGACATTTTCAAACATTTATAAACTCAACCCTCTTATTTTACATGTGAAAATTGATGCAGATTCGACAATGTACGAATGAGTTACAACAATTTCTTGTTTTATATTAAGAAAAACCTCAGAACTCGCAGCACCACCATGATCATATGATGTTACCTAAGGTCACCAACTTGAAACGTTTTAAATCATGAACTTTTTCAGGTTTTCTGAGAAAATTTAAATTGGACATGTTCAATCTGCACATCAAAATACCAAAATAAATCATTTATTGTTACCAATAGGTGGCACTATGAGTCAGATTCAATTTTGTCATGTCATTATGTTCAGGGTGTGACTCTTATCACGCACATGAAGTTTGGTGCTGATTGGACAAAAACCTGTTGAGTTATACCAGTTTTCTTTTTCTTGGTGATGCATCCAAATTCACCGCTGCACCCTGAACACATTGAGTAACGACCGCCCACCATTTAATGGAGATCAGAAACGAGCTGAATTTGCATTTCAACAGGTTTGAATCTGTCCTGACTCCAGCCCCCACCCATTCAGGTCCCTCTTCACACTTCTCCAGTATGGACCCCCCCAAGTTACTATAGACTCCTCTGCCCGCCCTGTAACAGAGGAGGCCCTCTAATCACCTCCTACCCCCTCTCCCTCACTATGGACCAGCTGAGGAGGGGGCTCTGGGAGACAAAGGCCAGGAAAGCCAACAACTACAACAAACATTAGAATAACCTCACATACAAACAACACATGACTCACTAAAGAGCAAGACCAAAGTGAAGTTTGTTTTACATTACAACTCCATCTACTAATAGTCTGCACATGTACTGAGCAACAGGAGGAAAAATCCCTCCTCATCTCCTGCTCCATACATGACAAATTCAGTCAGACGACCTAGACAGCAGCTATCTGTGAGACATGAACGCACTAAACTCTTCTAACTCTAATCTCTGCTAAAACCATCTTCAAAACAAACAAAAAAACGCACACAAAAACACTTATGCGGTATATGAAACATCAGGAATACATATTTCTGTAAACCAACAGTCAACCTGGACTATGCCTAAATTAAAATCAAAGGAAATTTGCAAAAGTTCCCTCTTTATAAATCTAGGATTAACCACCATTTCACAAACTCCAGACCTGTTTCAGTTCGACCTCAATTCTCACAAATTCTAGAAAAACTATTCAGTAAACAGTTGGACAAATTCATAGATAAACATAAAGCAGAGCAGAGGAACTTCACTGGCATTAATAGACTCAACAGAGGAAATCAGCAGTTCAATAAATCCAAACCATCCCACAGTTGGAGTATTCACTGACCTCAGAAAAGCTTTTCAGTCCTAAAGATCCAATCTGTGACCCAGCAGCTCCAGAAGGTCTGTATGATGGCTCTGCATTTCCAGGATTTCATCCACTGAGGCAGGAAATCTACAAGTGGAACAAACAAACAGCAGACATGACTTTAACATCCTCCACTAGGGTTTTTCAACGGGGGTGGGACCGCCCCCCAGGGGGCGTTCTGGATGAGAAAGCTGAGAGGGGGGTGCTCAGGCACAAACGGGGGCGTTAGTCACTGTTATTCATCACAATGTACAAGTATCTATATCAGAACAAACTCTGTTCTATTGAACAGGAAATAAGATTAAACTGTGTATTTTGGGCGGAATTAGAAATATCAGCGCTGCTGGTGCTCTCGTGTTCCTACTACCGCCATGTTATCTCCATAGCAACGGCTCTAAACAAACTCCTATGCAGCGCATAGAAAACAACCGGAGCATGTTCAAGCAGCGCGAGGACTGAAAAGGAAATCCACCCAAAGTCACATGACCGTCTCCGCTTCACTGCACGAGAGTTAGCAGCTCCGGTACCGGCTAACTATAGCGGAGAGCACCGAGATATCCAGGAGGAAAAAGACTTGGGTAGATTTGAGCTCAAACTGCTCCTAAGTATCAAAAGATGAGAATCTGTGTCCAAACCCACCGACTAACATCGAGTAGAATGAAGTTGGATGAACCCGCTTCACGGCTTGTCTCTGGCTCTAACAGCAAAAACAAAGGAGGAACAAACGGGGCTGGCGCTTCCTGGAATGACAACAAGCTGCATTCTGATTGGCTGGCCATGTCAGTTTACAGCCTTCTGATTGGTCCACGTAATGTAAAGTGTTTTTCAATAACTGAACGAATTGTTAAACGAATTGTTCACTTATATCAGTTTTGCTTTTTGAATTATGCCCTCACTATTATTCAAAAAGCAAAACTGATATAACAGAACAATTCGTTAAATAACAGCAATTCGTTCATTTACTGAGAAACCCGTCTCAGTACTTGTGAACATTTTTCGGTCTCCTGTGTGATGGAGGATCACAGTGAAATAGAGACCGATGCGGCTCTGGGCAGCAGCTGTTCCCACCGCCGGGCGTTGAAGGAGGAGCTGGAAGTCCTGACCGAGAATGACGGTTATGACGAGGGGGAGGGAAGAGGTGAGTAATCAGCACAAACAAGTAGAAAAGCTGCTAACAGTCAATTAGCTAAACTCAAGTATGTGGTCCGTTAGCTAGCTTAGCTAACTTGCAGTTATTTACTAGAGTTTGAAGTGTGATGACAGCTAATGCTAAGTTAGCAATTTAAAAACATATCAGAATTAGAAATAGGCTATTTTATTAATTCCCGGCAGAAATGTGCACATTATAGTTGCTGCAACACAGTTAAAGTACAGAAAGAAAGCAACTCAAGAGCAAGGAAAAATAAATAAATAAGTAAAATGAATAATCAACAATGCTATGCAGTTATGTACTAGAAATGTACAAGAGATTTACAGGGGGTTACAATATTCTTGTTATAATTTGTCATTCTGTTGAAAATACAAATGTACCAAAATTACACTTGTTATAGATGTTTCTAGATCTGAAAAATATGGTCCTTAGTGCAGGGGTGTCCAAACTTTTTTTAAAGAGGGCCAGATCTGATAATGTGGAGACTGCCAGGGGCCAGTGGTCCCCTCGGATGTTTTTCGAACAGTAAAAATTACATATAAAAGCACTGTTCTACAACAATTTTATTTTCATTGTCACAATATCATTTTTTTAAATGGCAATGTAACCAAATCTAAGCCACTCAGGTGTGAACAAGTTAAAAAAAAAAAACAATTCTGCCTTCCTTTCACACTGGAGTCAGATAACGTAGAACAAACGTCCAAGAAGTTGATAAAAATCTTAACCCCACATTCATTTTAAACATGACTTATATGAGTAATCATTACTCATATATTACTCAGTAATGTAAAGTCTGTTAACGTTTAAGATGAAAACATATGACTCTTACTCTTGTCTTTCACAAAATCCTTCAGAAAGTAAAATTTGTGTCACATCTACAAGTACATAACACCAGCAGTTAGAGGCAACTAACCTGGCAACTTGGTAGCCTGCCTTGGTGGCGAATTCATTGAACTCCCAGGTTCACATGAAGAGTCACTGTGTGAGTTTAAAGCAGCTTGAATTTGCTTCACTTTTTCGGAGCGCTCACTCCGTGCTAGCTTGTCGTATGCGTTAGCATGTTTTGTCTGCTAGTGTCTCTTTACATTGAATTCCTCAAACAAGGCAACAGTCTCTTGACAAATTAGGCAAACACAATCGCCTCGATTTTCAGGGGAAAAAATTGTAATTCCCATCTCTCCTGGAAGCGGCGGCCCTCACTGTCAACTTTCGTTTTTTTATTTACAGGCGCCATGGTTAGAAATTAGCGAAAAGGGTTCACGGCAAGGTCACAGAACCAGATAGAGTTAGAGTGGTGCTGCCACCATGAGGTGAAAGGAGAAACTGCATTTTGAACCTTTTATGATTCATGTACTCGGTTCAACAGTCCAAGTGGGCCATAAATAATACATTATAAAACCGAAGCTGTGGGCCATAGAAAATCTGACCGCGGGCCGTGATTGGCCCCCGGGCCGGACTTTGGACATGCCTGCCTTAGTGCAAATATAAGGGTCATTCCAGAATTGGAGGACATTTGGGCTTCAAAATTCTTGAAAAATAAACCTTCACTTTTCTAATTTTCCATTATATATTCATCAATAATAGGTAATAAACTATCAAAGGCCTTGATTGGCTCAGCTTACACATCAATGGTACAATTTTTATTACATGATTTATGTGGTGTTTGTAATACTTGGTACAACCCTGTTACCAACACTAAGGAACCTGAAAAAAGTGCATTAATTAATTTCTTAAATGTAATTCCTTTTCCATTAAGTAAAGAAAGGAACATTCTCTCTTAATAACCATTTGGTTTCACATATGACTTGATTTAAATTAATTTTAGCAACTTTCAAAATCTGTCTCGGCCAACTTTTCAATATTGGCATGTTTCACTTTAACAATTTCAGTATTTATTTTATAATATTTACTCTGACACATGTTGCATATAATTACATAAACTCTTTAAAGGGCAATGGGTTGAACACTTTTGAGCTGATAAAGTAATTTATGATTATTTTCAATTAAAAAGATATGGTAACAGGGTTGAAATTAGGGTAACAGGGTTGTATGAAGTAACAGCTACATTATTTCTGATTATAGATCATTATATAAAAGTGACAAATGCTCAAGACACCAAAGTATTCTTTGAATAACTTTTAATACTTTCTGTCAGCACTGTTTCTCAAATAACAACGCCCCCCCAAAAACAAAACAAAACAAAACAAAAAAACAATAATAATAATAATGGGGGGGCTTATTTCAAGAAATTTTTCAGATTCAACTTTAGCCCTGCTTTTCTGATGCAACAAGATGTTCTAAGCACTCCTGTGTATTTTTTTTTTAAATTTTCATCCAAAAACCACCCCCTACCCCGAAAATTACTTTTTCAGCCCTGAAAACATGGGGTTTTTGGAAACTTTCAAACCTTCTTCACTTTTGATGAAGTACAATGTAACAATCTGCTCATGCTGGGCCTTAAAAGTTTTTTGTGAGACATGTCATGTCTTCAGAGTGCTTTGCACTAAAAAAGGTGTAGTGTCAAGGGTCAAATTATAGGTCAAAGGTCACCCAAATGGTCCAAATGCATATTTCATGGAATGAAGCTGTTAATGTGGGTTCTTCCAAATGTTGGGCTCAGGTTTCTCTCCTCAGAACACATCTACTGACCACAAACAACTGACATTCAATAAGACACATTAAACACAACTATTTACTCATGTATTCTCCATACAGACATGTCAAAAAGAACAAACAGTAGTTTTACATGACTTTGACATTTACATGTATATGTCCTGTTGTGGGTGGTGCAGTGGATAGACCTGGTGCCTCACAGACAGAAGGTCCTGGGTTCCATTCTAACACCAGTCGATGGGGGTAGGACCTTTCTGTGTGAAATTTGCATGTTCTCTCCGGGTACTCTGGCTCCTCCCACCATCCAAACACATGTTCTGATAGGTTAACTGGCTAATCTAAATCACCCATAGGTGTGAATGTGACAGTGGTTGTTTGTCTCTATATGTTCAGTCTGTGATGAACTGGCGAAATGTCCAGGGTGTACCCCGCCTTCACCCATAAGTAGCTGGGATAGGCTCCAAGAGACCCCTGTGACCCCAGTGAGGAGAAAGTGGGTTCAGAAAATGAATGAATGAATGAAGTGTTGGTGATTCCTTCCTAAATGTGTGCTAGTGTTTCCCACCACACTAATGGCGGCAAATTCAAATGTAAAGTACATGTTTTAATATTTTGTCTGTAATGTGTCTTTAAAGGGCCAAAGGCCTTGGGGGGATCCCACCAGGAAACCAGAGGGAACAGAACTGAGGACAGATTTGATAAAATGTCAGAATGGTATGAATTTTTGAAAAAAACTAGGCATTTTGGTGACCTTTAACCTACAACATGACCTTGACATTAGACTTTTCACTGTACAAAGTACTCTTACGATACAATATGGCACTTATAAGATCATTAAATGGCCCATCATGAACATATTTACACACTGCACCAGACAAAAGAGTGAAGAAGCTGGGAAAGTGGTAATTTTCAGAGTTAAAAAAGTAATTTTCAGGGTAGGGGGGGTTTGGATGACAATTTCAAAAAAATTACACAGGAGTGCTTAGAACATCTTGTTGCATCAGAAAATCAGGGCTAATATGGTATTCGATATTAAGCCCCCCCCATTATTAACCCTTCAGGTAACGTTCTCCTGGCTTTACTCCTCTTATGAGCCTCTCTCCACTTTTTTCGTTGGGCATGCTGTCCTCTGTCACTGCGGTCTTTTTGAAACAACTTCTTTCCTGTTTCTCCATCTTTCCTTCATTTCTGTCTTTTTAGTAAACACTGTTGTCTCCTCTGTACATCAGCATCACGCTTGGCACGATGGCATCTCTGCTTTTCAGCAGCACTCAATGATGGGCCACACTGTAAGAAAAAAAATTATCTAACTTAATTTAGTGTCCCCTATTAGGAATTGTAACTCACTGTTTATATATAGTTTGATTTATGTCAAGTTAATAATCCCATCAAGGTAGTTGCTGCAACCATAATCCATTTGGACTACCATTAGGAAATAAAAGGAAACAATGCAGTCTGGAAAATTCAGGAATGTGTTTACAATATGTAAATTAACTAAATTCTATCTCAGATAATGTAAATTATTGACTGGAACCATAAATAATAGTTTGTAAAGTCTGAGTAAACTGGAGGAGATGCAACCCCATTAATGTAGTACAACCCTGTTACTCTAATAACGGTAACAGGGTTGTAAGTAACAGGGTTGTAAATCCAGACTAATGTTAGCTTTTTCTCAGGCATAGAAGCTAGCTACTTAGCTAGCTGTTACTGCTGACCAAGAGGACACACTTACTTATGTAAATAAGTAAAGAAAAAATCAAAAAGAATTTGTCTTATCCTATTAATATGGGTAACAGGGTTGAGTGAGGTAGAGTGAGACATTCAATCAAGGCTCACAATCTTATGAAAATATGAAAAATAGAAGAGAGGACATACCTTTGCTCTACCCATTCTTTTGGAAGACTGTTTGATGATGTCAATTCCATCATATCATGTGATTCACTGCTTTCTTCTTCTTCTACCATGCAAAAAGGTTATGGGTAACAGGGTTGTGTGCATGTTGTGGGACACAGGTTCCATGCATAATAATTATTATTTAAAATATTATGTTTATTAAAAAAAATGTTCCTGCAATTACAAGAGACACCAATGAAACTAGTCATACCAAAAAAAAGAGATTTAAATTTCATTTTAACTGTTTTATTTGAGATTCAATTTGGTCATCAGGGGGTTGGGACAAGTGAAAAATGGCATTTTAGGGGGTACTCCAGACTTATTTGGTATTTTTAAAACTATTTACAAACATTCTTTTCTCCCAGTTTTTTTAGATTTGGTCTCAGGACGAGTAAATTTACACAGAAACTCCATGTTTTAGTATTTTGTACATGGATTATTTAAAATGTGATGGGTGGGACGTCAAATGTCCTCCAATTCTGGAATGACCCATAATCCTGCATGGAAAAATATAATCCTGAATGGATTAAATGTCAGATAGGGTGTGTGACACTCAGAGGGAGGAGTTCTAGAGTTTAAAGGTCACAGGTAGGAATGACCTCCTGTTCTGAGGTGGATCTGGATGGAATGAGTGGTGAAGTGATTAAACTAATGAAAGTTTGTACTTAGAAGAAATTGTTGTGAAACTAGTACAGGTAGTTTTTAATGACAGTACAAAAATATATATAGTGATCCCTTGCCAATTCGCGCTTTAAGTTCCGCGGTTTTAGTTATTTGCGGATTTTTCAGAAATATTCATCAAAAAATAAAAAATCAAGAAAAAATCGCAAAAATTCCGCGAAAATCCACCCCACAGCAGACGAGAGGCCGCAGCTGCCAGAGAGAGAGAGAGAGAGAGAGAGAGAGAGAGAGAGAGAGAGAGAATGTAGAAATGTCAGTTCATGCATGTACGTGTGTTTGTGTGTGTTGATGCTCGAGACCAGAGAGAGAGAGAGAGAGAGAGAGAGAGAGAGAGAGAGAGAGAGAGAGAGAGAGAGAGAGAGAGAGAGAGAGAGAGAGAGAGAGAGAGAGAGAGAGAGAGAGAGAGAGAGAGAGAGAGAGAGAACTGATTCGTTTCTTGTGCGTATAAGAGGAAAAGAGAGCTGGGAGTATATGTGCGTGTGTTCGTGTATGTATACGATGGATAAGCATCACGAATGAAGAGAGGAGAGAGTACGTATCAGCTGTTAGTACGTATGCACGTGTGTATGTTTTGTTTACTTTCTACATTCTTTTCTTTCAGATGTTTTACACTACGTACATGTACATGTATCCGATCTATATATATGCATGTATACATGTACTAATCATTGTTTTCTTTTATATATATATATCTCATTTATTTCATAATTATTACATTTGCAGTACTTATATACTATTTATAGATACATACATACATGTACCTAGGTCTAGGATAGGCTCGGAGGGCTCCGGCTCCACTTCGCGGATTTTCGATTTTCGCGGGGGGCGCCGGTCCCCATTAACCGCGAAAAATAAGGGATCACTGTATGCATATATTTCTATATTTGTGTCTTTCTTACCTGTGAAGTGTGAGTGTCATTTAGCTGAATTAGGCTTTTTACAATTCCATACTCATAGCATAGGAATGTTATTTAGGGTAGAAGCTAGTTTTAGTTTATTTGCATATACAAGTTAATAAGGTTTTTACAGAGGAGGTTAGAAGCTGTTTTATTTTAAAAATGTTATAAAACACCAATAATCATATTCAAGCAAACAAATAATGCATCAGGGTTTCAATTCTAAACAGTAACTCAGAGAGAGAGAGAGAGAGAGAGAGAGAGAGAGAGAGAGAGCAAGAGAGAGAGAGAGAGAGAGAGAGAGAGATTGTGGTGACATTGAGAGAAGGAGACATAAAGGGGTTAGATGCTTCCCTTGAAGCACTATGCTGCTGTGTGCTGGTGCAGTTTCCTCCCAAACACGGACGTACTTTGCAAATGCAGTGAAACTAACTCCAAAACCACTTTTGGAGCAGGGAGTCATCCAGCAGACAACCAATAGTCTCCCTCCATCCTCCATCCATACTGCTCTGGTGGAGACACAACAGGTGAGTCTTGCAGACTTTGCCTAGAAAAGGGTAAACCCATTCATCCATCCAAGAAAAGAGTAAACACTCTGGCTTATTCTGGACCAAATGTCTGGATTGGGTTTGCCTCTGGGGCAGCATTGACCTTCTTGTACAGATAATATGTGTATGGTTTGGAGCAGGTCTGATGATACATGGCCTCTGAAGCTACAAGACCTGCCCCACATAAATGAATGAGAAGCTGTCAGGTTCAAAACACCTAGATCAGTGGTTCTTAACCTGGGTTCGATCGAACCCTAGGGGTTCGGTGAGTCAGTCTCAGGGGTTCGGCGGAGGTCAAGACACACACTCAACTCATTAGTCAGGTGTGTGTGTTGGGCTAGGTCCGTGTATGTAAACAAACGGCTTCGGAGACTCTTTCTCTGATTGACATCCAATATACGCGGTGTATTGTTGTTGCTTATAGCACTACAACACATCCGGAAGTGTTTATAATCTCTTCCACTCGTCTGATGATGAATTATTTGAGTATTTTCCACATCGTTGTTATGACTTTTGCTACTTCCTGTTAACCACAGAGGCAGCCATGTGTAGCGTTTGTTTACATTTTCGGCCACCGCACTGGTCAGTTACAATCATGTGACGACCGATGCACCGTCGCGGATGGAGAAAGAGAGTGGCACCTGCCAAGGTGAAGCCACGCATTTCTGAACTGGTCTGTCAAAGGCAACAGCAGAAGTCACACTGATTTGTAGTAAATATTCATTATTATTGTAGCCTGATGGAAATTAGGTGATGGGTGTGTGTTAAAATGTTAAAAATGATAAATAGCATAAATACAAAAAATTCATTATTGGAATACATAAGGTTAAAAATTAAAACCATTTCAGTGTGGTAGTATTAAAAAAGGTCATGTCTTTGTGAAAAGGTATGTAATTTGTTGTGAGTTCATGCACTGTATTGGTTTTGTTCTTTGAACACAGTGATGTTAATGCACGGTTCATTTTGTGCACCAGTAAAACATATATCTGTGTCTTGAATTTGAAAAAAATCATATTATATTTTTTAATAAAGAAGGGTTCAGTGAATGCGCATATGAAACTGGTGGGGTTCAGTACCTCCAACAAGGTTAAGAACCACTGACCTAGATATAAAGAAAGACACAAGAACACACAGGAATCAAGTATCTCTTGCTCGCGAGGAGAGTAGTTGACAGAACACTGCTCAGTTACAATGTCCCAACTCACTCTGAGGGTCCTGCCCTTGCTCTCCTCATTTATTTCATTTGGGTGTTCCCTAGTTACATGGGTGTGATTAGTCTGAGGGTTTACGTATTGATCACATTGTTAGTACATGGGTGCATGACTATTTTCCTCTTATTAAATGTCAAAACTGAATCGTCCAGACACATCTGTGTAGCCTTTGTGTGAACTTCTGCTTTCGATCAGACGACATGGGTCAAAGGCATGGTTCCCATCTTCCGAGGTGCTTTCACTTCTGCAAAACCTGTAAAAGAACTCTTAGAGCACTTTGCCCTCATTCAACATAGCATATAATAACATCATAAGTATGGCATGAATGTGATAACTTATGTACAATTATTCTAACAGAAGCCTTTCATGTTTACGGCCCTCTGCAGCTTTGATCAGGTTACCTGTTCTTAGTGTTTCACATCTGAAAGATTTACTCTTCTCTTTTTTCTGTTAATGTCAGTAACATTTTGATTCTTCTCACATATTAGGCAACCAACTGGGAGTAGATGTGAAGCTCTCCTCGATGGATGGGAACCTTCCAAGGCTGAGCGCAGAATCCTAACCTTTGCACAAACCTTGCCCAGCTGGTCTCAGAAAAGGCGGTGACAGGGCTTTTGTCATCTGTGACTAGATGCATACAGCACTTCCTTTTCAATAATGCTAGTGGAGCAGGGTTTGTTATGCTTCCCTGAATTTACCTGATTTTTTGTGGTGCTCCAACAAATTCAGTGTAGCTGGAGCAGCTGTTGTTGGATTGTATGGTAGTGGGTGGGACAGGGACTTGTTCCCATGTTTGGGGTCCCTTCACTGTGGGGAACTTTTGCCTGTGATGGACAGACAGAGGTATGTGGTGTTGCCCTTGTGTATAATTGTCTATTACGTTCTGAAATTTATTTATTTTTTAATGCCTATTTTTTATTCGGTTTATTATGAATAGTGCATTATTACTTTAATGCCTTATGTTTTTTGTAAATGCAGACGTATGTAGTGTATTGCCATGTCCTGTTGTCTCTATGAGAAATTGGATTTTTTGTAATAATTAAAAAACTAAATTGTCTACTGTGTTGATGAAAACTTGAATGTTGAGTGACTGCTGTGGGTGCTTTCATTAAATGTGCTGTGTAGGTTACAATGAGAGGAGCACGAGTTATTCATCAAAGATATAATTTATTTGAATAATCTGTGAAGTCAAAAACCATACAACTTGCATACATACACACACATACATATACACATGTACATATTCACATACATATACACACACATACACATGTACATATTCACATACATATACACACACATACACACATATGTATATACAACCATAAGATACAACGTATTATCCACATAACCTGCTGCATTTTCAAGCATTCATACCCTACATTGGTGATACAATATCACATCAGAAAACATGACTAAAATGCAAAGCTAATCTGTTGACTGCTTGGGTACTGTCTGTCTCATCTGGCAGATCAGTTCCAAGTACATCCCAACAAAAGATTTTCCCATCAACACACTGTTTTAGAAGATAGCAAAGACATGGTGATAACAGGAGACTGAAGTGAGAGGAAACCTGAGTTGTTTACCTCCTGGTTGTCCATGAAACTTAAGCAAATTGCTCATTATCATTTAGTTGTCCTGCAGGTTTGCCTGCACAAAACTGATAGTTTTTTAAAGAAAAAAAGACTATTTAACATCGGTGCGCGAGGCAATGAAGGAAACAGTTTCGATAGAGTTTGGCCGATTTTTTTACCTCCGCCAAGGAGGTTATGTTTTTGCCAGGGTTTGTTTGTCTGTCCGTTAGTGTGCAACATAACTCAAAAAGTTATGGACAGATTTTGATGAAATTTTCAGGGTTTGTTGGAAATGGGATAAGGAAGAAATGATTAAATTTTGGTGGTGATCGGGGGTGGGGGGGCCCATTTCCAACAAACCCTGAAAATTTCATCAAAATCTGTACATAACTTTTTGAGTTATGTTGCACACTAACGGACAGACAAACAGACAGACAAACAAACAAACAAACCCTGGCAAAAACATAACCTCCTTGGCGTGGGGGGGCCTACGGGGGGGGCCACTGATCAGCCTTGGCGGAGGTCTGTGCTCTCCGAGTGCTTCTAGTTGGAAATGGGATAAGGAAGAAATGATTAAATTTTGGTGGTGATCGGGGGTGGGGGGGCCCACGGGGGGGGGCTACTGATCAGCCTTGGCGGAGGTCTGTGCCCCCCCCATGGGCCCCCCCACCCCCGATCACCACCAAAATTTAATCATTTCTTCCTTATCCCATTTCCAACAAACCCTGAAAATTTCATCAAAATATGTCCATAACGTTTTGAGTTATGTTGCACACTAACGGACAGACAAACAGACAGACAGACAAACAGACAGACAAACCCTGGCAAAAACATAACCTCCTTGGCGTGGGGGGGCCCACGGGGGGGGGGCACTGATCAGCCTTGGCGGAGGTCTGCGCTCTCAGAGTGCTTCTAGTTTACTCTGTCATCATTCAAAGAAATCACACGCAGCTTCTTGGTATTGATCAAAAATGAGATATCGTGGTCCGGCCCACCACCTATTAGTTTGATGTCAATTCTTCACTAAATGTTCCCGTTAAATGCTTTGAAGTGACTGAGTAAATGCTTGAACATAACACAGCCTTTTACAGGACAGTTTGATGCACTTCTGTGTCTGTACTTTGTATTTTCTTCATTTTGTTCAGATCTAATCCGTGTCCACATGATGTTGGTGTGTATTTTTGGTGCGTCAGTCTCATAAACTCCTCCCTGAACTCGGCTTCTGTTTACTTTCAGTTTCCTCCTCCGTTGCCTTTGGTCCAGGTCTGTGCATCTGAAGGTAAAGTTCTCCTGTTTAACCCTTTAACGGCTCTTTAATGTAGGTGCTCACTGTGGGTCTGGACTAGTGATGGGTAGATGAGGCGTCATGAAGCGTTTCGACACATTGCCAAACTGTATTGATACTGTGTTGATACTGTGTCACTGAATACTGACACCTGCTGGACCTTCAAAATCCCTACAGGCAACCTAGTTGACAGACTCACTAAACTGTTGAAAGTTTATGGAGAATGAATCAAATACCACAAAGATGGGACAGAAACAAGAGAAAGAATAGAAAATTGACCTGTGGAAGGCTGATGGAAGAGTCTAAGTGTTGGTGTGTCTCAGGTGAACTGTGTCCTGGAATGGAACAGAACCTCACCTGGTCCTACAGCTTCCCCCAGCGCCAGAGGGAGGAGCTTAGTTGGAATGTCTGTCAGGTTTGTTTAACCCTTTTAATCTCAGTCTGAGTAGACGTTCTGGAACGTTAGCAGACGTAGATGCATAACAAACAGAGGACAGAGATACTGTTTCTGTCTCACCTTGTTTAATGTCATGTGTTTAAAAAGAGGTAAAAAAAAAAAAAAAAAAAGAATAAATAGTTTTAAGAGAAAACTATAAGAGGATCTACAGCAGGGGTCTCAAACTGGCATGTGGAAAGCAGGGGGCTGGGGGGGCTTGAGCCCCTGCCGCTTTGATCCTCTGCCTACAAGTGCCCTTTTTACTGTTTTTTTGTTTTGTTTTTTTTTCCGCAAAAAAATTGCATGACTAAAATTTTCGTAACTAAAATTTTTATCAGTGATAATAAATGTTAAGAGTGGTTTAATTTGGCTGTCACTGGACCTGGTCATGGTGCCCTTTCATCTCCGTCACGTCCCGCCCCTTCCTCAACCTTGCTTGCAACACACACACACACACGTCATGCGGTCTGGGGAATGAATGAGGAGGAGGGAAGTGCTGCGATTCCAGGTACGTGAGAGTCCACCCTTCTATCTGCCCAAAACATTCACTTGTCACTCTGGTCCTATTCTTCAACAACTATAGTTTTGGGGCCAAAAACCGATGGTAAGTGAGTAAATAATTCAATATCATCGTCACGTCATGGAATGACTCTCACGTACCTGGAATCGCGGCGCTTCCCTCCTCCTTGTTCATTCTCCAGACCACATGACGTGTGCATGTGCGTTTGTGTTGCAAGCAAGGTTGCACAGGAGGAAGGGGCGGGGCGTGACAGAGATGACGGCCAAATTAAACCACTCTTAACATTTATTATCATTGATCAAAATTTTAGTCACGAAAATTTTAGTCATGCAGTTTTTTTGCGCAAAAAAAAAAAAAAAAAAAAAAACGAGTAAAAAGGACACTTGTAGGCAGAGGATCAAAGCGGCAGGGGCTCAAGCGCCCCCCGGCCCCCTGCTTTGCACGTGCCAGGTTTTAACCGTTAAGAGGTTTAAAGAAGCATCAGCCTTCGCCTGACAAAATCTCGAAGTGTATAATTAGGTATAGAAATGACTACAATAGTTAGATATTATGTTATGATCCTCAGTAAGAACCCCATCTACATTTAGCTTATTTATACTGTTAATAGGAGTAGTCTCTGCTACACCTGAGCGACTGAACTACCGTATGTACATGTAAGCCGTGATTGGTTACACCCCGTCACGTGACTGAAGCGCGATTGGATATACCCCGTCTT